>NC_069507.1:214225593-214588093 GCF_027579735.1 Bombina bombina
GAGCTGAATGTCCTTTTAAGGGCAGTAAAAAAGCTTAATGCCCTTTTAAGGGCAATGCCCATACAAATGCCCCTTATGGGGCAATAGGTAGTTTAAGATTTTTTAGTGTTAGGTTTTTTTATTTTGGGGGGTTTGGTAGGTGGGGGTTTTATTGTTAGAGGGGGGAGTATTTTTTAAGGTAAAAGAGCTGTTTAATTTAGGGCAATGCCCTACAAAAGGCCATTTTAAGGGCTATTGGTAGTCTAGATTAAGGGGGGGTTATTTTGGCGGGCTTTTTTATTTTCATAGGGATTAGGTTTAATTATTTTTTTTGATAATTTGGTTTAATATTTTATGTAATTATAGATTAATTTCAATTTATTTTTTTTATTTTTAAAGTAGTTTTTTTTATTTTAATTGTAACTTAGTATTTTTTAATTTAGATAATTGGGGTTAATTCAGGGAGTGTTAGGTTAGGGGGCTTAGTAATTTAAATAGATTAATTGCGTTGTGGGTGTTTCGTGGTTTAGGGGTTAATAGATTAATTGGTTTAATTGCGATGTGGGTTAATGGCAGATTAGGGGTTAATAGTTTAATTAGGTTAATTGCTATGTGGTTGAATGGCTGGTTAGGGGTTAATACATATATTTGGGAGATTGTGATGTGGGTGAATGGTGGATTTGGGGTTAATAGTTTAATTAGGCATTTTGTGTTGTGGGGGTTGTCGGTTTAGGGGTTAATACTTTTATTATTAGTTGCAATGTGGGGGGATTGCGGATACAGGGTTTTTTATGTGTCGGGTTTATTTTTGGGAGGCGTGTTAGACTTTTACAGGAGATTTAACTTTTTTTTTATTTTCTTATGCGCCAGCAGTTTCTAAAGTGCCTTAAGTCACCGGAAATTTGTATTTATGCACATCTTCGGACATCGCTAGTTTATCCAACTTACGGCACTTGATGAACTTCCGGCGGGGTTTATGTGATTCCCTGATGGGTGAGGGGAAGTTACGGGCAACGAGGGTTTCAGCAGTTACGCTGAAGCCTGCGCCGCATATGAAATCTCGCCCTATATGTTTAATGTTTTTGTTTACTCTGCCACAAATATGGGCGCTTCCCTGCACTCAATGTACCAATCAACACAGCAGCCTGAATAGCGTCAATAGTGACGTGATAGAGGGGCGTAATACTGTGTAGCTTTTTCAATAGATGGCAAGTTAAAATCTGGCCCAATATGGAGCGCCCTTTTCGGGCGGGGGGGGGGGTGCTATGCTATTGTAAAAATTATTGGACAAGATAATAATAAAAACCAGGCTGTATGAGGCCACCCACGCTCAGGCTAAATGCACATCAGGCTTATCACCTGCCTGGGTGTATTCTGGACTTAATTATGAAACAATATACCATATAAGTGTGCTTTATTTGTGTTACCAATTGTTTATTCCTATGAGTTTGATAATGTCCGGACTTTTTTACCATAATTGTGAGTGTACATCTAGAGAGAGTTTAAGCCCACTGATATCCCACCGTTGTGGGGCTTATAAAATCATAGTATATATCTCCTTATGGAGCCTTACAATGGGCCTCTCAATCTCATTTTGCTCTAGGTTAATTTTGGTTGAAGACACTGCTGCTACAATTGATCATTGCAATTTTATATAATTTATTTGTAATATTAAGCTTGATGGTGTATTTTCTACAGATATCCAGGCAGTGTATTTTCTTCTTTTTAATTGATTTTAATTCAGTATCTACTTGATACTTGATACTTTTTAATATTACTAATAAAGGTTATGTTTTATCTCTTGGTCCCCATTCCCGGTATGTTAAGGGAATTTTTTCAAGTTTGTGCAAAGGGGTTTATCCTTTTTTTTTTTGCATATTAAAAAACCTATGCTATATTTACCCAGGCACCCCCCAAACACAGAAGTGTATGGGATATCAATAGATTTGCTTAAATGGTTTGGTTCTGTGCCATTTTCTAATTATGTCCTAGAAAACCCCCAAATTTTTCTTTCATGATTCAGATAGAGAATACAAGCAACACCTTTCCAATTTACTTCTATTATCTATTTTGCTTAGTTCTCTTAGGATCCTTTGCTGAAAATGATACCTAAGGTAGGCTCAGGAGCTGGAAGGTAGTTGCTGATTGGTGGCTGCACATATATGTCTATTGCCATTGGCTTACTGATAAATTGATAATAGAAGTAAATTGAAACGTTGTTTAAAAATGTGTTGTATATGAATCATGTCCCTTTAAACCACAGTATATGAGTGCACAAATAAACTTACATACATACATTTATATATATATATATATATATATATATATATATATATGCAGGGGTGGAAAAATATTACTATGGTTTACTAGTCATACATTATATATATATATATATATATATAAAGTGTATCCAAGCAGCAGGCACTCACTGGACTTTATTATAAAATGTAAATACTTTTATTGCATCAGGTTAAAACGGACAAACGTTTCGGCACTGCATTGTGCCTTTGTCAATGTCAAAAAATACAAATAACACACAACCAGAGTGCAGCTCCACACCCCAGAAAAAATCACTATATACATATTTAAAAACATCCTATATATACTTATCCCAACTCTCTCTAATTTGCCGCCAAACCTCCGCATCACACTCCAGGAGGTCCACTACTGACGTCACGCTGACACGCTAATCGTGCCTAGCGTGATGACGCATGGCACAGCGTTGCCATAGCAACGTCTAAGCGTCCGGCGGCAAAGAAATGGGGAATACCCGATGCGGCTGTGCGCATGTCAGGAAGAGGATACAATGTTTAAGAGAACTGTTGCTAACGGCAACTAGTAAACAAGTTAACCAGCGTGATCACAGACTCACCGGGTATTCCCTTAAGGAAGGCAGCAGATGTTAAATCCATTTAAACCATGGGACAATTTACTAACAGGGTATTCAATGCGTGGACCAAGGAGAGTACTAACCGGGCAGATAATCTGTGTATCATATTATTGGCATACTATTGTTTAACCAAAAGTGCAAAAAATACACACATATGGTCATGTTGCTATATCTGTAACCCAGAGCTGTCCTGTTTAAGTGACATCCTAGTCCACACCTCGAAAACCACTGTTGTATAAGTACAAATTATAGAGCCCTTGCTTACTTCAGACAACTTGGAGTATAGTAGAATATGTATGTCAAGTAAGCGGACACCCTCCAACTATCAAACTACTGGGAAAACATAGTCAATAAAGATATGTAGTGTTTAGTAAAAAGGGCTAAAATCCAGGGTGGTGTTAAGTCCCTTTGGGGCCAGAATGTCCAATTTAAAGATCCATCGGCTTTCACGTTGGAGTAACATCTTACCTATTTCCCCTCCCCTTGGATTAGGGGGGATATGATCTATGAGTATAGATCTAATGCTGGACACAGAGTGTTTCAGTTGTACACAATGGCGTGCCACGGGTTGGTCTGACTCTCCATTTTTTAATGCCTCTCAGATCGCAAAGCGATTGTTTGCCATCCGGTCTCGGAAGGAGGTGATCGTCTTTCCAATGTACACCAGGGTACACGGACAGGTGAGCATGTAGACCACATGCGTACTTGTGCAGCTCAAGCAATGATTTATTTTATACCGCTGATTCTTATGGGGATGCTGGAAAGAGTCTCCCTTGCGCATGCTGTTGCATGTGGTACAATTCCCACAGGGGAAGCATCCCTTCCTTAATGACTTCAACCAGGTCTCCGTTTTGTAGTGGTCCACAGGGTCAGATTTAACGAGGATGTCCCTCAAATTCCTGGACCTCCGATACACCAACCTTGGTGCTGTCATATTCTGAAATGGTAGGGAGGGGTCAGTACCAACCACAGGCCATTGACGACGTGCAGCATTAGATATGCGTTCACATCCAGGTGTGAATGTAGTAATCAGATTAAGTTGCTTCGATGTATCCTTATTAAGAATACTAGTATCCGTTTTTGTATCTGGCCCCAGTAGTTTCCTTTGGGTATCCAAAATTTCTTTCATAGGATAGCCTCTCTTTTTCAATTTCACGCCCATTTCCTTGACTTGAATATTCTGCAAGGGTGTCTCGCTATTGTTTCTCAGTGCTCTGGTGAGTTGGGAGGTGAGAACACCCTTTTTCTGGTGTTTAGGGTGAAAGCTACTGGCATGTAACAATGAATTTCTGTCGGTCGGTTTAGTGTACAACTTGGTACCAAACCTCAGATTGCCAGAGTCATTCACCTTAAAAACATTGAGGTCCAAGAAATTCACACCCTCAGAACTGAATTCAAGCTTGAATCGTATAGGACTGGCCATGAGGTTCAAATGTGACACCCACTCACGCAGTGATGGCTCGCCACCTCGCCATATGAGGAACACATCATCGATATAGCGAGTGTAGTAAATCACTTGCGAGTGTTCAAACGGCTTCATGAGTTCTTGCTCGTACCATGCCATGTAGATGTTGGCGTAGGTGGGTGCCACATTTGACCCCATGGCCGTGCCAGCTTTCTGTAAGTAATAGCAATCCTCAAACTTGAAGTAATTTTTCTCCAAGCAGATCATTAACAGCTCACATATGAATTCTATCGGGGGACCCACATAATGTTCATTACCAGTCACCATGGATCTGACAGCCTCCACCCCCTCAATATGGGGGATGACAGAGTAGAGGCTGTCAACATCCATGGTGACCAAAATGTCATCACATTGCAAATTAGAAAAACCGAATAGTATCCTAAGTAGACTAGGGGAATCCTGTAGGTAAGCCCTAGTATTTTTAACAACAGCCTGTAGGAAAGAGTCAATATAGATGGCAAGGTTAGTCAGAACCGATCCCCGGGCAGAGACAATAGGTCTGCCCGGGGGGTTCACTAGCGTCTTGTGAACCTTAGGTAGTAGATAGAGCACAGGGACTATTGGGTGTTCAGTAATCAAAAAATTTAGTTCTTTTTCATTGATAAATCCTGCTTCCAGACTGCATTGTAAAAAAGTATCAATGGCAGCTTTGTATGCCTGAGTAGGATTCCCTTTAAGTTTTACGTATGTATTTATATCAGACAGCTGTCTAAGGGCCTCTTGTCTATAATCTGTATAGTCAAGCACAACGATAGAACCACCCTTGTCCGCAGGGCGGACAATGACTGATCTATCATTGCTTAATCCAGTGAGTGCCTCTCTTTCAATCTTGGTCAGATTAGGGTAGGAGGCTATGTTTGAAGCTTCATTAATGCTTTGTGTAAGTATTCTAGTGTAACTCCTGATAGAGGAATTAGTGTGAGGTGGTTCATATGTAGATTTCTTTTTAAATGGTTCAGGAGAATATTCCTGTTCTCTATAATGGTCTCTCAATTTTAATTGGCACTGAAACCTGTGTACATCGACCATCCTCTCAAAAGTATCTACATGTGGGGTTGCCACAAAAGATAGACCCAGATTAAGCAGAGTTATTTCAGCCTCACTTAATGGTCTACTACTAAGGTTAAACACTATGTTTGTTTCCTCTTTGTTTGTTTCTGACTTGGATTTATAACCCCCCCTCCGTGTCCTACCTCTTTTTGACTTCTTTTGGTTGTAGTGTGTATCGGTGGTTTCATAGTGGACCTCGTGCTGACCCCTAAAAAAGAAGAAGAATGTGTCTGTTGTGTGTTCTCACTTGGTGCCGGGACCTCAGAAGTGGTCTCAGCGCCAGAAGAATCACCTCCACTGCTGTCAACAATGCTAAGAGTGTTTTTAGATCTAAGATTTCTACGTTGCCTGTATGGCAACTCCTCTTTACCATACAGCCATTTGTATACCAGCCGTTCCCTGTAATCACTCTCCACATTGTTCAATTTCTTATTTTTGAAAGTTATCAAATCACTACGATATTTGCTCACCATGCCATCCAATTTACTCACCCACTCCTGGCTAGTGTCATTTTCCAAAACGTGGAAGCTCTGCAGCTTGATGGCGTCCAATTCTATTTTGATCTTTGTTTCTAGTCTACTGACCTCCTCAATAACCAAAAAAATTAGGTCATATGAACATTTATTAAGAATTGAACACCAGCGTCTGCAGAACTCCACATTTTGTCTCCCCAGGGTTGGGATGTTTTAACCTGATGCAATAAAAGTATTTACATTTTATAATAAAGTCCAGTGAGTGCCTGCTGCTTGGATACACTTTGGAGAAATATTTGCAGTGCACCGTGGCTCTGATTAACAGTATGATTGTGCAATCCTTACTTTGACTTTATATATATATATATATATATATATATATATATATAAACATGGGGATTGGTAGATTCAGGATAAGTGTATTTCTGGTTGATTGAGAGTTACTATTAAAAATAGGCCTAACAAGTTCTACAACCCAGATTTTACTATAAACACTGTATTTACTTGATACTGTATTAATAGCGCTGCAGAATCTGTTTGCGCTCTACAAATAACCGATAATAATAATAATAATATTTAAATACATACTGTACTTTTGAACTTTGATGATTATCCCTTGAGCCGGGGCACCTTTGTTTTTTCTATTGGGGCCAATCTTTTACATCATTGGTGATTCGTGGATCACATGGACATGTTGTATTCTCTATCTGAATCATGCAAGAAAAATTTTGTGTTTCATGTCACTTTAAATCTAAGAGGCATGAAGAAAAGTAACCAATTGCCGTGAGTACGCTGTCATCAGAGTGTAAGAAAATTACTTACATATCAATAAAAAGTAACATTTATATCAGGTGCTGCTCCTGCATTAACATTACACATGATAACTGAGAGAGCTGTGTACAGTAAATAACATGTCACATGCCAGTATCACGCCTCTTTCAGAAATATGTGCATTGCCGATCCCTTGGCATCCACCCCCTTGAATCCCCCAGGTGGAGGCAAAAAAGATAGTGAAAATATCATTATGGTTTATTAGTCAGGGGTTTAAAGCTACTAGCCCAGAGGGAAAAAAATAATAGTCCACTAAATGTTAAATATAGGAAAAAGTTAAATTCCTAAGTCGTCCGCTGCTATTTGCTATTTCCAGGACCACTGAAAATGTTATATATATACATAAATATACATTATACATAAATATATATATATATATATATATATATATACACACACAGTATATATATATATATATATATATATATATATATATATATATATATATATATATATATATATATATATATATATATATATATATATATAACAAATTGACTCATTACCAGATAGTATAAGCACCTAAGGCTCTCTGAGTAAGTTCTCTGTATAAAATGCTGGTGCACAGTGCATACTTAAATACACTTTTGAAACAGTTATAGCTTTTATTAGAAGCATTTTTGCTAATACGTGTATATTACAAATGATTCTATTCAAAACTGAACTTAACCCATGTGGATTTTAATTTTAGCCGTAATGTCCTTTAATTGTTAAAATTATGGGTTTTCCTATTCTTAGTCCTGGAAGTGCACAACGTAGACTTCACCAGCTATTTCATATCTTACCCTATTAACCTTTTTCGGAGGTGAAAAGAACAATGCAAGACTCAAGTAACAAGTCTGATTTGGCTCCTTTAAATAAGGCATGTGGTGGGCATGGCCATTGCGAAACAAGTGAAAATGTATTTACATTCAAAGAAAAGTCTTGTATTAAAAGTTTTTTTTTTTTTTTTTTTAATATTTCTATTTTTAATGGGGGACTTCAATTTCAGCTGGGATCGTCCAAAGCCAGTTTTCCTCATGCTATATGTTTATCATTTAAGAGGTTAATTATGTCCCAAAAAATCTTATTTGACTACACTGGGTTTAAGTGGAATTCAGAAAGTCAAACCAGAAAAATCTGCCAAATATTAATGACTGTAATATTCAATCTAAAATTACCTTCCCAGCTTGCCCAGTCTATGTGATCAGCACCAATCTATTTTGTCTGAGTTCAGCATTTACATACACCTCAATGAGACAACAGTCCGGTTGTAAAATGTCCTGCTACTTCAAGGCACAGTCAACGCAAATGTTGTTATTGTTTAAAAAGATAGATAATCCCTTTATTACTCATTTGCGTCACTTTTGCACAGTCAACATGGTTATATTAATATACTTTTTACCTCTGTGATTACCTTGTATCTAAGACTCTTCTGACAGCCCCCTGATCACATGACTTTTTATTTATTATCTATTGACTTGCATTTTAGCCAATTAGTGCTGTGTTGTGCACAACTTCACGGGTGTGAGCACAATGTTATTTATATGGCCCAATGAACTAGCAGTCTCCTGCTGTGAAAAGCAAATACAAAAGTGTATCTGTAGTGGCTTAGAAACAGGCAGCAATTTAGAGGTTTAAATGTTATACAGTATATTAATATAACTGTGTTGGTTGTGCAAAGCTGGGGAATGGGTAGTAAAGGCATTATCTATCTTTTTAAACAATAACAATTTTGGTGTTGACTGTTCCTAGCCTCTACATTTTGACAGTTTTTCACAGCTACACAGCACAAGTTCATGTGTGTCATATAGATAACATTGTGCTCACGCCTGTGGAGTTATTTATGAGTCAGCACTGATTGGCTAAAATGCAAATCTTCTTTATGCTACTCTGTATTTGCAGGAACAATTATTGATGTACTCAATGAGGGATATTTATCAAGTCGTCAACTATGCTGCATTCCCCAGCACCAATGCTTGCCTAACATTGCCAAACATCGCGTTCGCGGACCTGAATACAGTCTCCTTATTTATCAAAAAAGCTGTCAAAAAGCCGCACACCAAGTACGGGGCGATGAGCAGCGGACTGTTGTTAACTAACAGTCATAGATCTCGCTGCTATTCGGCTTTTTACCAACTTTATTTATACCCTGTCATTAAACACTGACACTATATTAAAATGTTTAACCCCTATCCCGCTGCTCCCAGAGCCCACCGCAACTCTAATAAAGTTATTAACCCCTATCCCTCCGCTCCCAGAGCCCACTGCAACTCTAATAAAGTTATTAACCCCTAGCCCTCCGCTCCCGGAGCCCACCGCAACTCTAATAAAGTTATTAACCCCTATCCCACTGCTCCCGGAGCCCACAGCAAATCTAATAAAATTTTTAACCCCTATCCCGCCACTCCAGGACCCCGCCGCAACTAAATAAAGTTAGTCATTCCTATCCTGCCACTCCTGGACCCCACCGCAACTAAATACATTTATTAACCCCTATCCTGCCGCTCCCGGACCCCGCCACAACTAAATAAAGTTATTAACCCCTATCCCGCCACTCCCGGACCCCTCCGCAACTAAATAAATGTATTAACCCCTAAATCCCTGGCCTCCCATATCACTACCACTTACTAAACCTATTAACCCCTAAACCGCCAGCCCCTCAAATCGCCATAAACTAAATTAAGCTATTAACCCCTAACCCTAACAACCAGCTAACTTTACATTAAATATTAACTCATCCCTATCTTATAATAAATTTAAACTTACCTTTAGAATTAAAATAAACTATATTAAACTACTAATTAACCTACCCTAACTATTATACTAAAATTACATTAAACTATATTAAACTATTAATTAACCTACCCTAACTATTATCCTACAATTACATTAAACTACATTAAACTATATTAAACTATTCATTAACCTACCCTATTATACTAAAATTACATTAAACTAACAATTAAATTACATTAATTAAAGTTACAAAAAAATAACAACTAAGTTACGCAAAATAAAAAACACTAAGTTACACAAAATAAAAAATAAATGATCAAATATTTAAACTAATTACACCTAATCTAATAGCCCTATCAAAATAAAAAAGCCCCCTCAAAATAAAAAACCCTAGCCTACAATAAACTACCAATGGCCCTTAAAAGGGCTTTTGCGGGGCATTGCCCCAAAGAAATCAGTTCTTTTACCTGTAAATAAAAATACAAATACCCCCCAACAGTAAAATCCTCCACCCTCACAACCAACCCCCCAAATAAAAACCTATCTAAAAAAACCTAAGCTCCCCTTTGCCCTGAAAAAGGCATTTGTATGGGCATTGCCCTTAAAAGGGCATTTAGCTCTTTTTCAGCCCAAACCCCTAATCTAAAATTAAAACCCACCCAATAAACCCTTAAAAAAAACCTAACACTAACCCCCGAAGATCCACTTACAGTTTTTGAAGACCGGACATCCATCCTCAACTAAGCGGCAGAAGACCTCAGCAAAGCCGTCAGAAGTCTTCATCCAAGCGGACCAAAGGCTTCATCCAAGCCGGCGGAAGTTTTCATTCAGACGGCATCTTCTATCTTCATCCATCCGGCGTGGAGCGGCTCCATCTTCAAGACATCCGGCACGGAGCATCCTCTTCTTTCGACGTCTTCTGAAGAATGAAGTTTCTCTTTAAATTACGTCATCCAAGATGGCGTCCCTTACATCCCAATTGGCTCATAGAATTCTATCAGCCAATAGGAATTAAGGTGGAAAAAATCCTATTGGCTGTTGCAATCAGCCAATAGGATTGAGCTTTCATCCTATTGGCTGATCCAATCAGCCAATAGGATTGAGCTTGCATTCTATTGGCTGATTGGAATAGCCAATAGAATGCGAGCTCAATCCTATTGCCTGATTGGATCAGCCAATAGGATGAAAGCTCAATCCTATTTGCTGATTGCAACAGCCAATAGGATTTTCTCCACCTTAATTCTTATTGGCTGATAGAATTCTATCAGCCAATCAGAATGTAAGGGACGTCATCTTGGATGACGTCATTTAAAGGGAAACTTCATTCTTCAGAAGATGTCGCAAGAAGAGGATGCTCTGCGCCGGATGTCATGAAGATGGAGCCGCTCCGCGCTGGATGGATGAAGATAGAAGATGCCGTCTGGATGAAGACTTCTGCTGGCTTGGATGAAGACTTCGGCCCGCTTGGATGAAGACTTCTGCCGGCTTCGCTGAGGACTTCTGCCGCTTCGTTGAGGATGGATGTCCGGTCTTCAAAAACTGTAAGTGGATCTTCAGGGGTTAGTGTTAGGTTTTATTAAGGGTTTATTGGGTGGGTTTTAATTTTAGATTAGGGGTTTGGGCTGAAAAGAGCTAAATGCCATTTTAAGGGCAATGCCCATAAAAATGCCCTTTTCAGGATTTTTTAGATAGGTTTTTATTTGGGGGGATTGGTTGCGTGGGTGGTGGTTTTAACTGTTGGGGGGTATTTGTATTTGTATTTACAGGTAAAAGAGCTGATTTCTTTGGGGCAATGCCCAGCAAAAGGCCCTTTTAAGGGCCATTGGTAGTTTATTGTAGGCTAGGGTTTTTTTTTATTTTTGGGGGGCTTTTTTATTTTGATAGGGCTATTAGATTAGGTGTAATTAGTTTAAATATTTGATCATTTATTTTTTATTTTGTGTAACTTAGTAATTTTTAATAGTAGATTTAAATAATTTGAGTAGGGTTAAGTGTTTAAATGTGTAATATATTTATTTTAATTGTCAGTCTAATGTAATTTTAGTATAATAGGGTAGGTTATTGAATAGTTTAATATAGTTTAATGTAGTTTAATGTAATTTTAGTATACTAGTTAGGGAAAGTTAATTAGTAGTTTAATATAGTTTAATGTAATTGTAGGATAATAGTTAGGGTAGGTTAATTAATAGTTTAATATAGTTTATTTTAATTCTAAAGGTAAGTTTAACTTTATTATAAGATAGGGATGAGTTAATATTTAATGTAAAGTTAGCGGGTTGTTAGGTTTAGGGGTTAATAGCTTAATTTAGTTTATGGCGATGTGGGGGGCTGGCAGTTTAGGAGTTAATAGGTTTAGTAAGTGGTAGTGATGTGGGAGGCCAGGGATTTAGGGGTTAATATATTTATTTAGTTGCAGTGGGGTCCGGGAGCGACAGGATAGGGGTTAATAGCATTATGTAGGTGGCGGTGATGTAAGGGGCGGCAGATTAGGGGTGTTTAGACTCAGGGTTTATGTTAGGGTGTAAGGTGTAAACGTAACTTTTATTCGACCATAGAAATCAATGGGATATCGGGCAGCAGCGAACATAATTTTTCGCTGCTTTCAGACTCCCATTGATTCCTATGGCATTCGCGGCCTCCTGGGTGGCGGATTGAAAACCAGGTACGCTGGGCCGGAATAGTGGTGAGCGTACCTGTTAGAAGTTTGATAAATGGCAAAAGTTGTCAGATAGGTCCGAATTTGTATTCGGAACATCTGTAATGATGTAACCATCGATCTGTGTCGGACTGAGACCAGCAGATTTTTTGTTACGTCACAGATTTCAACTTTTGCCGGTCTGTAGGCTTTGATAAATGGGTCGAATCAGGCTTGCCACAATTACGCTTCCGAATTCCAGCGTATTTGCGGTTGACGGCTTGATAAATAGGCCTCAATGTGTATGTAACTATGTATTTGCGGGAACAACTATTGATTTACCCATTGTATAAGCCACTCTGTATCTGCATGAACAATTATTGAAGCACTCAATGACTATGCTACTGAACAACTGTTTATTGTTTTCTGCATTACCTCAATAAAAAGATTTAAAATAAAATGCAAATCTGTCAAAAGAACTGAAATAAGGAGGCAGTCAGCAGAGGTTTAGATACAAGGTAATCACAGAGGTAAAAATGATATTAATATAAGATGGTTATGCAAAACTGGGTAATGGGTAACAAAGGGATTATCTTTATCTATCTTTTAAAAAAATTAAATGTATGCTGTCCCTTTAATATTATGCACAAACTATATGACTGTTATCTTGCGAAATTCATGGTGCAATAACTCCAAAGTTAGCTTTTTTATAGAAACCTTAACTGACCACATACCATGCAGTTTACAGAACACAGAAACATTTTTTTTTTAAAAACCCCCAGCTAGTCTGCTCATTTACATGAAAGGCCTGAGTACATAGAATCCTTTGAATAGCCTTATGCATATACAAAGCATTGATAACCTCCTTTATCATATTTGTCCCTCACCTCTTGAGGAAGTTTAGTCTACATACATGCTATTATTTATGTTGTAATGCTAAACCAAATTACATCTGAAACTTCCATGCTCCAGTTTGAATTTAAAGGGGCATTATACTGTATGCATGTAATATTTATCATTTTAAAATAAGTTTATTTTTTAAAGAGCTTTATGTGTGCAGGGCAAGAGGGATGGGGTCTCTACAGGAAAGCCTATATATAGCTTGATGTCATTAATCTTCACGAGCAACATGAGCTGGCTTACTGCTCAGTGAATGCTAGAAAAAGTAATTTTCCCCCCATGCTCAATAGCATGCCAGCTTCCTTATGTAACTATAGGCAGTGCCTATACTAAGAATTTATAAGTGCTCATTTTGCAAAAAAACTAGTAAGTTATTTACTGTTTTTAACACAATCTTTTTAAGTTTGCATTGATTTAACATATATTCTTTTATTTTATTTTTTTGCTAAAGGAGCAATATTACTTATCCCTTTAACTCCTGTTGTATTTAAATATTTCTGCAAAATGCTTCCCAAATGAACTTTATGAAATCCTATAATATGATTCCCTTCTTTTATCTAAGCTATACAAATAAAGGTAGTGAATTCTTTGTAGGTTTTGATTATGAGATCATGATCTATTTCAGTAGCCCTACTTTGTACAGTGTCTAATTTATTCATGCATCTTGAAGATACAGTCTTTAGTCCCAGTTTGTATTATTCCGAATCCTTATTCAAATTAGATATGGGAATTTATTTTCTACACTGCAAGCATTTGTGCACATTGAAATGAAAACATTTTCTCAGGCATTTTTACGACTTGCATGTTTAACTAAAATTACCTGTCTGCTACATTTATGATGTTGGGAATCGGGATTGAAGCTAAAAATGTCTGTTTTAGATGCATCAACAGTTGAATGCACACTATTGCCAGTTTGTAGTGATTTTTTATTTTACTTTTATATATATATATATATATATATATATATATATATATATATATATATATATATATATATATATATATATATATATATATATATATATATATATATATATATATATACACAGTATATAAATATATATATATATTGCTATCTTTTATCTTTATCCTCCCAGACTTGATGGTACAGTAATGTGGCTAGTAGAGAAAATTGGAGAACAAGAAATTGTTCTGATAAAAAATGTATTTGATGGAGAAATTCAAATTTGTATTGAAATTATACTGAACCCCCCCCCCCCATATTTAAAGAGACATGAAAACCAACATTTTTCTTTCATACAGTTTCTACTAAAAAAAAATATTCATATAAATATTAATATCTTTTGTATGAGGGTTAAAAGGTCTATGGTATATGTCTGTAAACGGCTATAATATATGTCTAAATATGTGTATGTGTGTATATATATATATATATATATATGTGCAAACACACACACACATATATATAGGATGATTGGGACTATGCCTGAGGAAGGTGGGCATGACGACAAGACATGAAGCAGGTTAGAGCATTAGGCCTAAGGCAAACTGCGGTAAGCTGAGGAACTAGCACACCTGAAACAAAATCCTAAGGCAGGCTGCGGTACTACTAGACCTAAAGCAGAAAAGCACATAAAACCAACAGTAAGCTGGAGAAGTAATAGATCTGAATCAGAATAGCACATAAAACCTACGGTGTGGTGGGACATAAAACCTACGGTGTGGTGGTAGACTTGAAGCAGAAAAGCACATAAAGCCTACGGTAAGCCTACGGTAAGCTGGGGACCTAGAAGACCTGAAACACAATAGCAAATAAAGTCTAAGACAGGCTGGGGAACTAGTAGACCTGAAACAGAATGGCACATAAACCTACTGCAGCCTGGGGAACTAGTAGACCTGAAGCAGAATAGCACATAAACCCACGGTAGCCTGGGGAACTAGTAGACCTGAAGCAGAATAGCACATAAACCTATGTTAGGCTGGAGAACTAGCAGACCTGAAGCAGAATAGCACATAAGACTTACAGTAAGCTGGGAAACTAGTAGACCTGAAGCAGAATAGCACATACAACCTATGGTAGCTTGGGGAACTAGTAGACCTGAAGCAGAATAGCACATAAACCTACGGTAGCCTGGGGAACTAGTAGACCTGAAGCAGAATAGCACATAAAACCCACAGTAAGCTGGAGAACTAGTAGACCTGAAGCAAAAAAGCACATGAATCCATTGGCAGAATGGGAAACTAGTAGATCTGAAGCAGAATAGCACATGAAGCCTACAGTAAGCTGTGAAACTAGTAGACCTGAAGCAAAATAGCATGTAAGCCTAAGGCAGGGTGGGGAACTAGTAAACCTGAAACAGAATAGCACATAAAACCTATGGTAAGCTGGGAAACTAGAAGACCTTAAACAGTATAGCACATAAACCCTACAGTAGTCTGGGGAAAAAGTAAACCTGAAACAGAATAGCACATAAAGCCTAGGGTAAGCTGGGAAACTAGTAGACCTGAAGCAGAAAGGCACTTAAACCAACAGTAAGCAGGGGAAGTAATAGACCTGAAGAAGAATAGCACATAAAACCTACGGTGTGGTGGGAGACAAGTAGACTTGAAGCAGAATAGCACATAAAGCCTACGGTAAGATGGGGAACCAGTAAACCTGAAGCAGAATAGCACATAAAACCTATGGTAAGCTGGGGAACTAGTAGACCTGAAGCAGAATAGCACATAAACCTATGTTAGGCTGGAGAACTAGTAGACCTGAAGCAGAAAGGCACATAAACCAACAGTAAGCAGGGGAAGTAATAGAACTGAAGAAGAATAGCAGATAAAACCTATGGTGTGGTGGGAGACTAGTAGACCTGAAGCAGAATAGCACATAAAACCTACAGTAAGCTGGGGAACTAGAAGACCTGAAACAGAATAGCAAATAAGACCTACAGTAAGCTGGGAAACTAGTAGACCTGAAGCAGAAAGGCACTTAAACCAACAGTAAGCAGGGGAAGTAATAGACCTGAAGAAGAATAGCACATAAAACCTACGGTGTGGTGGGAGACTAGTAGACTTGAAGCAGAATAGCACATAAAGCCTACGGTAAGATGGGGAACCAGTAAACCTGAAGCAGAATAGCACATAAAACCTATGGTAAGCTGGGGAACTAGTAGACCTGAAGCAGAATAGCACATAAACCTATGTTAGGCTGGAGAACTAGTAGACCTGAAGCAGAAAGGCACATAAACCAACAGTAAGCAGGGGAAGTAATAGACCTGAAGAAGAATAGCACATAAAACCTACGGTGTGGTGGGAGACTAGTAGACCTGAAGCAGAATAGCACATAAAGCCTATGGTAATCTGGGGAACCAGTAAACCTGAAGCAGAATAGCACATAAAACCTATGGTAAGCTGGGGAACTAGTAGACCTGAAGCAGAATAGCACATAAACCTATGTTAGGCTGGAGAACTAGTAGACCTGAAGAAGAAAGTCACATAAACCAACAGTAAGCAGGGGAAGTAATAGAACTGAAGAAGAATAGCAGATAAAACCTATGGTGTGGTGGGAGACTAGTAGACCTGAAGCAGAATAGCACATAAAACCTACGGTAAGCTGGGGAACTAGAAGACCTGAAACAGAATAGCAAATAAGACATACAGTAAGCTGGGGAACTAGTAGACCAGAAGCAGAATAGCACATAAAGCCTACGGTAAGCTGGGGAACCAGTAAACCTGAAGCAGAATAGCACATAAAACCTATGGTAAGCTGGGGAACTAGTACACCTGAAGCAGAATAGCACATAGACCTATGTTAGGCTGGAGAACTAGTAGACCTGAAGCAGAATAGCACATAAGACCTACAGTAAGCTGGGAAACTAGTAAACCTGAAGCAGAATAGCACATAAAACCTATGGTAGCCTGTGGAACTAGTAGACCTGAAGCAGAATAGCAAATAAACCTACAGTAGCCTGGGGAACTAGTAGACCTGAAGCAGAATAACACATAAAACCAACAGTAAGTTTGAGAACTAGTAGACCTGAAGCAGAAAAGCACATGAATCCTTTGGTAGAATGGGAAACTAGTAGACCTAAAGCAGAATAGCACATGAAGTCTACGGTAAGCTAGGAAACTAGTAAACCTGAAGCAAAAATAGCACATAAGCCTGAGGCAGGGTGGGGAACTAGTAGACCTGAAACAGAATAGCACATAAAACCTATGGTAACCTGGGAAACTAAAAGACATGAAACAGTATAGCACATACACCCTACAGTAGTCTGGGGAACTAGTAAACCTGAAACAGAATAGCACATAAAGCCTAGGGTAAGCTGGGAAACTAGTAGATCTGAAGCAGAAAGGCACATAAAACCAACAGTAAGCTGGGGAAGTAATAGACTTGAAGAAGAATAGCACATAAAACCCACTGTATGCTGGGAGACTAGTAGACCTGAAGCAGAATAGCACATAAAACCTACGGTAAGCTGGGGAACTAGAAGACCTGAAACAGAATAGCAAGTAAGACCTATAGTAAGCTGGGGAACTAGTAGACCTGAAGAAGAATAGCACATAAAGCCTACAGTAAGCTGGGGAACCAGTAGGCCTGAAGCAGAATAGCACATAAAACCTACGGTAAGCTGGGGAACTAGTAGACCTGAAGCAGAATAGCACATACTGTAAATCCTATGGTAGCCTAGAAAACTAGCAGACCTGAAGCAGAATAGCACATAAACCTACTGTAGCCTGGGGAACTAGTAGACCTGAAGCAGAATAACACATAAACCTACGGTAGACTGGAGAACTAGTAGACCTGAAGTAGAATAGCACAAAAAAACCTATGGAAGACTGGGGAACTAGTAGACCTGAAGCAGAATAGCACATAAAACCAACAGTAAGCTGGAGAACTAGTAGACCTAAAGCAGAAAAGCACATGAATCCTTTGATAGAATGGGAAACTAGTAGACCTGAAGCAGAATAGCACATGAAGCCTACGGTAAGCTGGGAAACTAGTAGACCTGAAACAGAATAGCACATAAGACATATGGTATGCTGGGAAACTAGAAGACCTGAAACAGTATAGCACATACACACTACAGTAGTTTGGGGAACTAGTAAACCTGAAACAGAATAGCACATAAAGCCTAGGGTGCGCTGGGGAACTAGTAGACCTGAAGCAGACAGGCACATAAAACCAACAGTAAGCTGGGGAAGTAATAGACCTGAAGAAGAATAGCACATAAAACCTGGGAGACTAGTAGACCCGAAGCAGAATAGCACATAAAACCTACGGTAAGCTGGGGAACTAGAGGACCTGAAACAGAATAGCAAATAAGACCTACAGTAAGCTGGGAAACTAGTAGACCTGAAGCAGAATAGCATATAAAGCCTACAGTAAGCTGGGGAACCAGTAGACCTGAAGCAGAATAGCATATAAAACCTACGGTAAGCTGGGGAACTAGTAGATCTGAAGCAGAATAGCACATAAATCCTATGGTAGCCTAGGAAACTAGCAGACCTGAAGCAGAATAGCACATAAAGTCTAAGACAGGCTGGGGAACTAGTAGACCTGAAATAGAATAGCACATAAGACCTATGGTAGCCTGGGGAACTAGTAGACCTGAAGCAGAATAGCACATAAAGCCTACGGTAAGATGGATAACTAGAGGACCTGAAACAGAATAGCAAATAAGACCTACAGTAAGCTGGGGAACTAGTAGACCTGAAGCAGAATAGCACATAAAACCTATGGTGTGGTGGGAGACTAGTAGACCTGAAACAGAATAGCACATAAAACCTACAGTAAGCTGGGTAACTAAAAGGCCTGAAACAAAATAGCAAATAAGACCTACAGTAAGCTGGGGAACTAGTAGACCTAAAGCAGAAAAGCACATGAATCCTTTGATAGAATGGGAAACTAGTAGACCTGAAGCAGAATAGCACATGAAGCCTACGGTAAGCTGGGAAACTAGTAGACCTGAAATAGAATAGCACATAAGACATATGGTACGCTGGGAAACTAGAAGACCTGAAACAGTATAGCTCATACACCCTACAGTAGTTTGGGGAACTAGTAAACCTGAAACAGAATAGCACATAAAGCCTAGGGTGCGCTGGGGAACTAGTAGACCTGAAGCAGAAAGGCACATAAAACCAACAGTAAGCTGGGGAAGTAATAGACCTGAAGAAGAATAGCACATAAAACCTGGGAGACTAGTAGACCCGAAGCAGAATAGCACATAAAACCTACGGTAAGCTGGGGAACTAGAGGACCTGAAACAGAATAGCAAATAAGACCTACAGTAAGCTGGGAAACTAGTAGACCTGAAGCAGAATAGCATATAAAGCCTACAGTAAGCTGGGGAACCAGTAGACCTGAAGCAGAATAGCATATAAAACCTACGGTAAGCTGGGGAACTAGTAGATCTGAAGCAGAATAGCACATAAATCCTATGGTAGCCTAGGAAGCTAGCAGACCTGAAGCAGAATAGCACATAAGGGTACGGCAGGGTGGGGAACTAGTAGACCTGAAGCAGAAAAGCACATAAATCCTATGGTAGCCTAGGAAACTAGAAGACCTGAAGCAGAATAGCACATAAAACCTACGGTGTGGTGGGAGACAAGTAGACCTGAAGCAAAATAGCACATAAAACCTACGGTAAGCTGGGGACCTAGAAGACCTGAAACACAATAGCAAATAAAGTCTAAGACAGGCTGGGGCACTAGTAGACCTGAAATAGAATAGCACATAAGACCTATGGTAGCCTGGGGAACTAGTAGACCTGAAGCAGAATAGCACATAAAGCCTACGGTAAGATGGATAACTAGAGGACCTGAAACAGAATAGCAAATAAGACCTACAGTAAGCTGGGGAACTAGTAGACCTGAAGCAGAATAGCACATAAAACCTACGGTGTGGTGGGAGACTAGTAGACCTGAAACAGAATAGCACATAAAACCTACAGTAAGCTGGGTAACTAGAAGACCTGAAACAAAATAGCAAATAAGACCTACAGTAAGCTGGGGAATTAGTAGACCTGAAGCAGAATAGCACATAAAACCTACGGTGTGGTGGGAGACTAGTAGACCTGAAACAGAATAGCACATAAAACCTACGGTAAGCTGGGTAACTAGAAGACCTGAAACAAAATAGCAAATAAGACCTTCAGTAAGCTGTGGAACTAGGAGACCTGAAACAGAATAGCAAATAAGACCTACAGTAAACTGGGGAACTAGTAGACCTGAAGCAGAATAGCACATAAAGCCTGCGGTAAGCTGGGAAACTAGAAGACCTGAAACAGAATAGTAAATAAGACCTACAGTAAGCTGTGGAACTAGTAGACCTGAAGCAGAATAGCACATAAAGCCTACGGTAAGCTGGGAAACCAGTAGACTTGAAGCAGAATAGCACATAAAACCTACGGTAAGCTGGAGATCTAGTAGACCTTAAGCAGAATAGCACATACATTCTATGGTAGACTAGGAAACTAGCAGACCTGAAGCAGAATAGCACATAAGCCTACGGTAGGGTGGGGAACTAGTAGACTTGAAGCAGAAAAGCACATAAAACCTATGGTAAGCTGCAAAACTAGACAACCTGAAACAGTATAGCACATAAAGCCTAGGGTAATCTGGGAAACTAGAGGACCTGAAGCAGAAAAGCACATAAAGCCTATGGTATGGTAGGAAACTAGTAGACCTGAAGCAGAATAGCACATAAAGCCTATGGTATGGTAGGAAACTAGTAGACCTGAAGCAGAATAGCACATAAAGCCTGTGGTAACAAGCTGGGGAATTAGAAGACTTGAAAAAGAATAGCAAATAAAGCCTAAGGCAGGCTGGAAAACTAGTAGACCTGAAGCAGAATAGCACATAAAACCTACAATAAGCTGAGGAAATAGTTGACCTGAAACAGAATAGCACAATAAACCTATGGTAGGCTTGGTAACTAATAAACCTGAAGCAGAATAGCACATAATGCCTACGGTAAGCTGGGAAACTAGTAGACCTGAAGCAGAGTAGCACATAAAGTATATGGTAAGATGGTAAACTAGTAGACCTGAAGCAAATTAGCACATAAAACCTATGGTTGCCTAGGGAACTAGTAGACCTAAAACAGAATAGCACATAAAACCTATGGTAAGCTGGAGGACTAGTAGACCTGAAGCAGAATAGCACATAAAACCTATGGTAGCCTGGGGAACTAGTAGACCTGAAATAGAATAGCACATAAAACCTACAATAAGCTGAGGAAATAGTAGACCTGAAACAGAATAGCACATAAAACCTACGGGAAGCTGGGAAACTAGCAGACCTGAAACAGAATAGCACATAAAACCTACAATAAGCTGAGGAAATAGTAGACCTGAAACAGAATAGCACATAAAACCTACAATAAGCTGAGGAAATAGTAGACCTGAAACAGAATAGCACATAAAACCTATGGTAAGCTGGGAAACTAGTAGACCTGAAACAGAATAGCACATAAAGCCTACAATAAGCTGGGAAAGTAGTAGACCTGAAGCAGAATAGTATAGAAAACCTATGGTAAGCTGGGGAGCTAGTAGACCTGAAACAGAATAGAACATAAAACCTATGGTATGCTGGGAAACTAGAAGACCTGAAACAGAATAGCACATAAAACCTACAATAAGCTGAGGAAATAGTAGACCTGAAACAGAATAGCACATAAAACCTACAATAAGCTGAGGAAATAGTAGACCTGAAGCAGAATATCCCATAAAACCTACGGTAAACTGGGGGAACTAGAAGACCTGAAACACAATAGCACATAAAACCTATGGTAAGCTGGGAAACTAGTAGACCTGAAGCAGAATAGCACATAAACCCTATGGTGAGCTGGGGAACTAGTAGACCTGAAGCAGAATAGCACATAAAACATATGGTAGGCTGGGAAACTAGTAGACCTGAAGCAGAATATAACAATAAACCTATGGTAGGCTTGGTAACTAATAAACATGAAGCAGAATAGCACATAAAGCCTACGGTAAGCTGGGAAACTAGTAGACCTGAAGCAGAATAACACATAAAGCCTACGGTAAGATTGGAAACTAGTAGACCTGAAGCAGAATAGCACATAAAACCAATGGTAGCCTGGGAAACTAGAAGACCTGAAACAGTATAGCACATACACCCTACAGTAGTCTGGGGAACTAGTAAACCTGAAACAGAATAGCACATAAAGCCTAGGGTACGCTGGGGAACTAGTAGACCTGAAGCAGAAAGGCACATAAACCAACAGTAAGCAGAGGAAGTAATAGAAGAGTAGGCTGGGGAACTAGAAGACCTGAAGCAGAATAGCACATAAAACCTACGGTAAGATGGGAAACTAGTAGGCCTGAAACAGTATAGCACATAAAACCTATGGTAAGCTAGGGAACTAGTAGACTTGAAACAGAATAGCACATAAAAACTATGGTAAGCTGGAGAACTAGTAGATGTGAAGCAGAATAGTACATAAAACCTACGGTAAGCTGGGAAACTAGTAGACCTGAAACAGAATAGCACATAAAACCTATGGTAAGCTAGGGAACTAGTAGACCTGAAGCAGAATAGCACATACAACCTATGGTAAGCTGGGGAACTAGTAGACCTGAAGCAGAATAGCACATAAACCTATGGTAGGCTTGGTAACTAAAAGACCTGAAGCAGAATAGCACATAAAGCCTACAGTAAGCTTGGAAACTAGTAGACCTGAAACAGAATAGCACATAAAATCTATGGTAGCCTGGGGAACTAGTAGACCTAAAACAGAATAGAACATAAAACCTACAGTAAGCTGGGAAACTAGTAAGCCTGAAACAGTATAGCACATAGAACCTACAGTAGCCTGGGGAAGCTGGAGAACTAGTAAAACTGGTAAGCTGGAGAACTAGTAGACCTGAAGCAGAATAGCACATAAAAACGTCGGTAAGCTGGGAAACTAGAAGACTTTAAACAGAATAGCACCTAAAACCTACGGTAAGCTGGGAAACTAGTAGTCCTGAAACAGAATAGCACATAAAGCCTACGGTAGCCGGGGGAACTAGTCGTCCTGAAACAGAATAGCACATAAAGCCTATGGTAATCTGTGAACTAAGTAGACCTGAAGCAGAATAGCACATTAAACCTATGGTAGCCTGGGAAACTAGTAGACCTGAAGCAGAATAGCACATAAAACCTACAGTAGCCTGGGGAACTAGTAGACCTGAAACAGAATAGCACATAAAGCCTACGGTAAGCAGGGAAACTTGAAGACCTGAAACAGAATAGCACATAAAACCTAAGACAGGGTGGGAAACTAGAATACCTGAATCAGAATAACACATAAAACCTACAGTAGCCTGGGGAATTAGTAGACCTGAAGCAGAATAGCACATAAAATCTACGGTAAACTGGGGAACTAGGAGACCTGAAACACAATAGCATATAAACCTATGGTAAGCTGGGGAACTAGAGGACCAGACGCAGAATAGCACATAAACCTATGGTAGTCTGGGGAACTAGTAGACCTGAAGCAGAATTGCACATAAAACCTATGGTAAGCTGGGGAATTAGAAGACCTGAAACACAATAGCACATAAAACCTATGGTAGGCTGGGGAACTAGAAGACCTAAAGCAGAATAGCACATAAAACCTACAGTAAGATGGGAAACTAGTAGGCCTGAAACAGTATAGCACATAAAACTTACAGTAGCCTGGGGAACTAGTAGACCTGAGACAGAATAGCACATAAAAACTATGCTAAGCTGGAGAACTAGTAGACGTGAAGCAGAATAGCACAAAAAACCTACGGTAAGCTGGGAAACTAGTAGACCTGAAACAGAATAGCACATAAAACCTATGGTAAGCTAGGGAACTAGTAGACCTGAAGCAGAATAGCACATAAAACCTATGGTAAGCTGGGGAACTAGTAGACCTGAAGCAGAATAGCACATAAACCTATGGTAGGCTTGGTAACTAAAAGACCTGAAGCAGAATAGCACATAAAGCCTACAGTAAGCTTGGAAACTAGTAGACCTGAAACAGAATAGCACATAAAATCTATGGTAGCCTGGGGAACTAGTAGACCTAAAACAGAATAGCACATAAAACCTACGGTAAGCTGGGAAAATAGTAGGACTGAAACAGTATAGCACATAGAACCTACAGTAGCATGGGGAAGCTGGAGAACTAGTAAAACTGGTAAGCTGGAGAACTAGTAGACCTGAAGCAGAATAGCACATAAAAACTTTGGTAAGCTGGGAAACTAGAAGACTTTAAACAGAATAGCACCTAAAACCTACGGTAAGCTGGGAAACTAGAAGACCTGATACAGTATAGCACATAAAACCTACAGTAGCCTGGGGAACTAGTAGTCCTGAAACAGAATAGCACATAAAGCCTACAGTAGCCTGGGGAACTAGTCGTCCTGAAACAGAATAGCACATGAAACCTATGGTAAGCTGTGAACTAAGTAGACCTGAAGCAGAATAGCACATTAAACCTATGGTAGCCTGGGAAACTAGTAGTCCTGAAACAGAATAGCACATAAAGCCTACAGTAGCCTGGGGAACTAGTTGTCCTGAAACAGAATAGCACATACAACCTATGGTAAGCTGTGAACTAAGTAGACCTGAAGCAGAATAGCACATTAAACCTATGGTAGCCTGGGAAACTAGTAGACCTGAAGCAGAATAGCACATAAAGCCTACGGTAAGCTGTGAAGCTAGTAGACCTGAAGCAGAATAGCACATAAAACCTTCAGTAGCCTGGGGAACTAGTAGACCTGAAAGAGAATAGCACATAAAGCCTACGGTAAGCAGGGAAACTTGAAGACCTGAAACAGAATAGGACATAAAACCTAAGACAGGGTGGGAAACTAGAAGACCTGAATCAGAATAGCACATAAAACCTACAGTAGCCTGGGGAACTAGTAGACCTGAAGCAGAATAGCACATAAAATCTACGGTAAACTGGGGAACTAGGAGACCTGAAACACAATAGCATATAAACCTATGGTAAGCTGGGGAACTAGAGGACCAGAAGCAGAATAGCACATAAACCTATGGTAGCCTGGGGAACTAGTAGACCTGAAGCAGAATTGCACATAAAACCTATGGTAAGCTGGGGAACTAGAAGACCTGAAACACAATAGCACATAAAACTTATGGTAGGCTGGGGAACTAGTAGACTTGAAACAGCGTAGCACATAAAACCTATGGTAGGTTGGGGAACTAATAGACCTGAAGCAGAATAGCAAATAAAACCTAAGGCAGGCTGGGAAGCTATTAGACCTGCAGTAGATTGGGATACAACTCCTTTAACAGGTTAGGGAACTGGTAGTCCTGAAGCATATTAGGATACAAAGCCTGTGACAGGATAGGGAACAGGTAGTCTTGAAGAAGATAAGGACACAAAACCTAAGGGAAATAGAATGCGAGCAGCCAATAGAATGCGAGCTCAATCTGATTGGCGGATCCAATCAGCCAATCGGATTGAACTTAAATCTGATTGGCTGATTCAATCAGCCAATCAGATTTTTCCTACCTTAATTCCGATTGGCTGATAGAATCCTATCAGCCAATCGGAATTCAAGGGACGCCATCTTGGATGACGTCATTTAAAGGAACCTTCATTCGTGTTAGTCCGTCGGTGAGGAAGGATGGCTCCGCGTTGGCTGCTTCAAGATGGACCCGCTCCACTCCAGATGGAAGAAGATAGAAGATGCCGCCTGGATGAAGACTTTGGACCCTCTGGAGGACCTCTTCTTGCCGGATAGGATGAAGACTTCGGACCCTCTGGAGGACCTCTTCTTGCCGGATAGGATGAAGACTTTGGACCCTCTTCTGGACGGATCGGTGATACCCAGCTGGGTGAATACAAGGTAGGGAGATCTTCAGGGGCTTAGTAATAGGTTTTTTAAGGGGGGTTTGGGTGGGTTAGATTAGGGGTATGTGGGTGGTGGGTTGTAATGTTGGGGGTATTGAATGTTTTTTTTCAGGCAAAAGAGCTGATTTCTTTGGGACATGCCCTTAATTTAGTTTAGTTGATTTAATTGTAGGTAATTGTAGGTAGTTTATTTAATTAATTTATTGATAGTGTAGTGTTCGGTTTAATTGTAATTTAGGTTAGGATTTATTTTACAGGTAATTTTGTAATTATTTTAACTAGGTAGATATTACATAGTTATTAACTATTTAATAGCTATTGTACTTAGTTAAAATAAATACAAAGTTGCCTGTAAAATAAATATAAATCCTAAAATAGCTACAATGTAATTATTCATTATATTGTAGCTATATTAGGGTTTATTTTACAGGTAAGTATTTAGCTTTAAATAGGATGAATTTATTTAATAAGAAATAATTTATTTCATTTGATTTAAATTATATTTAACTTAGGGGGGTGTTAGGGTTAGGGTTAGACTTAGCTTTAGGGGTTAATACATTTATTATAGTAGCGGTGAGGTCCGGTCGGCAGATTAGGGGTTAATACTTGAAGTTATGTGTCGGCGATGTTAGTGAGGGCAGATTAGGGGTTAATAAAATTTATTATAGGGTTTGCGAGGCGGGAGTGAGGCGGTTTAGGGGTTAATACATTTATTATAGTGGAGGCAAGGTCCGGTCGGAAGATTAGGGGTTAATAAGTGTAGTTAGGTAGCGGCGACGTTGGGGGGGCAGATTAGGGGTTAATAAATATAATATAGGGGTCGGCGGTGTTAGGGGCAGCAGATTAGGGGTACATAGGTATAATGTAGGTGGCGGCGGTGTACGGAGCGGTAGATTAGGGGTTAATAATAAAATGCAGGGGTCTGCGATAGCGGGGGCGGCAGATTAGAGGTTGATAAGTGTAAGATTAGGGGTGTTTAGACTCAGGGTACAAGTTAGGGTGTTAGGTGCAGACTTAGAAAGTGTTTCCCCATAGGAAACAATGGGGCTGCGTTAGGAGCTGAACGCTGCTTTTTTACAGATGTTAGGTTTTTTTTCAGCTCAAACTGCCCCATTGTTTCCTATAGGGGATTCGTGCACAAGCACGTTTTTCAAGCTGGCCGCTACAGTAAGCAACGCTGGTATTTAGAGTTGAAGTGGCGGTAAATATGCCTGTACGCTCCCTTTTTGGAGCCTAACGCAGCCCTTCAGAGAACTCTAAATACCAGCGTTATTTAAAAGGTGCGGGGGGAAAAAACATGCGTAGCTAACACACCCCTTTGGCCGCAAAACTCTAAATCTAGGTGTATGGTAGGCTGGGGAACTAGAAGACCTGAAGCAGAATAGCACATAAAACCTACAGTAAGATGGGAAACTAGTAGGCCTGAAACAGTATAGCACATAAAACATATGGTAAGCTAGGGAACTAGTAGACCTGAAGCAGAATAGCACATAAAACCTATGGAAAGCTGGGGAACTAGAAGACCTGAAGCAGAGTAGCAGATAAACCTATGGTAGGCTTGGTAACTAACAGACCTGAAGCAGAATAGCACATAAAGCCTACGGTAAGCTCGGAAACTAGTAGACCTGAAGCAGAATAGTACATAAAACCTACAGTTGCCTGGGGAAGCTAGAGAACTAGTAGAACTGGTAAGCTGGGAAACTAGTAGACCTTAAGCAGAATAGCACATAAAACCTACAGTAATCTGGGAAACTAGAAGACCTGAAACAGAATAGCACATAAAACCGACGGTAAGCTGGGAAATTAGAAGACCTGAAAAGTATAGCACATAAAACCTACAGTAGCCTGGGGAAATAATAGTCCTGAAACAGAATAGCACATAAAGCCTACGGTAGCCTGGGAAACTAGTAGTCCTGAAACAGAATAGCACATAAAGCCTACGGTAGCCTGGGAAACTAGTAGTCCTGAAACAGAATAGCACATAAAGCCTACGGTAGCCTGGGAAACTAGTAGACCTGAAACAGAATAGCACATAAAGCCTACGGTAGCCTGGGAAACTAGTAGTCCTGAAACAGAATAGCACATAAAGCCTACGGTAGCCTGGGAAACTAGTAGTCCTGAAACAGAATAGCACATAAAGCCTACGGTAGCCTGGGAAACTAGTAGTCCTGAAACAGAATAGCACATAAAGCCTACGGTAGCCTGGGAAACTAGTAGACCTGAAACAGAATAGCACATAAAGCCTACGGTAAGCTGCAAAGCTAGTAGACCTGAAGCAGAATAGCACATTAAACCTATGGTAGCCTGGGAAACTAGTAGACCTGAAGCAGAATAGCAGATAAAGCCTACGGTAAGCTTTGAAGCTAGTAGACCTGAAACAGAATGGCACATAAAGTCTAAGGCAAGCTGGAGAACTAGTAGACCTGAAACACAAAAGCACATAAAACCTATGGTAAACTGGGGAACTAGAGGACCTGAAGCAGAATAGCACATACACCTACGGTAGCCTGGGGAACTAGTAGACCTGAAGCAGAATAGCACATAAAACCTATGGTAAGCTGGGGAACTAGAAGACCTGAAACACAATAGCACATAAAACCTATGGTAGGCTGGGAAACTAGTAGACTTGAAACAGCGTAACACATAAAACCTATGGTAGGCTGGGAAACTAGTAGACTTGAAACAGCGTAACACATAAAACCTATGATAGGTTGGGGAACTAATAGACCTGAAGCAGAATAGCAAATAAAACCTAAGGCAGGCTGGGTAGCTATTAGACCTGCAGTAGATTGGGATACAACATCTGTAACAGGTTAGGGAACTGGTAGTCCTGAAGCATATTAGGATACAAAGCCTGTGACAGAATAGGGAACAGGTAGTCTTGAAGAAGATTAGGACACAAAACCTAAGGCAAATAGTAGTCCTGAAGCAGAATATCACATAAAACCTACAGTAGGCTGGGGAAGTAGTGTACATGAAGCAGATTAGGACACAAAACCTGTGACAGGTTAGGGAAATAGTAGATCTGAAGCAGGTTGCGATACAAAACCTTCGGTAGGCTGCGGAACTAGTAGATCTAAAACAGAATAGCACATAAAACCTATGGTAGGCTGAGGAACTAGTAGACATGAAGCAGAATAGCACACAAAATCTAAGGCAGACAGGGGAGATATTAGACCTGAGGCAGATTGGGACACAACACCTGGGACAAGTTAGGGAACTGGAAATTCTGAAGCAGATAAGGACACAAAACCTAACTGAACTAATAGACCTGAAAGAGAATAGCAAACAGCATCTAAGATTGCCTGGGGAGCTATTTGAAGCAGTTAGGGACACTAAACTTGTGACAGGTTAGGGAACTGTGATGTCCTAAGGAGTTAGGTATTAAGAGATGATCCATAGAGTCCTTAAGTGGGGTACCATAAGTTGTAATTGAACACTTTGCTAGATTTACATAAGTAGTGACATTAATGAAATAATGATTCCAATGTGTGATTCCTATATAGTTGAATCTAACTTTGGTCTGTAGCTTGCCAACCTTAAAAGTGTAGTATAAACGATTTTAACTGAACATTGTAATCCATAACATTGCGGTTTCACTAAACTTATCTTAGAGCAAACATAGCCTTAAGCTTATATAAAAAGAAAATATGTGTGGATGCATGAGGCTTTCATCTGTGAGGAAAAAACAGGCAGTTAAATGTCCTATTAATACAAACTAAAATGATGCAGAAGAACTCTGGATAAACTGCAGGTAGAAAACGTAAGAGCCCCATAAAACACACCACACAGCTACCCCACTCCGGCAGGCAACAGTGAAAAGTGGTTCCCAAAAATGTCAGGTGTATTATCCGGTTCCCATTTAAGTTGCAATAGTTCTGTGGTTAGAGATCCGCTTGTGGGCAATATCGTTATGTGAATTTTTCCTGAGTAGCCACGCTGCACCTTGGCCTTGGGAATTATTTTTAGAAAAAGTTCTCTTTATTGTACTCTGTCTGGTTGCCTTATTAGATGTAAGGGCTTGCTGGTTCACCTCTATGTCATTGCCAATGATCTCCAGACAGGTAACGCTACTTTCATTAGCTCTTATGTGCCTGTCAGCAGTCTCTGCATCATCTACTACAGGCAGCATGATGGTGGACTCTGTTTCTTTCTCGCTGCTGATCTGGGAAATTGTAAAACCCTGGGGTCCCAGAAAGCTACCGCCCTCGTGTTCTGCTGCAACAGGCTCAAGTTGGGTAACTTTGTGATGAAAATGAGTATCTTCAAGCTGGTAGCGTTTTTTCAAATGCAGAATGGTGATCCGCAAGTAGGTGGCTCAGCTTCCTCAAAATGTCTGTAGGGCACTCCATGTGTTTCAATATTAGGCTGTAGACAGGCGCAGGGCCATCTTTAATATGGACTGGACCCTGGGCAAAAATTTTCTTGGCCCCCCCCACCCCACCCCATGCAATTTTGCTCTCCACCCCAACATCCCAAAAAACAACTAAATCAATTAATTTTATAAAATTTTTTTAAAATTATTAGCCCAGCAGTGAATCATCCACTGCTGGGCTAATCATTTAAAAAAAATGAAATAAATTGCAATATGTGAAACTGGACGTAAGCAGTACTAATAGTAAAGAAATATATAAATTCCTCCACTGTCGATTCATTTAATATTCTTTTGAATGTGATTCTGGTGTTAGGTTAGCTGGTTAAAGAGATTTAGGGCAGCCAACAGGAGCAAAGCAAGGTAAAGACTGAGGAGGAAACATGGAGGTGCAGACAAATATAAGTTTACTGACTGGAACAGCAGAACTACTATGGGAAGCTGCAAAATCTGAGACAGAGAGAAAAAAACCCTATAAAAATAAACCTTACATTAATGTGTGAAGTATCAGCATGACACTATACATCAGCCACAGCAGCACATGTCACTTCTTTGCTAGGAACAAGTTCTCTCTCACCCTGCACTAGACAATGCTGCATGGGGTGGGGCGTGTGTGCACTCACTTATTCTTCCCACTGACACCTTTCTACAAAGCACTGTTCCCCTAACAAACTTCAGTTAGTTGATCTTAAGGCCACAGCAGAAAGAGCATGGCTAAGGGGACCAGCAGACTGGATGCTGTCTGCCCAAGGCTGCATTGATACAGTGTGAGATGAGTCACACAGCCTCAAGACTGAAGAGAGCAGTGTATACAGCTGCACAGATTCTCAAATCCTCACATGCCTGCCACTCCAGTTTTCTGCTGCATGCGTCTACAGTCAGCCCTACCCAGAAACAATCCCCACCACCAGAGCAGTTACCTGGTAACAGTTGTAACCCCAGTAGGACGTTTTCTGATGCAGTGGGAATGGCTGGATACTGAGTTAGGGCTTTGCATTCAGTGCTGCACATTGCACATCTAAAACAGCACATGGCAATAGCTTGGCATGTCACATGACACCGGCACGGTCTGGCACTGTTTTTTTTTTAAATATAAGCAGAGTACTTTTGACTGTGACCGTATTAGGACTGAATGTGTGTGTTCCCCATGTCACATCAGCAGTCTGGTATGAACCATAAAAAAAAAAAAAAAAAGTTTTTATTTGTTAGGACTCTTGGGCCCCTCAACAGAGACTGGGCCCTGGGCAGCTGTCCCTTTAGCCCTGTGTTAACGACGGCCCTGGACAGGCGTGTTAGATGCAGTGATATGAATTTAGTCAATGATTTGAGAGATGACACTGCTAGCAATGGCAAATACACCAAGGTACTCTGCTAGGGGTCTGGTGTAAGGCCACAACCTCTGAGTGTTTCCGGAATGCTGCAGCAAGCTCTGATTTGGAGAAGATTAGCTTTAATCTATAGAGTTTTTTCTATTGTAGTAAGCATGGTGTAATTCTGTGCTGGATCAGGCGATAGGAGCTAATTTTTATGTCAATTTAGTCTGGAGTCTGTAGTAGCTAGAAAACTAGCGACCAGTCATGGCTGCCGCCGGAATTTCCCCTGTTGCTTAGCAATTCTAACCTGAAGGTATACAAAACTGGGGGCCACAGCACAAAAATGCAAGCGATATGGAGTGCTAACATTGCTAGCATTTTTGTGTGGGTATTACAATTCATTGTTAATATATATGATGTGTAATGCGAGCTAAAAATTTAATGTGAGATAGCGCAGGTATGTTCAGTCCCTCAGATAATAGATTTCTATGAGTGCCACACAAAACTTTTTTGTAAGATAACATTGAGTGCTAATCAGATGGGGTGCAAAAAGGCAGAGGAGTTTTTGGTTACATTTTTTGATATATACCTTTCATGTTTTTGAATGCGCAATAGCAAGAGATAACAGATAATAACAGATAATATCTGCACATACAAACTCAACTCTACCACAGTGGACATGCAAAAATATTTAAAAAGATGTATTAAATACTAGTAAATATGTCATCTATGAAACCATTCAGTCAACATTAATGTTACAAATTTACATATTTTTAGTGAATGCATGTGTGTTTTAAATATTTTAAAAGCATTTTATGTTTTTTTTTGTAACAATAGTCGTAAAGGGCATTTTGTCCCTTTACACCTTGTAGAGACATAAATTTTTGCACATTCACCACAGATATTGACTAGCTGAATGAAAATTAATGTTTAACATCTCAAAATGCCCCTCAGCTACTATTTTGTGTAATGCAAAATGAAAATACAGCACCTTTGTGAAGAGCCAAAAGTCATAATAATTGTTGACAACCATTTTAAAGACTGTTGACCTTTCCAAAGAGATCATTGGCTTCAATGTAAACTTGCCCAACAGTGGAATGTTCCTTAATGTACCCTGTACAGTTTATTTACAATTTATTCTTCCTAAATATGTAATTGGGAAAGAAAGGCAAATATTTCTATGCCAAAGTTTTTTTGTTGTACTTGATTATCTCTTGGTAAATGAGAGACACACAAGCATCACATAAATAATGGTGAATGATGTCCTCTGATTTTAGATCCTCACCTGGTGATGACATACGGAGAGAAACAAAACAAAAATGTTCCAATGAAAGTGCTGATCTTTTTGGTGGCTCTTTGTCGTCTTCTCTTCTGCTCCTCTAAACATCTCCGTCTAACACTACAATAAACAAGGAGAAAGTATTTTCTGGGAAACACAGGAGATGTACATAAAAAGTAATGTTACCCACATCATATACAATCTCCAGGTGAACATGTCCTTCCAATTAACATTCACAAAATACAGGAGAGGCCAAAACAAAAGTCAATATTAATTGATGTTAGATATTCCCAGAATCATCTGGATGTTTTTATTTTTAAGTGCTGCTTATAATAAGGAACCATCTCACAAAAATATAATTGCAACATCTTATCTTTATTTGCAGGGTCATATTTTGTAACACAGTGGTCCGGGAATAGGGAAACTTGCTTAACCCTTTGGCTGCTATAAAGGGTAATACTATTTGACAGTGAATGGGTTCATACACTATTATTGATATGTATTATTAAAGGTCAATTTCATCTATGCAATGCACAATTAAATGCTTTTTGGCTACTATTTTATTATAATACATTTTAATAAGATAGATAGACAGATAGATATATAGATAGATATATAGATAATGATAGATAGGTAGATATTGAAGCACTGACCAAACTCACTAAACGTATACAACAGAGATGATTCATTATTGCTGTAGTTCTCACCCTTTTCTTTTTTAGCTTTGTGACATTTCTGACTCACTATTTAAATGCAAGTGACAAGAATTAAATAAAAACAAATACTAATACGCATAAAGTCACATTAATTATAAGAAACGTTCTATGTGCCACCCTCTGTCAGGTGCTGTAAAAAACATTCTAGTGTAAAAATAAAATACTTTATTACAGTACAGCATTTTTTAAAAGAAAATCCCCACTATACAGCCAGTGATTGGAGCATACACCAGTATGGCTATGTCTCATTTTCTCACCAGCTGTATCATCATCCGGAGGGACACAGAAGCACAACATTAACTATCAGCCAGATTACGAGTTTTGCGTTATGAGGGGTGCGGTACTAACTTGCACGTTAATGTCACCGCTCACTTTCCTACAGCGCTGGTATTACAGGTTTTTACAAACCAGGTGTTAAAAGGTAAGAAGTGAGCGTAGAGCAAAATTGTGCTCCATACCGCACTCCAATACCAGTGTTGCTTAAGTCAGCGGTGAGCTGGTTGTACGTGCTCATGCACGATTTCCCCATAGACATCAATGGGGAGAGCCGGCTGAGAAAACGTCTAACACCTTCAAAAAAGCAGCGTAAAGCTCAGTAACACAGCCCCATCGATTTCTATGGGGAAACTAAATTTATGTTTACACCTAACACCCTAACATGAACCCCGAGTCTAAATACCCCTAATCTTACACCTATTAACCCCTAATCTGCCGCCCCGACATCGCCAACACCTACATTATACTTATTAACCCCTAATCTGCCGCTCCATACACCGCAGCCACCTACATTATACCTATTAACCCCTAATCTGCTGTGCCTAACATCGCCGACACCTACATTATATTTATTAACCCCTAATCTCCCACCCCCAATGTTGACGCAACCTAGCTACACTTATTAACCCCTAATCTGCCTCCCCAACGTCGCCGCCACTATAATAAACCTATTAACCCCTAAACCGCCGCACTCCCACATCGCAAACACTAGTTAAATATTATTAACCCCTAATCTGCCGTCCCCAACATCGCCGTCACTATATTAAATTTATTAACCCCTAAACCTAAGTCTAACCCTAACCCTAATTTAGGTAATAATAGTAATTTTGTTTAGATTTATTTAAATAATATTTAAGTTAGGGGGTGTTAGGGTTAGACTTAGATTTAGGGGTTAATAACTTTAATATAGTGGCAGCGATGTTGGGGGCGGCAGATTAGGGGTTAAGAAGTGTAGGTAGGTTGCGGCGACATTGGGGGCGGCAGATTAGGGGTTAATAAATATAATGTAGATGTCGGCGATGCTGGGGGCAGCAGATTAGGGGTTCATAAATTTAATGTAGGTGGCGGCGGTGTCGGGGTTTCAGATTAGGGGTTAATAAGTGAAAGATTAGGGGTGTTTAGACTTGGGGTTCATGTTAGGGTGTTAGGTGTAGACATAAATGTATTTTCCCCATAGGAATCAATGGGGCTGCGTTAGGAGCTAAACTCTGCTTTTTTGCAGGTGTTTTTTTTTCAGCCGGCTTTCCCCCATTGATTCCTATGGGGAAACCATGCACGAGCACGTTCAGCCAGCTCACCGCTAATGTAAGCAGCGCTGGTATTGAGGTGAGATATGGAGCAAAATTTTGCTCTACGATCACTTTTTTGCGGTTAATGCTGGGTTTGTAAAAACCTGTAATACCAGCACTGTCTGTAAGTGAGCGGCGAGCATAAACTGCTCGTTAGAACCACATAGCCTCTAACGCCAAACTCGTAATCTAGCCGTTTGTTTGTAGAATGGGAATGTAGTATTTTTTTTTTTAAATTGAGCTGTAAATCTTTAGGGCAATGCCCTACATAAAGCCGTTCTAAGGGCTGTTTTTTTAAGTAACTGTTAGTGTTAGTATAAGGTTTTTATATATGGTGGGGTTTTTTTTTGGGGGGGGGGCTTAGTTTTAGTATAGGCATAACTGTGTTTTTTTATTTTTGCTTATTGTCTTCTGTAATGTTAGGTGTTTTATGTTTTGTAAATTTAGTCGGCTAGATTACGAGTTTTGCGTTAAGCTTAAAAAGTAGCGTTAACAGGTCCTAACACTGCTTTTTCACTACCGCTGCTATTACGAGTCTTGCAGGTTTAGGGGCACCGCACACTTCTTTTGCCTTACCACAAAACGACTTACGTAAACATCGTAAACACTTTTTTCTATGAGACTTCCAAAGCGCTGGTATTACGAGTCTGTCCTTGAAGGCCAAAAAGTGAGTGGTACAGCCTCTACCTCCAAGATTCCTAACGCATTCTAAAGTCAGTAGTTATGAGTTTTACACTACAACGCCGTAGCATAAAACTCATAACTAAATTGCTAAAAAGTACACTTACACCCATAAACTACCTATTAACCCCTAAACCGAGGCCCTCCCGCTTTGCAAACACTATAATAAAATTTGTAACCCCTAATCTGCCGCTCCGGACATTGCCGCCACTAGAATAAACATATTAACCCCTAAACCGCTGCACTCCCGCCTCGCAAACACTAGTTAAATATTATTAACCCCTAATCTGCCATCCCCAACGTCGCTGCAACTATATTAAATGTATTAACCCCTGAATCTAAGTCTAACCCTAACCCTAACACCCCCTAACTTAAATATAATTTAAATAAATCTAAAGTAAATTACTATAATTAACTAAATTATTCCTATTTAAAACTAAATACTTACCTATAAAATAAACCCTAAGCTAGCTACAATATAACTAATAGTTACATTGTAGTTAGCTTAGGGTTTATTTTTATTTTACAGAGAAGTTTGTATTTATTTTAACTAGGTAGAATAGTTATTAAATACTTATTAACTATTTAATAACTACCTAGCTAAAATAAATGCAAATTGACCTGTAAAATAAAACCTAACCTACTGTAGGTTACAATAACACCCAACACTACACTACAATTAAATAAATTAACTAAATTAAATACAAATAAATAAATTAAATTAGCTAAATCACAAAAAAACAAAAAACACTAAATTACAGAAAATAAAAAACAAATTACAGATTTTTAAACTAATTACACCTAATCTAATAGCCCTAGCAAAATAAAAAAAGCTCCCCCCAAAATAAAAAAAAAAACCCTAGCCTAAACTAAACTATCAATAGCCCTTAAAAGGGCCTTTTGCGGGGCATTGCCCCAAAGTAATCAGCTCTTTAACCTGTAAAAAAAAAATACAAACAAACCCCCAACAGTAAAACCCACCACCCACACAACCAACCAACCAAATAAAATACTAACTAAAAAAACCTAAGCTCCCCATTGCCCTGAAAAAGGGCATTTGGATGGGCATTGCCCTTAAAAGGGCATTTAGCTCTTTTGCAGGCCCAAACCCTAATCTTAAAATAAACCCACCCAATATACCCTTAAAAAAAATCCTAACACTAACCCCCGAAGATTCACTTACCGGGAGAAGTCTTCATCCAAGCAGCAAGATGTCCTCAACGAACCAGCAGAAGTGGTACTCCAGACGGGCCGAAGTGGTCCTCCAGACGGGCAGAAGTCTTCATCCAGACGGAATCTTCTATCTTCATCCTTCCGACGCGGAGCGGCTCCATCTTCAAGACATCCGGCGAGGATCATCCTCTTCAAATTATGTTTTCTTCCGAATGAATATCTCTTTAACTGACGTCATCCAAGATGGCGTCCCTTAATTCTGCCAATCAGCCAATCGGAATTAAGGTAGAAAAAATCCTATTGGCTGATGCAATCAGCCAATAGGATTGAGCTGGCATTCTATTGGCTGTTCCAATCAGCCAATAGAATGCAAGCTCAATCCTATTGGCTGATTGGATCAGCCAATAAGATTGAAGTTCAATCCTATTGGCGGATCCAATCAGCCAGTAGGATTTTTTTTACCTTAATTCCGATTGGCTGATAGAATTCTATCAGCCAATCGGAATCTAAGGAACGCCATCTTGGATGACGTCACTTAAAGAGATATTCATTACGAAGAAAGCGTCGTTTGAAGAGGATGCTCCGCGTCGGATGTCTTGAAGATGGACCCGCTCCACGCCGGATGAATGAAGATAGAAGATGCTGTCTGGATGAAGACTTCTGTCTGTCTGGAGGACCACTTCTGGCCGTCTGGAGGACCACTTCTGCCGGCTTCGTTGAGGACATCTTGCCGCTTGGATGAAGACTTCTTCCGGTAAGTGATTCTTCGGGGGTTAGTGTTAGGATTTTTTTAAGGGTTTATTGGGTGGGTTTATTTTTAGATTAGGGTTTGTGCCTGCAAAAGAGCTAAATGCCCTTTTAAGGGCAATGCCCATCCAAATGCCCTTTTCAGGGCAATCGGGAGCTTAGTTTTTTTAGTTAGTATTTTATTTGGGGGGTTGGTTGTGTGGGTGGTGGGTTTTACTGTTGGGGGGGTTGTTTGTATTTTTTTTAAAGGTAAAAGAGCTGATTACTTTGGGGCAATGCCCCACAAAAGGCCCTTTTAAGTGATAGTTTAGCTTAGGCTAGGTTTTTAATATTTTGGTTTTTTTTTTTTTTTATTTTGATAGGGCCATTAAATTAGGTGTAATTAGTTTAAAGATCTTTTAATTTGTTTTTTATTTTCTGTAATTTAGTGTTTGTTTTGTGATTTAGCTAATTTAATTGATTTAATTGTATTTAATTTAGTTAATTTATTCAATTGTATTTAATTTTGTTAATTTATTTAATTGTAGTGTAGTGTTGGGTGTTCTTGTAACAGGTTAGGTTTTATTTTACAGGTCAATTTGCATTTATTTTAGCTAGGTAGTTATTAAATAGTTAATAACTATTTAGTAACTATTCTACCTAGTTAAAATAAATACAAACTTGCCTGTAAAATAAAAATAAACCCTAAGCTAGCTACAATGTAACTATTAGTTATATTGTAGCTAGCCTAGGGTTTATTTTATAGGTGAGTATTTAGTTTTAAACAGGAATAATTTAGTTAATGCTAGAAATTTTATTTAGATTTATTTTAATTATATTTCAATTAGGGGGTGTTAGGGTTAGGGTTAGACTTAGGTTTAGGGGTTAATACATTTAATATAGTGGCTGCGATGTTGTGGCGGCAGATTAGGGGTTAATAAGTGTAGGTAGGTATCGGCGACATTAGGGGCGGCAAATAAGGGGCTAATAAATATAATGAAGGTGGTGGCGATGTCCGGAGCGGCAGATTAGGGGTTAATGAGAATAATGTAGGTGTCGGCGATGTCGGGGGCAGCAGATTAGGGGTTAATAAGTGTAAGATTAGGGGTGTTTAGAATCGGGGTTCATGTTAGGGTGTTAGGTGTAAAGGCTGCGTTACTGAGTTTTATACTGCTTTTTGGCAGCTGTTAGACTTTCTCTCAGCCGGCTCTCCCCATTGATGTCTATGGGGAAATCGTGCACAAGCACGTACGGCCAGCTCACCGCTCACTTAAGCAGCGCTGGCATTGGAGTTCGGTATGGAGCTCAATTTTGCTCTACGCTCACTTCTTGCCTGTTAACGCCGGGTTTGTAAAAACCTGTAATTCCAGCGCTATAGGTAAGTGAGCAGTGAGAAAAACTGCTTGTTAGCACCGCACAGCTCCTAACGCAAAACTCGTAATCGCAAGTGTTTGTTATTTTTGGTATCCTGTGGGGTTTAAGCTTAGAGGTGGGGGGGTTAGGTGTTAGGTAGTTAAGCAGTGTAGGGTAGTTTGCGTTGGGGATTGTGGTGGTGTTGGGATTAATAGATTAGAGGGTATTAGCAGTATAGGGGATAAGTAGTGTAGGGGTGTTTGCAGTGGGCTATTGGTGGTATAGGGGTTAATAGGTTAGGAAGTTTATTGCGGTAGGCTATTGGCGATATAGGGGTTAATAGGTTAGGAAGTTTATGGCGATGGGATATTGGCGGAATAGGTCGTTAGTTAGTGCAGGGTTAGTTTGCAGTGGTTGGTTATGTCGGTTTAGGGGTACATAGGTATAGTTATTAGGTTATGTGCAATATATTTAAAAGGGATCCTTTACTTTACATTTCCAATGTTGTTGCCGATGCTGTATGAAATATTTCATCAGCATCATCACCTATTGCGATGTATAGTAAAATGAAGAGTAATGTTGACACTTTTAAATATTTTGCCGGCATTGTCGACATCACATTGTATTCCATTTGAATACATTGCTGCCTCGCAGCACTTTCAGTATAGGTGGGGATACCACAAGATGAGGAAGGTACAATTATGACTGATACATATAAAAAACCTATTTCCGGTAACACACTATTACATGGCAAAAGTTGACATCTGCCACATGTTCCATATTCCATTGCAAAGGGGCAATTTATTTGTTTAAAATGAAATTGCTCCAGTGAAGTATTTTATTATACACAGGAACAACTTTTACCCAATGGTTCTAAATCAAGAGGCTATTCAGATAAGGTGATTAAAAGAGCAAAAAGAGAGGATAGACAATAGAAAGGACATTCCTATTGAAAAATTAACGTAAGATCAAGCATAGTTTTGGAGGGGTTAATTTTATCACTAATTATAGTGCCCAATACAGTCAGGTTCAGCAGATGATGAATTGGTGTCCACAGTAGATCTTGCTATTAGGTGCTCCTATAGGAGAGGCTGTACTTGGCAATATTCTTTCTCCCTCACAAATAAAATCCTATGATGAACCATCAAGTTCTTGGCTTAAGTTAAAAGGCATGTATAAATGTGGTCATAGCAGATGTAAACTTTCAATGAAGGGTCCGTGAGCCTGTTCCATTCAATAAAACTAGACCTTTATTTCACAAACTTAAAAGTCTCAACATGGAGAGCTCAATAATGGTGAAAACGCCAGAGGAGCTTACGCGTTTCGGCTGTAGCCTTAGTCATAGCCTGATGAGATACGACCCACCTATTCTATTTAAAAGATAAACACTGCAATGATTAATTAAAAAACAAATGGAGAATTAATCCTTTATACTATTTATGTACATTCCTACTATGTCATTCAGTGATTGCTTGTTAAAGTTAAATAATACAATATACAAAATTCAATTGTGATGTTAACCACAACAATAATAATTACTTATAGATAAAGACATAATAGGAATGAGAGTAATCGTGACAGGGTAGTATAGAAAGTGACACATATTTAGGAAGATACAGTATTCACTTGAACTCCCAGAAATGTACATGGTTAAATACATGCAAACTTGTTGGTCCAAACTTGACAAGTATAACACAATGCAAATATAAAATATATACCAATCTTCAGATATTCACATATTTCAATATCTAGATATTTAGATATTTCCTTTAAAAGAAAAATATTGTTAAATTCCTTCTTCATACCTCCCTATGATATAATACAATGTTAACCTTATATAATCAATCTGGGCCTGTTTATAATTCTAAGATTATAGCCTACAAAGTGATTGAGGTTTATAGTATATTATCACTTATTACTAAGTATAATAGTCCATACCACTAAAAAATGGCTAAACTTGAGAGGTAAAATGATCAGATTGGAAAGTGTATAGATTAATATATAAAGTCGCTGCACTACTCCCAATAAATTATTAGGTCATACTGCGAATTCAAGCCACCTGGGTATGTAGTTTCAAGCTTGAAAATCCAGAACATTTCTCTTTTATGCAAAAGCTTTATCCTGTCACCCCCCACCTCCCCCTCTTTGGGCAAGCCACCAGTTCAATGGCCATCTATTTAAAAGTTGATACACTTTTATTATGTTTAGTTACAAAATGTTGCACATGGGGTGTAGAGGTTTTCCTGATGTTAATAGAACTGAAGTGTTCTCTAATTGTTGATCTTATGTCTCTTGTGGTGAGTCCTATGTACTGTACATTACACTGAGTGCACATAATCATGTAAACCACATTACTTGAAGAACAATTTAAACACTTTTTGATGTTATATGTATTATGAGTCACCATTGATGAAAAAGTAGAAGACACTTCAACATACTCACAGGGAATACATCTGTTATGTCCACAATTGAACCTACCCCTATGTCTTAACCATGAACTATTATCTCTTGTCTCTGATCTTAATTATAATGGCGATAGACTGTTACCCAATGTGCAATCTCTCCTGTATGAGCATCTAATTCCGTTATAAACTGTGTTGACCAACCTGTCATCTCCTCGTAAGATACTGAAATGTTTCTGCACAATGGTACAAACCTGTTTGTATTGAGCACTATAATCAGTAATGGATGTTACTCCTTCAAATTAATTCCCTGCCTTTGGGCCTTTAGCAGATGTAAACCTTGTGAGTTTGTAGACGTTGCTTCCCCATTTACATCCACACTAACAAGTAAGACGTACTATATTGAAAAATGTCTAAACTGCTCTTCTAACTTTGTGATATATCTGGAAAAGTGCTCTCAATGTCAGGTACAATATGTAAGTTTAATGACACATGACGTGAGGTCACGCATTAGGAAGCATTTATCAACTATTAGTATAGGCAAAACTACCTTACCGTTGGTGTAACATTTTGCCCAATATGACAATAAAAGTACTTTTCAATAGATTGCTATAGACCAAGTTGTGTGTCCCAACAGACTTGTGAAATATCTTTCTGTAAGAGACATAAAAACCAACATTCTTTTTCATGATTGAGATAGAACATTCAAATGTAAACAACTTTCCAATTTACTTATATTAACACTTTTTTTGTTTTCTTGTCACCTTTGTTGAGAAGTAGGAAGGTAAGTTCAGGAGTGTGCATGTAACAGCAGTTTTGAACCAATGTTATACATTAGCAACAGCACTAGATGGCAGCCTCACTTCCTGTCATGTAGTACTAATGTTATACATTAGCAACAGCACTAAATGGCAGCACCACTTCCTGTCATGTAGTACTAATGTTATACATTAGCAAGAGCACTAGATGGCAGCCTCACTTCCTGTCATGTAGTACTAATGTTATACATTAGCAACAGCACTAGATGGCAGCACCACTTCCTGTCATGTAGTACTAATGTTATACATTAGCAAGAGCACTAGATGGCAGCATCACTTCCTGTCATGTAGTACTAATATTATACATTAGCAACAGAACTAGATGGCAGCACCACTTCCTGTCATGTAGTACTAATGTTATACATTAGCAACAGCACTAGATGGCAGCACTATTTCCTGTCATGTAGTACTAATGTTATACATCAGCAACAGCACTAGATGGCAGCACCACTTCCTGTCATGTAGTACTAATGTTATACATTAGCAACAGCACTAGATGGCAGCACTATTTTCTGTTATGTAGTACTAATGTTATACATTAGCAACAGAACTAGATGGCAGCATCACTTCCTGTTATGTAGTACTAATGTTATACATTAGCAACAGCACTAGATGGCAGCATCACTTCCTGTCATGTAGTACTAATGTTATACATTAGCAACAGCACTAGATGGCAGCACCACTTCCTGTCATGTAGTACTAATGTTATACATTAGCAACAGCACTAGATGGCAGCACCATTTCCTGTCATGTAGTACTAATGTTATACATTAGCAACAGCACTAGATGGCAGCACCACTTCCTGTCATGTAGCACTAATGTTATACATTAGCAACAGCACTAGATGGCAGCACCACTTCCTGTCATGTAGTACTAATGTTATACATTAGCAACAGCACTAGATGGCAGCACCATTTCCTGTCATGTAGTACTAATGTTATACATTAGCAACAGCACTAGATGGCAGCACCACTTCCTGTCATGTAGTTCTAATGTTATACATTAGCAACAGCACTAGATGGCAGCACCACTTCCTGTCATGTAGTACTAATGTTATACATTAGCAACAGCACTAGATGGCAGCACCACTTCCTGTCATGTAGTACTAATGTTATACATTAGCAACAGCACTAGATGGCAGCACCATTTCCTGTCATGTAGTGCTGCAGACATGTGCACGCTACCTATCTAGATATCTTTTCAAAGTAAATTTTAAACGTTTTTAATATTGTATTATGATTCTAAATCATGATAATAAATAAGAGACATAAAAACCAACATTCTTTTTCATGATTGAGATAGAACATTCAAATGTAAACAACTTTCCAATTTACTTATATTAACACTTTTTTTGTTTTCTTGTCACCTTTGTTGAGAAGTAGGAAGGTAAGTTCAGGAGTGTGCATGTAACAGCAGTTTTGAACCAATGTTATACATTAGCAACAGCACTAGATGGCAGCCTCACTTCCTGTCATGTAGTACTAATGTTATACATTAGCAACAGCACTAAATGGCAGCACCACTTCCTGTCATGTAGTACTAATGTTATACATTAGCAAGAGCACTAGATGGCAGCCTCACTTCCTGTCATGTAGTACTAATGTTATACATTAGCAACAGCACTAGATGGCAGCACCACTTCCTGTCATGTAGTACTAATGTTATACATTAGCAAGAGCACTAGATGGCAGCATCACTTCCTGTCATGTAGTACTAATATTATACATTAGCAACAGAACTAGATGGCAGCACCACTTCCTGTCATGTAGTACTAATGTTATACATTAGCAACAGCACTAGATGGCAGCACTATTTCCTGTCATGTAGTACTAATGTTATACATCAGCAACAGCACTAGATGGCAGCACCACTTCCTGTCATGTAGTACTAATGTTATACATTAGCAACAGCACTAGATGGCAGCACTATTTTCTGTTATGTAGTACTAATGTTATACATTAGCAACAGAACTAGATGGCAGCATCACTTCCTGTTATGTAGTACTAATGTTATACATTAGCAACAGCACTAGATGGCAGCATCACTTCCTGTCATGTAGTACTAATGTTATACATTAGCAACAGCACTAGATGGCAGCACCACTTCCTGTCATGTAGTACTAATGTTATACATTAGCAACAGCACTAGATGGCAGCACCATTTCCTGTCATGTAGTACTAATGTTATACATTAGCAACAGCACTAGATGGCAGCACCACTTCCTGTCATGTAGCACTAATGTTATACATTAGCAACAGCACTAGATGGCAGCACCACTTCCTGTCATGTAGTACTAATGTTATACATTAGCAACAGCACTAGATGGCAGCACCATTTCCTGTCATGTAGTACTAATGTTATACATTAGCAACAGCACTAGATGGCAGCACCACTTCCTGTCATGTAGTTCTAATGTTATACATTAGCAACAGCACTAGATGGCAGCACCACTTCCTGTCATGTAGTACTAATGTTATACATTAGCAACAGCACTAGATGGCAGCACCACTTCCTGTCATGTAGTACTAATGTTATACATTAGCAACAGCACTAGATGGCAGCACCATTTCCTGTCATGTAGTGCTGCAGACATGTGCACGCTACCTATCTAGATATCTTTTCAAAGTAAATTTTAAACGTTTTTAATATTGTATTATGATTCTAAATCATGATAATAAAATTTTGGGTTTCATATCCCTTTAGTTTTAAATATTTAGCTAATTTTTATTTCATATATTTAACTTAGGTGGTCTACTTGTCTGGTGGTTTTGAAAAGTGTGGAAAAAGAAAGAAAGAAAATAAAGAAAAAAAAATAATAGAAAAAGAAATCACTGAAGATTGCAACGCTATATAAACTGACCTATAAATCACTAAATTGCATTTCATTTTTTTGGGAGAGCGGATAATCAGCATATTTTATTTTTTTCTGTCTCATGGAACCTAAAGCATTTTTGCAGAACCTCAGCATTCTACCAAGTATCAGCTTTTATAATGGGATATAAAAAAAAAAGGCTGATTTCTAAATTTACAGAGCATATCTACTAATCAGCACCTGCTTGCATGCATATTTGTGCACATGTCTCTGATGTAGAATAAAAAAAAAGTAGTTCTTTCTTAAAAGCACTTTGCCTTGCAAACGGCTAGATTACGAGTTTTGCATTATGAGTGGCTCGGTACTAACTTGCAAGTTATTGCCACCGCTCACCTCCCTATAGCGCTGCTATTACAGGTTTGCAAAAACCCGGCGTTAGCAGGCAATATGTGAGCGTTGAGCAAAATTGAGCTCCATACTGCACCCAAATACCAGCACTGCTTTGAGCTGGTTTTATGTGCTCGTGCACGATTTCCCCATAGACATCAATGGGGAGAGACCCGACTGAAAAAAAAAGGAGCGTAAAGCTCCGTAACGCAGCCCCATTGATTCATATAGGGAAGCAAAATTTATGTTTACACCTAACAGCCTAACATAAACCCCGAGTCTAAACACCATAAACACCATAATCTGCCGCCCCTGACATTGCGACATCTACATTACACTTATTAACCCCTAATCTGCCACCCCCGACATCACCGCCACATACCTACACTTATTAACCCCTAATCTTCCGCCCCCAATGTCGCCGCCACTATACTAAAGTTATTAACCCCTAAGTCTAAGTCTAACCCTAACCCTAACGTAACCCTAACCACTAACTTTAATGTAATTAAAATAAATCTAAATAAAACCTACTATTAATAACTAAATAATTCCTATTTAAAACTAAATACTTACCTATAAAATAAACCCTAAGCTAGCTACAATATAACTAATAGTTATATTGGAGCTATCTTACACCGAGATTACGAGTTTGACGTTAGCCTTAAAAAGCAGCGTTGAGAGGTCCCAACGCTGCTTTTTACCTAACGCTGGTATTACGAGTCTGACAGGTACAGGCTCACTGCTCACTTTTCTTCCGCAACTCGAGGCTACCACGAATCCCCTTACGTCAATTGCGTATCCTATCTTTTTAATGGGATTTGCCTAACGCTGGTATTACGAGTCTTGGAAGAAGTGAGCAGTAGACCCTCTCCTGTCAAGACTTCGACCGCATTTAAAAGTCAGTAGTTAAGAGTTTTATGGGCTAACGCCGGAACTTAAAACTCTTAACTAAAGTGCTACAATGTACACTAACACCCATAAACTACCTATTAACCCCTGAACCGAGGCCCCGCCACATCGCAAACACTAAAATAATTTTTTTTAACCCCTAATCTGCCGACCGGACATTGCCGCCACCTACATTATACCTATGAACCCCTAATCTGCAGCCCCTAACATCGCCGACACCTACATTATATTTTTTAACCCCTAATCTGCCGCCCCCAATGTCGCCGCCACCTACCTACAATTATTAACCGCTAATCTGCCAACCGGACATCGCCGCCACTTTAATAAATGTATTAACCCCTAAACCGCCGCACTCCCACCTCGCAAACACTAGTTAAATTTTATTAACCCTAATCTGCCGTCCCTAACATCGCCAATACCTACTTACATTTATTAACCCCTAATCTGCCACCCCCAACGTCGCTGCTACTATATTAAAGTTATTAACCCCTAAACCTAAGTCTAAACCTAACCCTAACCCCCCTCTAACTTAAATATAATTTAAATTAAACTAAATACATTTAACATAATTAAATAAATTAATCCTATTTAAAACTAAATACTTACCTATAAAATAAACCCTAAGATAGCTACACTATAACTAATAGTTACATTGTAGCTAGCTTAGGATTTATATTTATTTTACAGGCAACTTTGTATTTATTTTAACTAGGTAGAATAGTTATTAAATAGTTATTAACTATTTAATAACCACTTAGCTAAAATAAGTACAAAATTACCTGTAAAATAAATCCTAACCTAAGTTACAATTACACCTAACACTACACTATCATTAAATAAATTACCTAAACTACCTACAATTAATTACAATTAAATTCAATAAACTAAATTACAAAAAACCCCCCCACTAAATTACAGAAAATAAAAAAAGAATTACAAGAATTTTAAACTAATAACACCTAATCTAATCCCCCTAATAAAATAAAAAATCCCCCCAAAATAATAAAACACCCCTACTCTAAAACCCACCCAATCCCCCCTTAAAAAACACTAACACTAACCCCCTGAAGTTCACCCTACCTTGAGTCGTCTTCACCCAGCCGGGCACAAGTGGTCCTCCATACGGCAGAAGTCTTCATCCGATCGGGGCAGAAGAAATCCTCCAGACAGCAGAAGGCTTCATCCAAGCGGCATCTTCTATCTTCATCCTTCCGGAGCGGAGCCATCTTCAATCCAGCCGACGCTGAGCCATCCTCTTCAAATGACATCCTAACGAAGAATGAAGGTTCCTTTAAATGACGTCATCCAAGATGGCATCCCTTGAATTCCGATTGGCTGATAGGATTCCATCAGCCAATCGGAATTAAGGTAGGAAAAATACTATTGGCTGATGTAATCAGCCAATAGGATTGAAAGGATTGAACTGGCATTCTATTGGTTGTTCCAATCAGCTATTTTCCTACCTTAATTCCAATTGGCTGATAGAATCCTATCAGCCAATCGGAATTCAAGGGGCGCCATCTTGGATGACATCATTTAAAGGAACCTTCATTCTTCGTTAGGACGTCGTTTGAAGAGGATGGCTCTGCGTCGGCTGGATTGAAGATGGCTCCGCTCTGCTCCGGAAGGATGAAGATAGAAGATGCCGCTTTGATGAAGCCTTCTGCCATCTGGAGGACCTCTTCTGACCCAATCAGATGAAGACTTCTGCCGTATGGAGGATCACTTGTGCCCGGCTGGGTGAAGACGGCTCAAGGTAGGGTGATCTTCAGGGGGTTAGTGTTAGTTTTTTTTAAGGGGGGATTGGGAGGGTTTTAGAGTAGGGGTGTGTGGGTGGTGGGTTTTAATGTTGGGGGGGGTATTGTATTTTTTCTTTACAGGTAAAAGAGCTGATTACTTTGGGGCAATGCCCCGCAAAAAGGTCCTTTTAAGGGCTATTTGTAATTTCGTATAGGGTAGGGAAATTTTATTTTTGGGATGGCTTTTTTATTTTATTAGGGGGATTAGATTAGCTATAATTAGTTTAAAATTCTTGTAATTCTTTTTTTATTTTCTGTAATTTAGGTTTTTTTCCGTAATTTAGTTTATTGAATTTAATTGTAATTAATTGTAGGTAGTTTAGGTAATTTATTTAATGATAGTGTAGTGTTGGGTGTAATTGCAACTTAGGTTAGGATTTATATTACAGGTAATTTTGTACTTATTTTAGCTAGGTAGTTATTAAATAGTTAATAACTATTTAATAATTATTCTACCTAGTTAAAATAAATACAAAGTTGCCTGTAAAATAAATATAAATCCTAAGCTAGCTACAATGTAACTATTAGTTATATTGTAGCTATTTTAGGGTTTATTTTATAGGTAAGTATTTAATTTTAAAAAGGATTCATTTATTTAATTATGTTAAATGTATTTAGTTTAATTTAAATTATATTTAAGTTAGGGGGAGTTAGACTTAGGGTTAGACTTAGGTTTAGGGGTTAATAAATTTATTATAGTAGCGGCGACGTTAGGGTTGGAAGATTAGGGGTTAATAAATGTAGGTAGGTTTTGGCGACGTTGGGGGTGGCAGATTGGGGGTTAATAAAATGTAACTAGTGTTTGCGAGGCAGGAGTGCGGCGGTTTAGGGGTTAATACATTTATTTAAGTGGCGGCGATGTCTGGTCGGCAGATTAGGGGTTAATAATTGTAGGTAGGTGGCGGCGACGTTGGAGGAGGCAGATTAGGGGTTTATAAGTATAATGTAGGTGGCGGCGATGTTGGGGGCAGTAGATTAGGGGTTCATAGGGATAATGTAAGTGGCGGCGGTGTCCGGAGCATCAGATTAGGGGTTAATAATATAATGTAGGTGTCAGCGATAGCGGGGACGGCAGATTAGGGGTTAATAAGTGTAAGATTATGGGTGTTTAGACTCGGGGTTCATGTTAGGGTGTTAGGTGTAGACATATTTTTTATTTTCCCATAGGAAACAATGGGGCTGCGTTAGAAGCTGGACGCTGCTTTTTTGCAGGTGTTAGGTTTTTTTCCAGCCAGCTCAGCCTCATTGTTTCCTATGGGGAAATCGTGCATGAGCACGTTTAGCCATCTTACCGCTACCGTAAGCAACACTGGTATTGAGGTGAGATGTGGAGCTAAATTCTGCTCTACGCTCACCTTTTTGCGGCTAACGCCAGGTTTAAAAAAACCTGTAATACTAGCGTTGGCTTAAGGTAGCATTAGAAAAAAAAGCCTTGTTAGCAACGCACCCCTGTTAACACCAAACTCGTAATCTAGGCGTTAGGTTTAATTTTTATTTCACAGCTAAGTTTCTATTTATTTTAACTAGGTAGAATAGTTAGTAAATAGTTATTAACTATTTACTAACTACCTAGCTAAAATAAATACAAATTTACCTGTAAAATAAAACCTAACCTGAGTTACACTAAAACCTAACCTTACACTACAGTTAAATAAATTACATTAATTAAGTACAATTCACTAAATTGCAAAAAACAAACACTAAATTACACAAAATAAAAAATAAATTCTTAAATATTTAAACTAATTACACCTAATCTAATAGCCCTATCATAATAAAAAAAGCTCCCCCCCCACCATAAAAAACCCTAGCCTAAACTAAACTGTCAATAGCCCTTAAAATGGCCTTTTGCGGGGCATTGCCCTAAAGAAATCAGCTCTTTTACCTGTAAAAAAAAATACAAACAACTGCCCAACAGTAAAACCCACCACCCACACAACCAAACCCCCCAAATAAAAACCTAAATAATAAAAATATATAAAACCTAAGCTCCCCATTGCCCTGAAAAGGGCATTTGGATGGGCATTGCCCTTAAAAGGGCATTTAGCTCTTTTTCAGCCCACACTCTAAGCTAAAAATAAAAGCCACCCAATAAACCCTTAAATAAACCTAACACTAATCCACTTACAGTTTTTGAAGACCCAACATCCATCTTTAAGGAAGCGGCAGAAGTCCTCAGCGAAGCCGGCAGAAGTCTTCATCCAAGCGGGCCGAAGTCTTCATCCAAGCCGGCAGAAGTCTTCATCCAGACGGCATCTTCTATCTTCATCCATTCGGCGCAGAGCATCCTCTTCTCTTGACGGTTCTTCTCGAATGAAGGTTCCTTTAAGTGACGTCATCCAAGATGGTGTCCCTTGAATTCCGATTGGCTGATCGAATTCTATCAGCCACTCGGAATTAAAGGTGAAAAAAATCTATTGGCTGATTCAATCAGCCAATAGGATTGAGCTTCAATCCTATTGGCTGATCCAATCAGCCAATTGGATTGAGCTTGCATTCTCTGCGCTGGATGTCTTGAAGATGGAGCCGCCTGATGGTTGAAGATAGAAGATGCAGTCTGGATGAAGACTTCTGCCGGCTTGGATGAAGACTTAGGCCCGCTTGGATGAAGACTTCTGCCGGCTTTGCTGAGGACTTCTGCCGCTTCCTTAAAGATGGATGTTGGGTCTTCAAAAACTGTAAGTGGATTAGTGTTAGGTTTATTTAAGGGTTTATTGGGTGGCTTTTATTTTTAGCTTAGAGTGTGGGCTGAAAAAGAGCTAAATGCCCTTTTAAGGGCAATGCCCATCCAAATGCCCTTTTCAGGGCAATGGGGAGCTTAGGTTTTATATATTTTTATTATTTAGGTTTTTATTTGGGGGGTTTGGTTGTGTGGGTGGTGGGTTTTACTGTTGGGCTGTTGGACTTCTGCCGCTTCGTTGAGAATGGATGTCGGGTCTTCAAAAACTGTAAGTGGATCTTCGGGGGTTAGTGCTAGGTTTTTTTAAGGGTTTATTGGGTGGGTTTTATTTTTAGCTTAGGGTTTGGGCTGAAATAGAGCTAAATGCAATTTTTAGGGCAATGGGGAGCTTAGGTTTTTTAGGTTTTTATTTGGGGGGTTTGGTTGTGTGGGTGGTGGGTTTTACTGTTGGGGGGTTGTTTGTATTTTTTTATACAGGTAAAAGAGCTGATTTCTTTTGGGCAATGCTCCGCAAAAGGCTATTGGTAGTTTAGTTTAGGCTACGTTTTTTTTTATTTGGGGGGGGGCTTTTTTATTTTGATAGGGCTATTAGATTAGGTGTAATTAGTTTGAATATTTGATAATTTCTTTTTTATTTTGTGTAATTTAGTGTTTGTTTGTTTTTTGTAATTTAGTTAATTGTATTAATTGTATTTAATGAATGTAATTAATTTATTTATTTGTAGTGTAAGGTTAGGTTTTTGTGTAACTCGGGTTAGGTTTTATTTTACAGGTGAATTTGTATTTATTTTAGCTAGGTAGTTAGTAAATAGTTAATAACTATTTACTAACTATTCTACCTAGTTAAAATAAATACAAACTTAGCTGTGAAATAAAAATAAAACCTAAGATATCTACAATGTAACTATTAGTTATTTTGTAGCTAGCTTAGGGTTTGTTTTATAGGTAAGTATTTAGTTTTAAATAGGAATTATTTAGTTATTAATAGTAGGTTTTATTTAGATTTATTTTAATTATATTAAAGTTAGTGGGTGTTAGGGTTAGACTTAGGGTTAGGTTTAGGGGTTAATAACTTTAGTATAGGGGTGGCGATTTTGGGGCAGCAGATTAGGGGTTAATAACAGTAATGTAGGTTTTGGCGATGTTAGGGACAGCAGATTAGGAGTTAATAATATTTAACTAGTGTTTGCGATGCGGGAGTACGGCGGTTTAAGGATAAATATGTTTATTCTAGTGGCGGCGATGTCCGGAGCGGCATATTAGGGGTTAATAATTTTATTTTAGTGTTTGCGATGCGGGAGGGCCTCGGTTTAGGGGTTAATAGGTAGTTTATGGGTATTAGTGTATTTTTAGCACTTTAGTTATGAGTTCTATGCTACAGCTTTGTAACGTAAAACACATAACTACTGACTTTCAGTTTATGTTATGGATCTTGTAGTTATGGGCTGTACCACTCACTTTTTGGCCTCCCAGGTAAACTCATAATACCTGCACTATGGAAGTCCCATTGCAAAAGGACTTTTTGAAAGCTGCCGTAGTTACGTTGCTTTACGGACAAAAAAGTGTGCGGTACAGATATACCTGCAAGACTCGTAATACCAGCGGTAGTGAAAAAGAGCCATAACGCTGCTTTTTCACCCATAACGCAAAACTCGTAATCTAGCCAATAGTTTCTTACAATCGTATAGGGGTGAGGTACAGCCTCAGTATTGACATCCATGTCATATATGCCCCTTGATTAGATTAAAAAATGCAAATTCGGTACCTCTCCCCGATATCATCCTAAGGAGTTAGTTCATTAACAATTAGAGAACTACATCAAACTTTGGTAAATTATCTCCATATAATAGCATAAGGATTGTTTTTTAATCAGAGGCTATTCAGAGGCTATGGAACTATTTTTCCTTGTTCTGCTTGGTAAAAAGTATCATTTACTATGAGGTACATTTAGTATTTGTCAGATGCTATAGACACAAGAAAAGGCCATGCTTTCCCACTAGACAACTAGGAATCATTAATTTGTAATTCAAAACAAAATATTTATAGGACATACAAGTGGGAAGACATGATGCTATAGAACTACCCCTCAAGATTTGCTCGTCTTCCTAAAATTGTACTGCCCTAGGTGCAGGTCTAGTTGACATAGGCCACAATATGCCACTTTATTCTGTATTAAAGTAGTTACATACACACAAATATACAGAAACACACACACACACACGTTACATACATATTCCTGCACATACACAGATGCACACATAGACACTATACATGAACACACACACATAGATCATCTGACTAAATTAATCTATAGGTGAATGCCAATCAATGAAATATGTTTGCCTGTGAAACAAATGGACTTTTTAGGTTTAAATTACTTATGTCATGTTAATATCATATTGCACATGTATATTGATGTTTCCAGTAAGAAATTATAACACTAATAGGCTCCTGTGTTAAAATTCTCATCACATATTACATGCAGCGTGTGTGTGTGTGAGTGTATGTATATGTGCATATGTGTGTATGTATATATGTGTGTATGTGTATGTGTGCATGTGTGTATGTATGTGTATGTGTGCATGTGTCTATGTATGTGTGTGTGTATGTGTGCATGTATGTGTGAATGTATTGCGTATGTATGTGTTTGTGTATGTATACATGTGTGTATGTTTATGTCTGCATGTGTATGTATGCATGTGTGTATGTGTATGTATGTGTGCATGTGTGTATTTGTGTATGTATGTATGTATGTGTGTATTTGTGTATATATGTGTTTGTGTATGTACACATATGTGTATTTGTATATGTCTGTATGTGTATGTGTGTATGTTTATGTCTGTACGTGTATGCATTTGTGTATTTATTTGTGTATGTATGCATGTGTGTATGGGTATGACTGTATGTATGTGTGCATATGTGTATGTCTGTATGTGTATGTATGTTTGTGTATGTATGCATGTGTGTATGTGTTTGTCTGTATGTGTATATGCGTTTTTGTTTGTATGTGTGTGTGCATGTGTATGTGTGTATGTATGTGTGTATGTGTGCATGTGTATGTATGTGTACATGTGTATGTGTGTGTATGTATGCATGCAATTTTGTATGTATGTTTGCATGTGTATTTGAGTATGTATGTGTGCATGTGTGTATGTGTGCATGAATGTATGTGTGCATGTGTATATGTATGTGTGCATGTGTGTATGTATGTGTGTATGTATGTATGTGTGCATGTGTATGTATGTGTGCATGTGTGTATGTATGTGTGCATGTGTATCTGTGTATGTATGTATGTGTTCATGTTTTTATGTATGTGTGCATGTATGTATGTATTTGTATGTGTGCATGTGTATGTATTTGTGTATGTGTGTATGTATGTATGTATGTGTGCATGTGTATGTATGAGTGTATGTATGTAAGTGTATGTGAGCATGTGTATGTATGTGTGTATGTATGTATGTATGTATGTGTGTATGTGTATGTATGTATTTGTGTATGTATGTAAGTGTATGTGAGCATGTGTATGTATGTGTGTATTTATGTATGTGTGTATGTATGTGTATGTGTGCATGTGTATGTATGTGTGTATGTATGTATTTGTGTATGTATGTAAGTGTATGTGAGCATGTGTATGTATGTGTGTATTTATGTATGTGTGTATGTGTGTATGTATGTGTATGTGTGCATGTGTATGTATGTGTGCATGTATGTATTTGTGTATGTATGTAAGTGTATGTGAGCATGTGTATGTATGTGTGTATTTATGTATGTGTGTATGTATGTGTATGTGTGCATGTGTATGTATGTGTGTATGTGTGTATGTATGTGTATGTGTGCATGTGTATGTATGTGTGTATGTATGTATTTGTGTATGTATGTAAGTGTATGTGAGCATGTGTATGTATGTATGTGTGTATGTGTGTATGTATGTGTATGTGTGCATGTGTATGTATGTGTGCATGTATGTATTTGTGTATGTATGTAAGTGTATGTGAGCATGTGTATGTATGTGTGTATTTATGTATGTGTGTATGTATGTGTATGTGTGCATGTGTATGTATGTGTGTATGTGTGTATGTATGTGTATGTGTGCATGTGTATGTATGTGTGTATGTGTGTATGTATGTGTATGTGTGCATGTGTATGTATGTGTGCATGTATGTATTTGTGTATGTATGTAAGTGTATGTGAGCATGTGTATGTATGTGTGTATTTATGTGTGTATGTGTGTATGTATGTGTATGTGTGCATGTGTATGTATGTGTGTATGTATGTATTTGTGTATGTATGTAAGTGTATGTGAGCATGTGTATGTATGTGTGTATTTATGTGTGTATGTGTGTATGTATGTGTATGTGTGCATGTGTATGTATGAGTGTATGTATGTAAGTGTATGTGAGCATGTGTATGTATGTGTGTATTTATGTATGTGTATGTGTGCATGTGTATGTATGTGTGTATGTGTATGTGTGTATGTGTATGTGCACACACACATTATTGATAGAGGAAGTAAAGAAAAGTTTGACTAATAAATTATTTATATTCTTAAAGTCCAGTAAAGGTCCCAGTGTGTGGCTATATCTTACCTAGGATGCAAATCCACCAGCAGCACTAAGGTCTGCATTGTGATCACATCAATCCTTCTGCAATGAGAACGAGCAACTTTCAGTACCTGTAGGTAAGTGACACACAGGACTAGGAAAGAAAGCAGGAAGCTTAGAAGGTGGAATAGAACCATGAAAGCAAGGAAAGATCGCCCTTCCTCGGGTCTGCTGTTGTAAAGTGTGCAAGAACCATACCCTTGATGAAATCCTACCCAGGACAGGCAAAGGGCCACAGTTGGGAAAGACAGAGAGTGGATCCAGGAATAAAGTAGAATGACAGCAGCATCTTGATACCTCATTTTAGAATGATAACTTAGTGGGAATATAACAGCCACCCAGCGGTCAATGCTCAAGGCTGCCATGCTCAACATGGAATTACTGGTCAGGAAAGTTTCCAGAAAACCAACCGCCCTACAAAGTCCTTCACCTCCTGGGTGATGGCCATGAATAACTCCCACCATAGTCAGGGGCATATTGATAACTGTGAGCAACAGGTTACAGAGGGTGAGGTTTAAGGTAAATAATCCCGGGACCTGCCTGCGGATGTCAGGGCAGATTAGGTAGCAGATCAGCACCACCCCGTTGGACAGCAGCGCAGCAATAATAAGCAGAACAAGCAGGAAGCAGCCCAAGATCCCCCATAGCTCCATTGCTGGAGCCTCCTCGGTTAAGCATTCTCCGAACCAAGGACTGATGCCATTTAGCCTGCCACTAGCCAGCATCCACTGTCTGGGTCTGTCCTTCACGTCCCTGTCACCCCTGTCACAGCAGCTCCTCAGTAAATGGCACTTGCGAAGGTCCTGGCACCCCTGGCCTCGTTAAAGGGCACAGGTGATACTAAACGATGGACTGGTTTCATTTCTTTTGGATTCTCTCAAGATTAGACATCGGTCTTATTGAGGGAAAAAGGGAAACTGAACAAAAAATGCTGCACGGTGAATGCATGGCTAGGGGAGGGTTTAGGGAGAGAAAGAGATGTTCCCTGTGTGAGAATCAGTCTACATTATTGGCACAGGAACATTCTTCCAGCAAACAATGCCTTGACCACCTCTCAGGACCAGCAGAGACCAGACCCACATACCCTAAACGCTCAAGGGCATTGTGCTGACATTTATTGCCCTAAATAACAGCGATAAGTTCTCTGGTTGTGATAATTAGGCAATAGCATTAGCTGTTATGTAAGAATGAATTTTAATGTGAATATTTACCTTCCTAATATGAGTTTTTTTTAAATTGCTACATTGTTGTCATTTATTTTAAAAACTATGCCCTGTATTATGGAGTAATGATAATTATTAGGTATAATATTATTTAGAATTTCTGTAATAGTTTTAGAGTTTTATTGGGTGCCATTATAGTGTTATATTATTATTTACAAACAGTACGAAATGTACATTAGAAATATTTTCTCCTAACAGGGATAACGTTTGTGGCAATAAATGTATTTAACAGACCAAGAAAGCTTAAGAAAAAAACAAACACATATAAAACTGTTTAATAATATGCCATTTTATTTAAAAATATGTTGTATTGAAAGGAACACTCTAGGAGTATAATCATTAAGCTTGCTTTTATAAAGCTGCCAAGAAATGTTTTTAGTTTGTGAGGCAGAATATGGATTTTATTTATATCAGGGGATGACAGTTCAGTGTATGATGGAATTATTGTCCAAAATTGCTAAACCAAAACAGCATTGCCACTGGATTATGATAGAGTGTACTTACCCCTGTTACATAAAATACACCTACCTCTGATTTACATGCACATAAGACCAAGACAGGGATGCTTTAATTAAAACACCCTAGAAAATGCACAAAACACAGAACCATCCTTTAAAGGTGTACATAATTATTCAACTAGCATTGACCTATTCCATGAAAGATTTCTTTATAGGGATACATAACATTGAACTTTGCCACCCATGGGCACAGTGACAGCATATGGACCTACCCTTAACAGATGATCTTAAAGGGACAGTAAACCCCAAAACCCCAAGATACAACATACAATTTTAAACAACTTTCCAATTTACTTCTATTATCAAATTTGCTTCATTATCTTGTTATTCTTTGCTGAATGAACAGCATTGCACTACTGGCAGCTAGCTGAACACATCTAGTTAGCCAATCACAAGAGACAAATGTGTGCAGGCACCAATCAGCAGCTAACTCCCACTAGTGTAGGATATGTGTGAATTCTTTTTCCAGGAGAAAAAGCCATCAGTCTATAGCGAAACGTATTTTGGATTATTCCCCACGTAATACGTGCTTATGTGCCAGTGATGTCAGAGTGTTACCTTGTCGGATTGGTCAGAGCGGAGGTTGGAGTGGATTCAGTACTGCCCATAATCCATTTCCATCCGGCATAAATGATAACTTCTCACAGTAAATATTAACTGTTCAGATTTCGGACCCTGACTTGCCATCACTCACCTTGTGCATGGGACGTTTTTTTCATGTGTTTTAATACCTTTTATTGTTTCAACCTATGGGATACTTATAACCTGCCAGTATAAAAGCGGGTGTGTGCAGTGAAAGAGCTTACTATAACTCCATCTCATATGAGTAGAAAATCAGCGATTAGAATTTTCATTCATCGATTATATACAGTGTTACACTATCCTGTATTTTTTTTCCTTTGAGGGATTTTTAAAATTACATGCTCTATCTGAATCCTGCAAGTTTAATTTTGCCTTTCCTATCTCTTTAATTCTAAAGGTATATTGAAAAGCATTTTTATTAGATTGTTTAAAGGATTACTTTCTGTTATAATTTTTAAGCTAAACAACTAACATATTAAAGTTAATAAACATTAATTAAAACCTACTGACCTATATTTTCTCCAAAACGAAGTTTCATAACGTTCTAAAAGTTATATCTTTTATTCGCCGATGATGTCACGTTATCCTGCCCACTATTTTCAGCACTGAGTGTTCAAAATACTTAAACCAATAACTTTGTGTTTAAAGCGCCATTTTGAAACCTAAGTATTGTAAACGGATTGGTACAGAGCAAAGGATACCCACAGAGTGGGTTTGGAAAACAATTACATTTGCAGACAAGATTTCTGATATACGGTAGAGATATGTTAATGAAATGCTATTGATAAAAAGCGTATTTGGGGTAGTTAGTTAGTAACAGGCATAGAAAATATTTACTTACAGTGGCCCTTTAAAAAGGTGACACAGTTTTCTTTTTAGTCAAATACCTCAGTACCGAATAAACACATTCTTTCATTCCAGTTACATGTGGCGTGTCCTTGTTTAGCAGTGCATATTAAAAGGAGATTGTGGAGTGCACATAAAGGGCCAGATTACAAGTGGAGCGCTATTTAACGCTCCCACTCGAGCATTAACTCTGCTAGAAGTAAGCTTTTTGAGCGTGTCGAGTTGCATTTGTATTATGAGTTGAAAGTAAATAGATTACGAGTCTTGCGTTAAGGTAAAAAAGCTGCGTTAACAGGTCCTAACGCTGCTTTTTTATGCAGCAAACTTCTTTGGCCTTACTGCAAAACGACTTACGTAAACTTTGTAAAGTCTTTTTTCTATGGGACTTCCATAGCGAGTCTGTCCTGGGAGGCCAAAAAGTGAGCGGTACACCCTCTACCTCCAAGATCCCTAACGCATTTAAAGTCAGTAGTTAAGAGTTTTATGGTTCAATGCCGTAGCATAAAACTCATAACTAAAGTGCTAAAAGGTACACTAACACCCATACACTACCTATTAACCCCTAAACCGATGCCCTCCCGCATCGCAAATACTAAAATAAAATTTTTAACCCCTAATCTGCTGCTCCGGACATCGCCGATATAATAAACATATTAACCCCTAAACCGCCGCACTCCCGCCTCGCAAACACTAGTTAAATAATATTAACCCCTAATCTGCTTTCCCGAACATTGCCGCCAGCTACCTACATTTATTAACCCCTAATCTGCCGTCCCCAACGTCGCTGCCACTATATTAAATGTATTAACCCCTAAATCTAAGTCTAACACTAACCCTATCACCTTGGATTTTGATGGGGTGTTGCGCCAAAGACGAGCATCTATAGCTCTGAACAGTAGGCTAACTAGCTAGCTTGGAAAATGTACTAAGAAAATAAATGTGTTCAGAGCGCCTCAAATGGGCTAGGTGTTGTACAATGTGTAGAGTGTGTATTTAGAAATATTTTAATTGCAAATCTAGTACTTTACACAAGAATAAAACATGCCACGGTGGGTACAGTGGTAATAAATGACAATAAAAACAATAAGATGTGGATCCACTCTTGTACAAATTAAATATTGAATATACCTATATAAAAACACTGAATATAAAATGATACAGAGGCAATAATAATGGTAGCCCCAATAAAAATATGAGAACGTTAAAATTCCAAACAATGTCTGAAAGAAATCAATCCAATGTGTGGATTAATAAAATGCAGTAAATCAAATGAATGGATTGCTGATATCGACTAGGAGGAGGATACCGTAAAATATATTATGTACCAGTGTTGGTGGTGATAATGTGTATAAAAAGGGAGTGAAAAATTATCCTTAGTGATTGCAAATATAAAGAAAATAGACAGTGTCAACTTGCTTATTCAAAAGTGAAAAAAAATGATGTGAAAAATTGAAAAAATTACAAATGAAAAAATGAAAAAATGCTGCTCAAAAAATGAAAAAAAGAGAACAAAGTCAGTGATCAAAGAAAAAAAAAAGGAAAAAAGAGAACAAAGTCAGTGATTGTAATCCAAGAAACAAAATCCTAAAAAAGGCTAAATGTGAAGATCCAAATAAAAGTCAAAAGTTAATAATGTGAAGAAAAAGAAACTTATTTTCCTAGTGGTGAGAGTCCGTCTGAGATTCCTGATGGTGAGAATAAAGTCAAGGGTCTTTTAGGTCAAACCCAATTAATGGGCTAGTGTTCCTGTTCCTGATGGTGAGAACCTTTGGTGGTTGGGATAAACTCCAATCCAAAAAAAATGTTTTTCTTTTTAAATCATAAATTAAACCTAAACGCAAATAAAAACAACAATAGTGTAGATAGAACTAAAAACTTATATAAAATCAGAATGGTGCTTACCAGCTGTGGTCAACACATTAACTTTCGGCCTCCTCTAGGCCTTTCTCAAGAAGGCCTAGCGAAATTGGATTGATTTCTTTCAGACATTGTTTGGAATTTTAACTTTCTCATATTTTTATTAGGGCTAGCATTTTTATTGCTTCTGTATCATTTTATATTCAGTGTTTTATATAGATATATTCAATGTTTAATTTGTACAAGAGTGGATCCACATCTTATTGTTTTTATTGTCATTTATTACCACTGTACCCACCATGGCATGTTTTATTCTTGTGTAAAGTACTAGATTTACAATTAAAATATTTCTAAATACACACTCTACACATTGTACAACACCTAGCCCATTTGAGGCGCTCTGAACACATTTATTTTCTTATTTTCCTAACCATATCACCCCCTAACTTAAATATAATTTAAATAAATCTAAAGAAAATTACTATAATTACCTAAATAATTGCTATTTAAAACTAAATACTTACCTTTAAAATAAACCCTAAGCAAGCTACAATATAACTAATAGTTACATTGTAACTAGCTTAGGGTTTATTTTTATTTTACAGGCAAGGTTGTATTTATTTTAACTAGGTAGAATAGTTGCTAAATAGTTATTAACTATTTAATAACTACCTAGCTAAAATAAATACAAAAGTACCTGTAAAATAAAACCTAACCTAAGTTACAATAACACCTAACACTACACTACAATTAAACAATTAAATAAATTAACTAAATTAAAAACAATTAAATAAATTAAATTAAATTAGCTAAATCACACAAAACCCCCCCACTAAATTACAGAAAATAAAAAAAGGCCCCCAAAATAAAAAAAACCCTAGCCTAAACTAAACTATCAATAGCCCTTAAAAGGGCCTTTTTTTGGGGCATTGCCCCAAAGTAATCAGCTCTTTTACCTGTAAGTTTTTTTTACAAATAACCCCCCCAACAGTTAAACCCACCACCCACACAACCCACACAACCACACAACCAACCCCCCAAAAATATACTAACTAAAAAAACCTAAGCTCCCCATTGCCCTGAAAAGGGCATTTGGATGGGCCTTGCCCTTAAAAGGGCATTTGGCTCTATTGCACCCCAAATCTCTAACCTAAAAAATAAACCCACCCAATACACCCTTAAAAAAAACCTAACACTAACCCCCTGAAGATCGACTTACAGTTCTGAAGACCGGACATCCATCCTCAAGGAAGCGGCAGAAGTCTTCATCCAACTGGGCCAAAGTCCTCAACAAAGCCGGGAGAAGTCTTCATCCAAGCCGGGCGAAGTGGTCCTCCAGACGGTCAGAAGTCATCATCCAGACAGCATCTTCTATCTTCATCCATCCGACACGGAGCAGGTCCATCTTCAAGACATCCGACGCGGAGCATCCTCTTCATCCGGAGTCTTCTTACTGAATGCAGGTACCTTTAAGTGACATCATCCAAGATGGCGTCCCTTAGATTCCGATTGGCTGATAGAATTCTATCAGCCAATTTGAATTAAGGTAGAAAAATCCTATTGGCCGTTTCAATTAGGCCATAAAGATTAAAGATCATTTTTTTTTTTGGGGGGGGTTATTTTGATAGGGCTATTAGATTAGGTGTAATTAGTTTAAATATCTTGTAATTTGTTTATTATTTTCTGTAATTTAGTGGGGTTTTTTGTACTTTAGCTAATTGTATGTAATTTATTTAATTGTATTTAATTTAGGTAAGTTATTTAATTGTAGTGTAGTGTTAGGTGTTAGTGTAACTTAGGTTAGGTTTTATTTTACAGGTACTTTTGTATTTATTTTAGCTAGGTAATTATTAAATAGTTAATAACTATTTAGTAACTACAGGGAGTGCAGAATTATTAGGCAAATTAGTATTTTGACCACATCATCCTCTTTATGCATGTTGTCTTACTCCAAGCTGTATAGACTCGAAAGCCTACTACCAATTAAGCATATTAGGTGATGTGCATCTCTGTAATGAGAAGGGGTGTGGTCTAATGACATCAACACCCTATATCAGATGTGCATAATTATTAGGCAACTTCCTTTCCTTTGGCAAAATGGGTCAAAAGAAGGACTTGACAGGCTCAGAAAAGTCAAAAATAGTGAGATATCTTGCAGAGGGATGCAGCACACTTAAAATTGCAAAACTTCTGAAGCGTGATCATCGAACAATTAAGCGTTTCATTCAAAATAGTCAAGAGGCTCGAAAGCCTACTACCAATTAAGCATATTAGGTGATGTGCATCTCTGTAATGAGAAGGGGTGTGGTCTAATGACATCAACACCCTATATCAGGTGTGCATAATTATTAGGCAACTTCCTTTCCTTTGGCAAAATGGGTCAAAAGAAGGACTTGACAGGCTCAGAAAAGTAAAAAATAGTGAGATATCTTGCAGAGGGATGCAGCACACTTAAAATTGCAAAGCTTCTGAAGCGTGATCATCGAACAATTAAGCGTTTCATTCAAAATAGTCAACAGGGTCGCAAGAAGCGTGTGGAAAAACCAAGGCGCAAAATAACTGCCCATGAACTGAGAAAAGTCAAGCGTGCAGCTGCCAAGATGCCACTTGCCACCAGTTTGGCCATATTTCAGAGCTGCAACATCACTGGAGTGCCCAAAAGCACAAGGTGTGCAATACTCAGAGACATGGCCAAGGTAAGAAAGGCTGAAAGACGACCACCACTGAACAAGACACACAAGCTGAAACGTCAAGACTGGGACAAGAAATATCTCAAGACTGATTTTTCTAAGGTTTTATGGACTAATGAAATGAGAGTGAGTCTTGATGGGCCAGATGGATGGGCCCATGGCTGGATTGGTAAAGGGCAGAGAGCTCCAGTCCGACTCAGACGCCAGCAAGGTGGAGGTGGAGTACTGGTTTGGGCTGGTATCATCAAAGATGAGATTGTGGGGCCTTTTCGGGTTGAGGATGGAGTCAAGCTCAACTCCCAGTCCTACTGCCAGTTTCTGGAAGACACCTTCTTCAAGCAGTGGTACAGGAAGAAGTCTGCATCCTTCAAGAAAAACATGATTTTCATGCAGGACAATGCTCCATCACACGCGTCCAAGTACTCCACAGCGTGGCTGGCAAGAAAGGGTATAAAAGAAGAAAATCTAATGACATGGCCTCCTTGTTCACCTGATCTGAACCCCATTGAGAACCTGTGGTCCATCATCAAATGTGAGATTTACAAGGAGGGAAAACAGTAAACCTCTTTGAACAGTGTCTGGGAGGCTGTGGTTGCTGCTGCACGCAATGTTGATGGTGAACAGATCAAAACACTGACAGAATCCGTGGATGGCAGGCTTTTGAGTGTCCTTGCAAAGAAAGGTGGCTATATTGGTCACTGATTTGTTTTTGTTTTGTTTTTGAATGTCAGAAATGTATATTTGTGAATGTTGAGATGTTATATTGGTTTCACTGGTAAAAATAAATAATTGAAATGGGTATATATTTGTTTTTTGTTAAGTTGCCTAATAATTATGCACAGTAATAGTCACCTGCCCACACAGTTAGCTATAACTAAAAACAAACTAAAAACTACTTGCAAAACTATTCAGGGGGGTATTCAGGGGTTCCTAAGTATGATGTAGGTGGTGGCAGTGTCCGGAGCGGAAGATTAGGGGCTAATAAGTATAATGTAGGTGGTGGCGATGTTGGGGGGGGGGGTGGCACCAGAATTTTTGTTGTTTTAAAAGATAGATAATCCTTTTATTACCCATTCCCCAGTTTTGCATAACCAACACAGTTATATTAATAAACTTTTTACCTCTGTGATTACCTTGTATCTAAGCATCTTCTGACAGCCCCCTGATCACATGACTTTTTATTTATTATCTATTGACTTTCATTTTAGCCAATTAGTGCAGTGCCTGCCACAATTCACTGGCATGCTCACAATGTTATCTATAGGGTTTACCTGAACTAGCTCTCCCCTGTTGTGAAAAGCAAATACAAAAGCATGTGATTAGAGGCGGCCTTCAAGGACTTAGAAATGATCATATGAGGCTTCCTAGGTTTAGCTTTCAACTAAGAATACCAAGAGAACAAAGCAAAATTGGTGATAAAAGTAAATTGGAAAGTTGTTTAAAATTACATGCCCTATTTGAAACATGAAAGTTTTTTTTGGACTTGACTGTCCCTTTAAGCAGCTGGTATTGAAGTGCGGTAAGGAGCACAATTTTGCTCTACGCTCACTTCTTGCCTTTTAACGCCGGGTTTGTAAAAACCCGTAATACCAGCGCTGCAGGTAAGTGAGCGATGAGAGAAAACTGCTCGTTAGCACCGCATAGCTTCTAACGCAAAACTCGTAATCTGGCCGAATGTTTTTGTGCGCGATAACCTATTCCCCCATAGAAGTCAATGGAGCAAAAAAAGTGGGGAAAAGACTAAAACAGTACTTGCGTGCAAACCCGATCACATATTCTCATGTGCGCTAACCTGACATGAAAATATGAATATTTCATATTCCAATGTTCTGCACATAGAAGACTATGTTCTATTTATGCTTTAATAAATATTTCTACATATATCTTATGGTATTTTGGTACAATATATATATATATATATATATATATATATATATATATATATATATATATATATACAGTATATAGAGTATTGTTTAAAGAAAAATACCTTGCAGTAATACATGCAGTCCCATTAAAGGGACACTAAACCCATTTTTTTTTCATGATTCAGATAGAGCATGCAATTTTAAGCAACGTTCTAATTTACTCCTATTATCAATTTCTCTTCATTCTCTTGCTATCTTTATTTGAAAAAGCATGAATCTAAGCTAAGGAGCCGGCTCATTTTTGAAAGATTCCTGCTTTTTCAAATAAAGAGAACACAGAAAATTTGATAATAAGAGTAAATAAGAAAGTTGCTTAAAATGGCATGCTCTATATGAATCATTAAAGAAAAATTTTGAGTATAGTATCCCTTTAAGTTTTTATTTAAATAACCTAATCTAATGCATCTTGTTTCCATGCCAAATTGCTTTTTCATATACTTGATAAAAAGGTTTATAATCCATACCCCTATTTGTAAAGGTATTTACAAGGAATAAAAGGGTGCAAGAAACCCTCAGTTGCAGAGTATTGGGACATTAAATACCTCTTGCTTTTGTGTAAAAATAATATTTTGACCCACACTTACTAGAAATGCCAAAAAGGAAATTCTGTAAACTAGGTTCTAAAATTACTGGAAATTGACTTAACCAGCAATATTATTTCCAGCATTTGCAGGTTACAGAAATCTATTTTTAGCCTCCTAGGGCAACACAAAAGCAAAGATTATTTAATGTCCTTGAAATTTGACTCAAGTGATTCACTGTATAACATTATGTATCACATTTGTGCAGCTAAACAAATTAGAAGACTTTTCCCCCCCAGAAGTCCTCAACACAGTGGTTCTTATTCCAATGAATCACAAATCTCACTGACTTTTCGTAAGGTTTTCAAATTCAAACTTATTCTAAATAATTTCAAAACCTTAGGCTTGTGTTTCTATAGGAACAGGGGATTCTGGGTAAGGGTATGCAAATTAACCTCACTATTTATTTAGAGAATACTTGTTGATCTCTATTAAAGGGACAGTTCTCCCCAAATTTTCTCCCCCTTAAATTGTTACCAATGATCCATTTTACCTGCTAGAGTGTATTAAATTGTTTACAAGTAGTTCCTTTACCCATATTTCGGCATTTGAAATAGCTGATTTAGGGTTAGATTACAAGTGGAGAGCTAAATTATTGCGCTCCCGCAAAGGAGCAAGATAATTAACCAGCCATTACAAGTGCAAGCTCGCGGTAGCAATTAGCGCTTATAAAATTTACCAGAGATCGGATCTCTGGTTCATTTTATAAATCTGCCCCAAATGACCCCAAAATACTGTCTAGTGTAGTTTATTTAAAAAAAAGAAGAAGGTGGCAGCATCTTTATTTTTAAATAAACTTACTGCACTAGGCAGTATTTTGGGGTTAAAGTTAGTGGGGGTAGGGTGTTAGAAACAAATGGCACTGAAAAGTGCCTTTACATTGCAGTCTATGGGAACTGTGTGTTCCCAGCAAATATATATGTGTATGCTTACATACATATATATTTATTTGTTAATATGTGTATATACACTTAACACATAAATATATACTGTATGTATATCAGCACATACATATATATTTATTTGTTAATATGTGTATATACACTTATTAACACATAAATATATACTGTATGTATATCAGCACATACATTTATATTTATTTGTTAATATGTGTATATACACTTATTAACACATAAATATATACTGTATGTATATCAGCACATACATATATATTTATTTGTTAATAAGTATATATACACTTATTAACACATAAATATATACTGTATGTATATCAGCACATACATATATATTTATTTGTTAATATGTGTATATACACTTATTAACACATAAATATATACTGTATGTATATCAGCACATACATATATATTTATTTGTTAATATGTGTATATACACTTATTAACACATAAATATATACTGTATGTATATCAGCATATACATATATATTTGATAGCTGCCCATCGCTGCATAAAAACAATTTTACAGTGTACTGTCCCTATATCCCATCAGTCTTCTCTGTAGCTTTATCTTGTCACTGGAACCTAACAATTTAATATTTTCATTGGGACATATATGGTCAGTGAGTACGCAAATCACAACTAGCTTATTTTCTCAATATACTGCATTATTGTCAAATATTTAATTGAACTTTAGTCGCATTCAGTTAATGACATTTTGTTAATTATAAACCCATAGGCAGGACTTGACATTTCTGCTATTTGTGTAGAGTCAAAAACTGTGGAACAATATAACCCCATGTATGAATAATGTCTCTAGATGAATAATAATTGTCTCAGCTGAACAAACACTTTCCAGCTTGATAAAATGGGAATTCAGACTCATTTACAATGATATAATCAGTTGCAAAACATTTGTCACCATAAGATGACAATAAATTACTGCAAGAACTATTAATTATAGCAGAATTGCATAATCAACACATGTATAATAAAAATACAATGCAATAACATTTAATTTTTATCTGGCAAATTTCAAAGTTTCTTCCACTTTTCTTCCCCCTATATCATGTGACAGCCATCAGCCAATCACAAAATGCAAATATTGAGTTCTTGCATGTGCTCAGTAGGAGCTGGTGTCTTAGAAAATGCACATATAAAAATATTGTGCACATTCTGATCATGGAAACTGAATGCTCTATCTAAATCATGAAAGTTTGTTTGGATCTTAGTTTCCCTTTAAACACAACACAGCTTAAATGGGCAGTAAAATCAGAATTAAGCTTTCATGATTCAATTCAACCCTTTCACTATCGGGACTTTCAGACAAAAACGTGCCAAAATACCAGAGCATTTTTTTAGCATTTTTGCTATCACTCCATTTAAACAGAAATAGAGCCTTGTTTTTTTTTATTTACCTATCAAATATATATATATATATATATATATATATATATATATATATATATATATATATATATATATATATATATATATATATATATATATATATTAAGTAGACAACCCAAGGTATTGATCTAGGCCCATTTGGTATATTTCCTGCCACCATTTCACCGGCAAATAAAAATATGTGGTACTTTTTTCACAACTTTTGGTTTCTCACAGAAATTATTTACATACTGCGTATGCAATCATGACACAAATGTTTGTAAAAGTTTCTCTGGGATCCCCTTTGTTTAGAAATAGCAGACATATGTGGCTTTGCCATTGCTTTTTGGTAATTAGAAGGCCGCTAAATGCAGCTGCGCACCACACTTCTATTACTCCCAGCAGTGAAAGGTTAATGTTAGCTTTAGTGTAGAGATTAGCCTCCTACCTGACACTCCCCACACCCTGATCCCTCCCAAACAGCTCTCTACCCTCCCCACCCCCACTGGTAACCCCATCTTAGGTACTGGCAGACAGTCTGCCAGTTTAAAAAAAAAAATAGGCTTTTTTTTTTATTTCTCCAGTGTAAGATCCCCCCTTATCCCCCAACTTCCCTGATTCCCCCCCAAGCTCTCTAAGCCTTCCCCTCTGACTGTTATGCGCCATCTCACATATAAAACCGTTTTTTTTTGTAATCAAATCTTTTTTTTTATAAATATAAGGCAGTGTATGCCCCCACCTCCCCCAAGCATGATCTTTAGTTAGAGGGGCACCCACACCCCCAGATTTCCTTTTCTGTAGCGTAGCTGCCCCATCCCTTCCTAACCCTTTGTTTTTTTCTGTTTCATAGCGTAGGGCCCCTCCCACTTCTTCCCGCTCCCTCCCGCCTCCCCTGCTGGTCCGCCCACCCGACTTCTGCCCAGACCTCCCACCGACTTTTTACATATATATATATATATATATATATATATATGTGTGTGTGTGTGTATTTTTGTGTATTTATATGTATTTGTAGCAAATTTCCTTAGAAAAAAAAATAGTATAATAGTATGTAAAGACCTCCACTACCTGAGCATAGGTCTGCGTACCTTCTGCTTAGCGCTCTAGCGATAGCTGATATAAGTCTTTCAGTGTGCCCTCTTAGAAGTCTATTATGTGATGGAATTATCCGACATACAGATGCTAGCATTCCCTAGACTTTTGCTAGAGCCCTAAAATATTACTTTCACCTTGTAATATGAGTTCAAAGGTGATGTTAGCACACAATAGCGCTAATATCTTTGGGCTCCATTTGTAATCTAGCTAATGCAATATTGTTATTAATTTCCCTATATAAATTACTCTAAATAACGGTCCATAGCTGTTTTATATGAATTTAAATCTCATCTAAATTTAAGTTTTAATAAAATATGTGGCTGGTATCTTTTTATGGTGTCTAACTGTTGTTTTCATGCAAGTAGTAGTTAAATATTGATCTGAATAATTTTAATACTGTAGAAGTCGAACAGATTAAATTAAAGGGACACTCAGGTTAAATTAAATTTTCATGATTCTGATACAGCATGTAATTTTAAACAACTTTCCAATTTACTTCCATTAAAAAAAATGTGCACAGTCTTTTATATTTACAATTTTTGAGTCACCAGATCCTACTGAGCATGTGCAAGAATTCACAGACTATACGTATATGCATTTGTGATTGGCTGATTGCTATAACATGGTACAGGGGGAGTGGAAATATAAATAACTTTGAAATTTGTTATAAAAAAATCTACTACTCATATGAAGTTCAGACTAAGTGCTATTGTATTGTCTTGTTATCTTGCATTTGTTGATTATGCAAATCTAATGTGTTGACTGGTCCTTTAAATAATTGTATACGCCTGGAACATCCACAGTCATTTAATGAAGGTGCGAAACACTTTATTATTTTTTATTTTACCATCTGTTTATACATTATCTATTTAGGACTAGATTACAAGTGGAAAGCTAAATTGCAATATTAGCGCTCTGCTTTGTAATACCAGTGCACGATAATGTGAGCTAGTATTACAAGTAAATTGCAGCTCGCGTTCCCATTGCTAGGAAGCATTGTGCTCACAAGAGCACACTTCTATAGGCTCCTAAGAGAGCCTCATTCTGATGGCATCAGAGACGGCATCAGAACCTTGCGCAGCGAAGGGGATAAGTAGCGCAGCCATGGGCAGCATTTTTAAACATATATGTATATGAATATGTATATATATATTTATGTGTTAATATGTGTATATACATTGCTCTTTATGGGAACACACAGTTCACGTAGACAGCAATGTAAAGGCCCTTTTCAGTGCTGTTTTTTTTTTCTAACACCCCACTCCCACCAGCTTTAAAGCTCCCAAAACTGCTTAGTGCAGTTATTTATTTTTTTTAAAAATGCTACTTTTTTTTTTTAATAAAAAACTATAATGCCCTCTATTTTGGGGGCATTTGGGGCACATTTAGAAAATTAACCAGAGATCTAATCGCTGGTTAATTTTTGGAACGCTAATTGCTACCGCCAACTTCCGGTAGCAATAACCACCCACTTGTATTGACTGGTAAATTATTGCGTAATTTAGCGCTCCTCTTGTAATCTAGCCCTTGTGCTTTTATTCTAATAAAATATATTTTTGTAGCACAAAGTGGCTTTATAAATACTCTTTTAAAGATTTTATCATATACGTCGCCTTTACTATTCTCATGCAACTAAAAATGTTTTTTTTCATCATGTTATCGCTAAATGAAGATATATAACAATTATACACTCTAAAGTAACTCTTCTGATAGGAGGTTGATTCTCAGGGGACAGTGGAGGAGATGAAGCAGAAGCAATAAAAACCGTTAAGGAAAATAGGCTAAAAAGTCAAATGTTAAACACATAACCTCCCACTCATATTTGTTGTGCACTGCACAAAGTGAGGATACAGCCTGACAGCAAAGCTCTAGAAACCAATCCTGCATACATGTTTGACAACACCTCATTATATTATACAGATGAAAGATTTTTTTTTCTTTCTGTTTGGTGGAAATCTGCACGATGGAAATACCTTATCTTTCAAGTAGCTGACAACCCAGTGAAATCAAACAATGTGATCCATAGCTATTAAAGATTGACTTTTCATAATACTTAGTTACTTCTAAAAAGGAACCATCCATCAAGAAATATCAACTGAACACACATTACTAAGTCTTGTATCACATATTAAAATAAGTACAGTTATGAAATAGGCATAAATATATTTACAAAAATGTTAATGAATGAGGATGTGAATATTTAAAAGTAAATCTGTTCTGAGTTATTTGTTACACAGGCCATAACACATGCTAATAATGGGTTTACTGTGATACACTGTAACACTGTAGGCCAGATTCTCTAAACTCTCTCATCTGGCGAGATTATTTAAGAAATCAGTACAGCAAGATTTATATACATGCAAATTTCAGCTTGGGAGCTGTTTATCTCACTATGCAGGGTTCTGAATGTGACGGAGAGACAATTAGATTGTGATATAATACTAAAAATGATTGTATGTGATTTCTCAACATGCTGGTGAGTTTTTGATCATTGAGCCCTAAGGTAGTGAGACAATGGGCTAGAGCCTATATATTATTGTGAAAAGCACAATTGGGCTAAGAGGCAGCTCCTGAAGGCGCTATCGAGAACATAAACCTATTACAGAATGGGCCAATCAGAGCATGCATTAGCGCCTATCTTCTATGTATGATCTGATTGGTCCATTACATATTTACTATCTATTTTTGCCTCCGCCTGGGGGGTCACCCCCCTTGTAAACCTCATTCCCCAAGGTTCACTTGGGGTAGATACCAGAGGATCGGCAGGGCGCCCCCCTAACCCCCCAGGCAGAGGCAAAACCAAATAGTGAAGATGGATGAATTACAGTGCCAACCTGATTGGCCCGTGTCTCCATGAGGTCACTGGATGCACAACCAGTCAGCTAATGGGTTCATGTTCTCGCTAGTGCCTTGTGATAACTTGTCATAGAACAAGCTACTGAGCTGTTGTTCGTTCCTGGTAGAGCGCTTCTCTTTCTGTTTGTTATTACTGTTATCGACAGAGCCATAGCACAACAGCAGCCATCACACTTGAATTGCTGAAAATTTTAACTACTAGAGCATTGTGACATTCAAGTAATAGTTGTTCTTATCACATTCTATTGGAGCCACTAGAATCTAACAGTAACAGCATCCTGTACAATTTCAGCATCCATTTAGTTGTATAACAGCTTTGAGGCAGAGAAAACTCAATGAGGATATTTAAAAAAAGAAATGAACCTCATCAAGTTAAAGGGACATGCTGCCCATGGGCATGCACTAATATGTGAAATGTTGACTAGAAGATATCCCCTAAACACCTGTATGTTAACACCTCAAAATCTCCCAGTAATCACATCCCATTTTAGGGAATTTAGGCATTCAATCCAGATGCTTGCACTGGGCTAGCAAGGGTGCACACACCTGGCATGTACAGTCACTTTCTAAACCTCAATTTAAGGAAGTTTACTCTAAAATCCTGCAAGATTATGGCAAAATGATTTTATAAAGCACAGGCTTGTCCATATGAAGCGTGTCAGAATATATGGACATAGGATCAGTGTGTCTATATGTTTTTAATATGATACAATAAAGGTGTTTTGATTTCAACCTTGGGCTTACTCACTGTATTGTGACACCCTTTCACAGATAGCAACAGCTGGCGTTTAAGCATCATCCTCTAACCGAAATGTAAAGTTTTGCTTGAATTTATCGTGAGGCCCTTGGTGGGATAGGGCCTGGATGACTGGATCATCCACAGATTGATCACTGTTAAATGGTGAGTGCATTGATTTCCCTTACCAATTCGGACTGTTTTATGGCAAAATTCCTTAAGATGTGAGCAAAGCAAAGTGTAAAATCAAAATCACACCAGGAAAGAAAAACTTTCCATATCTGATCATTTTTCTTGTAATAGGCTTACAAGCCTGAAGAAAGGTGTCAACTACAGCATCAGAGAAATCTCTCTCTTTTAAAATTATGCATTCAATCTCCAAGCTTTAAAGTTGAACGACTCGAGATCTTGATGATAAAAGGGGCCTTGAGACAGTAGGTCATGTCTTAGAGGAAGAGACCAGGAAGGTCAACTGGACATCTGTACCAGATCCACAAACCAAACTGGAACAGTTAGAATGATTGATGAGAGCTATTGTTTGATCTGAACTATCACTCTTGGAAGCAGAACAGATGGAGGAAATATGTAAGAAAGACAAAGAAGCTGATAGAACAGCTACAAACTCTTCCCGTAATTCCCCGATTTTGCAAAGTAACTAAAAGTTTGATGTTCAAACGAGAAGCCAAAAGGTGTATCTCTGGTGGACCCTATTGATCTACATTTTGTTTGAAGAAGAGTTTAGACCATTCCCCAGGATGAAGGGATTTGCGACTGAGATAATCTACTTTCCATCTGTTCACATCTGGAATATAGATTGCAGAAATTGTGCAGAAATTTTTTTCTCTGTCCAAGTTAAAATTCAAGAAACCTTCTTCATCATTAGAGAATTACGAGTTTCTACTTGATGATTGACATAGGCCACTACTGTGGCATTGTATAATTGAAAACAAAGATAAGTCTCCTCTTGCAGGAGAGGTCAGCTCTGAAGCACCGTGAAGATAGCAAATAGTTCCCATACATTTATTGGAAACCTCACCCACTGAGGAAACCAAACTCCATGTGCTCTACTGCACCCCAACCTTGCTTCTCCAAGACTGTCTTGATAGAACTCCAACCTTGCTTCTGTCATGATTACTGTCTAATTTGGACTGACAAAGTATGCCCTTAGGAAAATGGACTGGTGATCTACCCCTAAGGATCCTTTGAGAAAACATAGTGTAGTCCTTGCACCATAAACTTAGCATGCAAAGCTGAAGAGATCTGTGAAGCCGAGCAAATGGAATGACATCTGATGCAGCAATCATCAGACTTAACACTTCCAAGCATAGGGCTACGGTTGGAAATTGCATGAAGTCATGCAAATGCTGTCTATAAGCTTGAATTCTTTTTATCTGTTGAAGAAAGGCTTGTTGATATTGAGTCTAAAATGACTCCTAAGATAGAGGCTCCTGACTGAGGAGAAAGAGAACTCTTTGTAACATTGATTCTCCAAGCTTGTTTGTGAAGAAACAAAAAAAGACTGTTGGTATGAGATTTTGCAAAAGGTAAAGATGGAGCTTGCACCACGATGATGTCCAGTTATGTAGTCACCAAAATACCTCGAGCTCTTGTTACAGACAAGAAAGTTCCCAGAACCTAAACATTCTTGTAGCAGTATGCATACAAAGAGAGAAGCGCTCTACCAGGAACGAACAACAGCTCAGTGGCTTGTTCTATGGCGATTTACCACCCGGAAGCAGCCTCTTTTAGACCAGTGTGCTTTTCACAGAAGAAAACTTTCCTGAAGTATATCAGTCTGATCCTGCCAAGTAAGGTCAGTCCAGCCCCGAAATACTAGGCAATTCTCCTCTGAACAAGGAACATGACAACCCCAGATGATCGTTTCGGCCTCCTATGGGCCTCGTCAGTGAGGTGCAGCCACATTCCTCTAAGCACACTGGGCAAGGAGTCCACGTCTGGTTTCCCCCATCACCCATTGGGAGACTTCCCCAGGGTCATAATAATTTGCATACAAAGAGAGAAGCACTCTACCAGGAACGAAAAACAGCTCAGTGGCTTGTTCTATGGCGATTTACCACCCGGAAGCAGCCTCTTTTAGACCAGTGTGCTTTTCACAGAAGAAAACTTTCCTGAAGTATATCAGACTGATCCTGCCAAGTAAGGTCAGTCCAGCCCCGAAATACCAGGCAATTCTCCTCTGAACAAGGAACATGACAACCCCAGACGATCGTTTCAGCTTCTTATGGGCCTCGTCAGTGAGGTGCAGCCACATTCCTCTAAGCACACTGGGAAAGGAGTCCACGTCTGGTTTCCCCCATCACCCATAGGGAGACTTCCCCAGGGTCATAATAATGTGTTTAATATGATACAATAAAGGTGTTTTGATTTCAACCTTGGGCTTACTCACTGTATTGTGACACCCTTTCACAGATAGCAACAGCTGGCGTTTAAGCATCATCCTCTAACCGAAATGTAAAGTTTTGCTTGAATTTATCGTGAGGCCCTTGGTGGGATAGGGCCTGGATGACTGGATCATCCACAGATTGATCACTGTTGAATGGTGAGTGCATTGATTTCCCTTACCAATTCGGACTGTTTTATGGCAAAATTCCTTAAGATGTGAGCAAAGCAAAGTGTAAAATCAAAATCACACCAGGAAAGAAAAACTTTCCATATCTGGTCATTTTTCTTGTAATAGGCTTACAAGCCTGAAGAAAGGTGTCAATTACAGCATCAGAGAAATCTCTCTCTTTTAAAATTATGCATTCAATCTCCAAGCTTTCAAGTTGAACGACTCGAGATCTTGATGATAAAAGGGGCCTTGAGACAGCAGGTCATGTCTTAGAGGAAGAGACCAGGAAGGTCAACTGGACATCTGTACCAGATCCACAAACCAAACTGGAACAGTTAGAATTATTGATGAGAGCTCTTGTTTGATCTGAACTATCACTCTTGGAAGCAGAACAGATGGAGGAAATATGTAAGAAAGACAAAGAAGCTGATAGAACAGCTACAAACTCTTCCCGTAATTCCCCGATTTTGCAAAGTAACTGGAAGTTTGATGTTCAAACGAGAAGCCAAAAGGTGTATCTCTGGTGGACCCTATTGATCTACATTCTGTTTGAAGAAGAGTTTAGACCATTCCCCAGGATGAAGGGATTTGCGACTGAGATAATCTACTTTCAATTTGTTCACATCTGGAAAATAGATTGCAGAAATTGTGCAGAAATTTTTTTCTCTGTTTAAGTTAAAATTCAAGAAACCTTCTTCATTGTTATAAATTACGAGTTTCTACTTGATGATTGACATAGGCCACTACTGTGGCATTGTATAATTGAAAACAAAGATAAGTCTCCTCTTGCAGGAGAGGTCAGCTCTGAAGCACCCTGAAGATAGCACATAGTTCCCATACATTTATTGGAAACCTCACCTACTGAGGAAACCAAACTCCATGTGCTCTACTGCACCCCAACCTTGTTTCTCCAAGACTGTCTTGATAGAACTCCAACCTTGCTTCTGTCATAATTACTGTCTAATTTGGACTGACAAAGTATGCCCTTAGGAAAATGGACTGGTGATCTACCCCTAAGGATCCTTTGAGAAAACATAGTGTAGTCCTTGCACCATAAACTTAGCATGCAAAGTTGAAGAGATCTGTGAAGCCTAGCAAATGGAATGACATCTGATGCAGCAATCATTAGACTTAACACTTCCAAGCATAGGGCTATGGTTGGAAATTGCATGAAGTCATGCAAATGTTGTCTATAAGCTTGAATTCTTTTTATCTGTTGAAGAAAGGCTTGTTGATATTGAGTCTAAAATGACTCCTAAGGTAGAGGCTCCTGACTGAGGAGAAAGAGAACTCTTTTCTAACATTGATTCTCCAAGCTTGTTTGTGAAGAAACAAAAAAAGACTGTTGGTATGAGATTTTGCAAAAGGTAAAGATGGAGCGTGCACCACGATGATGTCCAGTTATGCAGTCACCTAAATACCTTGAGCTCTTGTTACAGATAAGAAAGTTCCCAGAACCTAAACATTCTTGTAGCAGTATGCATACAAAGAGAGAAGCACTCTACCAGGAACGAACAACAGCTCAGTGGTTTGTTCTATGGCAATTTACCACCCTGAAGCAGCCTCTTTTAGACCAGTGTGCTTTTCACATAAGAAAACTTTCCTGAAGTATATCAGTCTGATACTGCCAAGTAAGCTCAGTCCAGCCCCGAAATACCAGGCAATTCTCCTCTGAACAAGGAACATGACAACCCCAGACGATCATTTCGGCCTCCTATGGGCCTCGTCAGTGAGGTGCAGCCACATTCCTCTAAGCACACTGGGCAAGGAGTCCACGTCTGGTTTCCCCCATCACCCATAGGGAGACTTCCCCAGGGTCATAATAATTTGCATACAAAGAGAGAAGCACTCTACAAGGAACGAACAACAGCTCAGTGGCTTGTTCTATGGCGATTTACCACCCGGAAGCAGCCTCTTTTAGACCAGTGTGCTTTTCACAGTAGAAAACTTTCCTGAAGTATATCAGTCTGATCCTGCCAAGTAAGGTCAGTCCAGCCCCGAAATACCAGGCAATTCTCCTCTGAACAAGGAACATGACAACCCCAGACGATCGTTTCGGCCTCCTATGGGCCTCGTCAGTGAGGTGCAGCGACATTCCTTTTAGCACACTGGGCAAGGAGTCCACGTCTGGTTTCCCCCATCACCCATAGGGAGACTTCCCCAGGGTCATAATAATTTGCATACAAAGAGAGAAGCGCTCTACCAGGAACGAACAACAGCTCAGTGGCTTGTTCTATGGCGATTTACCACCCGGAAGCAGCCTCTTTTAGACCAGTGTGCTTTTCACAGAAGAAAACTTTCCTGAAGTATATCAGTCTGATCCTGCCAAGTAAGGTCAGTCCAGCCCCGAAATACCAGGCAATTCTCCTCTGAACAAGGAACATGACAACCCCAGACGATCGTTTCGGCCTCCTATGGGCTGCGTTAGTGAGGTGCAGCCACATTCCTCTAAGCACACTGGGCAAGGAGTCCACGTCTGGTTTCCCCCATCACCCATAGGGAGACTTCCCCAGGGTCAAAATAATTTGCATACAAAGAGAGAAGCACTTTACCAGGAACGAACAACAGCTCAGTGGCTTGTTCTATGGCGATTTACCACCCGGAAGCAGCCTCTTTTAGACCGGTGTGCTTTTCACAGAAGAAAACTTTCCTGGAGTATATCAGTCTGATCGTGCCAAGTAAGGTCAGTCCAGCCCCGAAATACCAGGCAATTCTTCTCTGAACAATGAACATGACAACCCCAGACGATCGTTTCGGCCTCCTATGGGCCTCGTCAGTGAGGTGCAGCCACATTCCTCTAAGCACACTGGGCAAGGAGTCCACGTTTGGTTTCCCCCATCACCCATAGGGAGACTTCCCCAGGGTCATAATAATTTGCTTGCAAAGAGAAAAGCACTCTACCAGGAACGAACAACAGCTCAGTGGCTTGTTCTATGGCGATTTACCACCCGGAAGCAGCCTCTTTTAGACCAGTGTGCTTTTCACAGAAGAAAACTTTCCTGAAGTATATCAGTCTGATCCTGCCAAGTAAGGTCAGTCCAGCCCTGAAATACCAGACAATTCTCCTCTGAACAAGGAACATGACAACCCCAGACGATCGTTTCGGCCTCCTATGGGCCGCGTCAGTGAGGTGCAGCCACATTCCTCTAAGCACACTGGGCAAGGAGTCCACGTCTGGTTTCCCCCAACACCCATAGGGAGACTTCCCGAGGGTCATAATAATTTGCATTCACAGAGAGAAGTGCTCTGCCAGGAACGAACAACAGCTCAGTGGCTTGTTCTATGGTGATTTACCACCCGGAAGCAGCCTCTTTTAGACCAGTGTGCTTTTCACAGAAGAAAACTTTCCTGAAGTATATCAGTCTGATCCTGCCAAGTAAGGTCAGTCCAGCCCCGAAATACCAGGCAATTCTCCTCTGAACAAGGAGCATGACAACCCCAGTTGATCGCTTCGGCCTCCTATGGGCCTCGTCAGTGAGGTGCAGCCACATTCCTCTAAGCACACTGGGCAAGGAGTCCTCGTCTGGTTTCCCCATCACCCATAGGGAGACTTCCCCAGGGTCATAATAATTTGCATACAAAGAGAGTAGCGCTCTACCAGGAACGAACAACAGCTCAGTGGCTTGTTCTATGGCGATTTACCACCCGGAAGCAGCCTCTTTTAGACCAGTGTGCTTTTCACAGAAGAAAACTTTCCTGAAGTATATCAGTCTGATCCTGGCAAGTAGGTATACTCCAGCCCCGAAATACCAGGCAATTCTCCTCTGAACAAGGAACATGTCAACCCCAGACGATCGTTTCGGCCTCCTATGGGCCTCGTCAGTGAGGTGCAGCCACATTCCTCTAAGCAAACTGGGCAAGGAGTCCACGTCTGGTTTTCCCCATCACCCATAGGGAGACTTCCCCAGGGTCATAAAAATTTGCATACAAAGAGAGAAGCGCTCTACCAGGAACAAACAACAGCTCAGTGGCTTGTTCTATGGCGATTTACCACCCGGAAGCAGCCTCTTTTAGACCAGTGTGCTTTTCACAGAAGAAAACTTTCCTGAAGTATATCAGTCTGATCCTGCCAAGTAAGGTCAGTCCAGCCCGAAATACCAGGCAATTCTCCTCTGAACAAGGAACATGACAACCCCAGACGATCGTTTCGGCCTCCAATGGGCCTCGTCAGTGAGGTGCAGCCACATTCCTCTAAGCACACTGGGCAAGGAGTCCACGTCTGGTTTCCCCATCACCCATAGGTTGACTTCCCCAGGGTCATAATAATTTGTATACAAAGAGAGAAGCGCTCTACCAGGAATGAACAACAGCTCAGTGGCTTGTTCTATGGCGATTTACCACCCAGAAGCAGCCTCTTTTAGACCAGTGTGCTTTTCACAGAAGAAAACTTTCCTGAAGTATATCAGTCTGATCCTGCCAAGTAAGGTCAGTCCAGCCCCGAAATACCAGGCAATTTTCCTCTAAACAAGGAACATGACAACCCCAGACGATCGTTTCGGCCTCCTATGGGCCTCGTCAGTGAGGTGCAGCCACATTCCTCTAAGCACACTGGGCAAGGAGTCCACGTCTGGTTTCCCCCATGACCCATAGGGAGACTTCCCCAGGGTCAAAATAATTTGCATACAAAGAGAGAAGCACTTTACCAGGAACGAACAACAGCTCAGTGGCTTGTTCTATGGCGATTTACCACCCGGAAGCAGCCTCTTTTAGACCAGTGTGCTTTTCACAGAAGAAAACTTTCCTGAAGTATATCAGTCTGATCCTGCCAAATAAGGTCAGTCCAGCCCCGAAATACCAGGCAATTCTCCTCTGAACAAGGAACATGACAACCCCAGATGATCGTTTCGGCCTCCTATGGGCCTCATCAGTGAGGTGCAGCCACATTCCTCTAAGCACACTGGGCAAGGAGTCCACGTCTGGTTTCCCCCATCACCCATAGGGAGACTTCCCCAGGGTCATAATAATTTGCATACAAAGAGAGAAGCGCTCTACCAGGAATGAACAACAGCTCAGTGGCTTGTTCTATGGCGATTTACCACCCGGAAGCAGCCTCTTTTAGACCAGTGTGCTTTTCACAGAAGAAAACTTTCCTGGAGTATATCAGTCTGATCGTGCCAAGTAAGGTCAGTCCAGCCCCGAAATACCAGGCAATTCTCCTCTGAACAAGGAACATGACAACCCCAGACGATTGTTTCGGCCTCCTATGGGCCTCGTCAGTGAGGTGCAGCCACATTCCTCTAAGCACACTGGGCAAGGAGTCCACGTCTGGTTTCCCCCATCACCCATAGGGAAACTTCCCCAGGGTCATAATAATTTGCTTACAAAGAGAGAAGCACTCTACCAGGAATGAACAACAGCTCAGTGGCTTGTTCTATGGTGATTTACCACCCGGAAGCAGCCTCTTTTAGACCAGTGTGCTTTTCACAGAAGAAAACTTTCCTGAAGTATATCAGTCTGATCCTGCCAAGTAAGTTCAGTCCAGCCCCGAAATACCAGGCAATTCTCCTCTGAACAAGGAACATGTCAACCCCAGACGATCGTTTCGGCCTCCTATGGGCCTCGTCAGTGAGGTGCAGCCACATTCCTCTAAGCACACTGGGCAAGGAGTCCACGTCTGGTTTTCCCCATCACCCATAGGGAGACTTCCCCAGGGTCATAATAATTTGCATACAAAAAGAGAAGCGCTCTACCAGGAACAAACAACAGCTCAGTGGCTTGTTCTATGGCGATTTACCACCCGGAAGCAGCCTCTTTTAGACCAGTGTGCTTTTCACAGAAGAAAACTTTCCAGAAGTATATCAGTCTGATCCTGCCAAGTAAGGTCAGTCAAGCCCCGAAATACCAGGCAATTCTCCTCTGAACAAGGAACATGACAACCCCAGACGATCGTTTCGGCTTCCAATGGTCCTCGTCAGTGAGGTGCAGCCACATTCCTCTAAGCACACTGGGCAAGGAGTCCACGTCTGGTTTCCCCATCACCCATAGGGACACTTCCCCAGGGTCATAATAATTTGCATACAAAGAGAGAAGCGCTCTACCAGGAATGAACAACAGCTCAGTGGCTTGTTCTATGGCGATTTACCACCCGGAAGCAGCCTCTTTTAGACTAGTGTGCTTTTCACAGAAGAAAACTTTCCTGAAGTATATCAGTCTGATCCTGCTAAGTAAGGTCAGTCCAGCCCCGAAATACCAGGCAATTCTCCTTTGAACAAGGAACATGACAACCCCAGATGATCGTTTCGGCCTTCTATGGGCTGCGTTAGTGAGGTGCAGCCACATTCCTCTAAGCACACTGGGCAAGGAGTCCACGTCTGGTTTCCCCCATCACCCATAGGGAGACTTCCCCAGGGTCAAAATAATTTGCATACAAAGAGAGAAGCACTTTACCAGGAACGAACAACAGCTCAGTGGCTTGTTCTATTGCGATTTACCACCCGGAAGCAGCCTCTTTTAGACCAGTGTGCTTTTCACATTAGAAAACTTTCCTCAAGTATATCAGTCTGATCCTGCCAAGTAAGGTCAGTCCAGCCCCGAAATACCAGGCAATTCTCCTCTGAACAAGGAACATGACAACCCCAGATGATCGTTTCGGCCTCCTATGGGCCTCGTCAGTGAGGTGCAGCCACATTCCTCTAAGCACACTGGGCAAGGAGTCCACGTCTGGTTTCCCCCATCACCCATAGGGAGACTTCCCCAGGGTCATAATAATTTGCATACAAAGAGAAAAGCGCTCTACCAGGAATGAACAACAGCTCAGTGGCTTGTTCTATGGCGATTTACCACCTGGAAGCAGCCTCTTTTAGACCAGTGTGCTTTTCACAGAAGAAAACTTTCCTGGAGTATATCAGTCTGATCGTGCCAAGTAAGGTCAGACCAGCCCCGAAATACCAGGCAATTCTCCTCTGAACAAGGAACATGACAACCCCAGACAATCGTTTCGGCCTCCTATGGGCCTCCTCAGTGAGGTGCAGCCACATTCCTCTAAGCACACTGGGCAAGGAGTCCACGTCTGGTTTCCCCCATCACCCATAGGGAGACTTCCCCAGGGTCATAATAATTTGCTTACAAAGAGAAAAGCACTCTACCAGGAACGAACAACAGCTCAGTGGCTTGTTCTATGGCGATTTACCACCCGGAAGCAGCCTCTTTTAGACCAGTGTGCTTTTCAAAGAAGAAAACTTTCCTGAAGTATATCAGTCTGATCCTGCCAAGTAAGTTCAGTCCAGCCCTGAAATACCAGGCAATTCTCCTCTGAACAAGGAACATGACAACCCCAGACGATCGTTTCGGCCTCTTATGGGCCGCGTCAGTGAGGTGCAGCCACATTACTCTAAGCACACTGGGCAAGGAGTCCACGTCTGGTTTCCCCCATCACCCATAGGGAGACTTCCCCAGGGTCATAATAATTTGCATACACAGAGAGAAGCGCTCTGCCAGGAACGAACAACAGCTCAGTGGCCTGTTCTATGGTGATTTACCACCCGGAAGCAGCCTCTTTTAGACCAGTGTGCTTTTCACAGAAGAAAACTTTCCTGAAGTATATTAGTCTGATCCTGCCAAGTAAGGTCAGTCCAGCCCCGAAATACCAGGCAATTCTCCTCTGAACACTGAGCATGACAACCCCAGTTGATCGTTTCGGCCTCCTATGGGCCTCGTCAGTGAGGTGCAGCCACATTCCTCTAAGCACACTGGGCAAGGAGTCCACGTCTGGTTTCCCCCATCACCCATAGGGAGACTTCCCCAGGGTCATAATAATTTGCATACAAAGAGAGAAGCGCTCTACCATGAACGAACAACAGCTCAGTGGCTTGTTCTATGGAGATTTACCACCTGGATGCAGCCTCTTTTAGACCAGTGTGCTTTTCACAGAAGAAAACTTTCCTGAAGTATATCAGTCTGATCCTGCCAAGTAAGGTCAGTCCAGCCCCGAAATACCAGGCAATTCTCCTCTGAACAAGGAACATGACAACCCCAGACGATCGTTTCGGCCTCGTCAGTGAGGTGCAGCCACAATCCTCTAAGCACACTGGGCAAGGAGTCCTCGTCTGGTTTCCCCATCACCCATAGGGAGACTTCCCCAGGGTCATAATAATTTGCATACAAAGAGAGAAGAGCTCTACCAGGAACGAACAACAGCTCAGTGGCTTGTTCTTTGGCGATTTACCACCCGGAAGCAGCCTCTTTTAGACCAGTGTGCTTTTCACAGAAGAAAACTTTCCTGAAGTATATCAGTCTGATCCTGCCAACTAAGGTCAGTCCAGCCCCGAAATACCAGGCAATTCTCCTCTGAACAAGGAACATGACAACCCCAGACGATCGTTTCGGCCTCCTATGGGCCGCGTCAGTGAGGTGCAGCCACATTCCTCTAAGCACACTGGGCAAGGAGTCCACGTCTGGTTTCCCCCATCACCCATAGGGAGACTTCCCCAGGGTCAAAATAATTTGCATACAAAGAGAGAAGCACTTTACCAGGAACGAACAACAGCTCAGTGGCTTGTTCTATGGCGATTTACCACCCGGAAGCAGCCTCTTTTAGACCAGTGTGCTTTTCACAGAAGAAAACTTTCCTGAAGTATATCAGTCTGATCCTGCCAAGTAAGGTCATTCCAGCCCCGAAATACCAGGCAATTCTCCTCTGAACAAGGAACATGACAACCCCAGACAATTGTTTCAGCCTCCTATGGGCCTCGTCAGTGAGGTGCAGCCACATTCCTCTAAGCACACTGGGCAAGGAGTCCACGTCTGGTTTCCCCCATCACCCATAGGGAGACTTCCCCAGGGTCATAATAATTTGCATACAAAGAGAGAAGCGCTCTACCAGGAATGAACAACAGCTCAGTGGCTTGTTCTATGGCGATTTACCACCCTGAAGCAGCCTCTTTTAGACCAGTGTGCTTTTCACAGTAGAAAACTTTCCTGAAGTATATCAGTCTGATCCTGCCAAGTAAGGTCAGTTCAGCCCAAAAATACCAGGCAATTCTCCTCTGAACAAGGAACATGACAACCCCAGACGATCATTTTGGCACCGTCAGTGAGGTGCAGCGACATTCCTCTAAGCACACTGGGCAAAGAGTCCACGTTTGGTTTCCCCCATCACCCATAGGATGACTTCCCCAGGGTCATAATAATTTGCATACAAAAAGAGAAGCGCTCTACCAGGAAGGAACAACAGCTCAGTGGCTTGTTCTATGGCGATTTACCACCCAGAAGCAGCCTCTTTTAGACCAGTGTGCTTTTCACAGAAGAAAACTTTCCTGAAGTATATCAGTCTGATCCTGCCAAGTAAGGTCAGTCCAGCCCCGAAATACCAGGCAATTCTCCTCTGAACAAGGAACATGACAACCCCAGATGATCGTTTCGGCCTCCTATGGGCCTCGTCAGTGAGGTGCAGCCACATTCCTCTAAGCACACTGGGCAAGGAGTCCACGTCTGGTTTCCCCCATCACCCATAGGGAGACTTCCCCAGGGTCATAATAATTTGCATACAAAGAGAAAAGCGCTCTACCAGGAATGAACAACAGCTCAGTGGCTTGTTCTATGGCGATTTACCACCTGGAAGCAGCCTCTTTTAGACCAGTGTGCTTTTCACAGAAGAAAACTTTCCTGGAGTATATCAGTCTGATCGTGCCAAGTAAGGTCAGACCAGCCCCGAAATACCAGGCAATTCTCCTCTGAACAAGGAACATGACAACCCCAGACAATCGTTTCGGCCTCCTATGGGCCTCCTCAGTGAGGTGCAGCCACATTCCTCTAAGCACACTGGGCAAGGAGTCCACGTCTGGTTTCCCCCATCACCCATAGGGAGACTTCCCCAGGGTCATAATAATTTGCTTACAAAGAGAAAAGCACTCTACCAGGAACGAACAACAGCTCAGTGGCTTGTTCTATGGCGATTTACCACCCGGAAGCAGCCTCTTTTAGACCAGTGTGCTTTTCAAAGAAGAAAACTTTCCTGAAGTATATCAGTCTGATCCTGCCAAGTAAGGTCAGTCCAGCCCTGAAATACCAGGCAATTCTCCTCTGAACAAGGAACATGACAACCCCAGACGATCGTTTCGGCCTCTTATGGGCCGCGTCAGTGAGGTGCAGCCACATTCCTCTAAGCACACTGGGCAAGGAGTCCACGTCTGGTTTCCCCCATCACCCATAGGGAGACTTCCCCAGGGTCATAATAATTTGCATACACAGAGAGAAGCGCTCTGCCAGGAACGAACAACAGCTCAGTGGCCTGTTCTATGGTGATTTACCACCCGGAAGCAGCCTCTTTTAGACCAGTGTGCTTTTCACAGAAGAAAACTTTCCTGAAGTATATCAGTCTGATCCTGCCAAGTAAGGTCAGTCCAGCCCCGAAATACCAGGCAATTCTCCTCTGAACACTGAGCATGACAACCCCAGTTGATCGTTTCGGCCTCCTATGGGCCTCGTCAGTGAGGTGCAGCCACATTCCTCTAAGCACACTGGGCAAGGAGTCCACGTCTGGTTTCCCCCATCACCCATAGGGAGACTTCCCCAGGGTCATAATAATTTGCATACAAAGAGAGAAGCGCTCTACCATGAACGAACAACAGCTCAGTGGCTTGTTCTATGGAGATTTACCACCTGGATGCAGCCTCTTTTAGACCAGTGTGCTTTTCACAGAAGAAAACTTTCCTGAAGTATATCAGTCTGATCCTGCCAAGTAAGGTCAGTCCAGCCCCGAAATACCAGGCAATTCTCCTCTGAACAAGGAACATGACAACCCCAGACGATCTTTTCGGCCTCGTCAGTGAGGTGCAGCCACATTCCTCTAAGCACACTGGGCAAGGAGTCCTCGTCTGGTTTCCCCATCACCCATAGGGAGACTTCCCCAGGGTCATAATAATTTGCATACAAAGAGAGAAGAGCTCTACCAGGAACGAACAACAGCTCAGTGGCTTGTTCTTTGGCGATTTACCACCCGGAAGCAGCCTCTTTTAGACCAGTGTGCTTTTCACAGAAGAAAACTTTCCTGAAGTATATCAGTCTGATCCTGCCAACTAAGGTCAGTCCAGCCCCGAAATACCAGGCAATTCTCCTCTGAACAAGGAACATGACAACCCCAGACGATCGTTTCGGCCTCCTATGGGCCGCGTCAGTGAGGTGCAGCCACATTCCTCTAAGCACACTGGGCAAGGAGTCCACGTCTGGTTTCCCCCATCACCCATAGGGAGACTTCCCCAGGGTCAAAATAATTTGCATACAAAGAGAGAAGCACTTTACCAGGAACGAACAACAGCTCAGTGGCTTGTTCTATGGCGATTTACCACCCGGAAGCAGCCTCTTTTAGACCAGTGTGCTTTTCACAGAAGAAAACTTTCCTGAAGTATATCAGTCTGATCCTGCCAAGTAAGGTCATTCCAGCCCCGAAATACCAGGCAATTCTCCTCTGAACAAGGAACATGACAACCCCAGACAATTGTTTCAGCCTCCTATGGGCCTCGTCAGTGAGGTGCAGCCACATTCCTCTAAGCACACTGGGCAAGGAGTCCACGTCTGGTTTCCCCCATCACCCATAGGGAGACTTCCCCAGGGTCATAATAATTTGCATACAAAGAGAGAAGCGCTCTACCAGGTATGAACAACAGCTCAGTGGCTTGTTCTATGGCGATTTACCACCCGGAAGCAGCCTCTTTTAGACCAGTGTGCTTTTCACAGTAGAAAACTTTCCTGAAGTATATCAGTCTGATCCTGCCAAGTAAGGTCAGTTCAGCCCAAAAATACCAGGCAATTCTCCTCTGAACAAGGAACATGACAACCCCAGACGATCATTTTGGCCTCGTCAGTGAGGTGCAGCGACATTCCTCTAAGCACACTGGGCAAAGAGTCCACGTTTGGTTTCCCCCATCACCCATAGGATGACTTCCCCAGGGTCATAATAATTTGCATACAAAAAGAGAAGCGCTCTACCAGGAAGGAACAACAGATCAGTGGCTTGTTCTATGGCGATTTACCACCCAGAAGCAGCCTCTTTTAGACCAGTGTGCTTTTCACAGAAGAAAACTTTCCTGAAGTATATCAGTCTGATCCTGCCAAGTAAGGTCAGTCCAGCCCCGAAATACCAGGCAATTCTCCTCTGAACAAGGAACATGACAACCCCAGACAATCATTTCGGCCTCCTATGGGCCTCGTCAGTGAGATGCAGCCACATTCCTCTAAGCACACTGGGCAAGGAGTCCACGTCTGGTTTCCCCCATTCTTGTAGCAGTACCCAGGCCAAATGGAAGAGCAACAAAGACCAAAACATTTGTCTGGGTATGTAATTCTGAGGAACTGGGGATTGTCTTTGTGGATAGACAAAATTAAGGTAAGCATCCTTCAAGTCTATCATGTATATATACTGGACTGCTCTACAAGGTGCAGAATAGTTTGAATTTTTACCATTGTTAAGGTAGGAACCCTGAGAAAATTGTTTAAAGTTTTCAAATCCAGAATAGGCCTGAAAGTTTCCTCTTTTTTGGGAACAATAAGCAGATTGAAATAAAAACCCTGGCCCTGTTCTGACATCTACTACCATGAGTTTAAGGTCCTGAACACATCAAAAAAAGGCTTCAGCCTTTGTAGGCACCTTTGGAATATGGGACAAAAGAAAACTTCCCCTTGGCTTAAATATCCAAAAGACCTCCTGCCATGACAAAATCTGAAATTTATCTCCCTCTCTTGCTGGGGCTCTAATGCTTTCTAGGGCATGCCATGTAAAGTCAGTCACATCCTTAGTGTGTGTATCCAGAAAGTGGTAAAATAAAGCTGAACATCTTTGTTCATTAGTGATCTATATTAAAAGTTCACATATGCTGGTGCGCACTTTATGTGTAGTCATTCCTACATTCTGTTTTCCATGTTCTATAAACTCAATTAGATATATCACATATGTGGATGAACAATTTATGCATCCTTTAGTCTTATAAGAGAATAAGCAAGCAGGGACTTGGTGAGCATCTATGACTAAGGCTATGTTGCCGAAACGCGTAAGATGCGTGTTTTTAACCTGTAACTTTTAATGGATCAATCATTTTTTATATTTCTATATACCGGGTTTGCAAACAATTATTTCTTTCAATTGAAGCAGGGACTATTAACAGGAAAGTCCAAGAACAAGGGCAAATACAGTCAGATGAAGTATAGAGACCCTCTTAGTGGAATACATAGTAAAATAAATATATAATAAAATGTATAATAAATAAGCCAGCTCTATAAATTAAATGTAAAATCGTACCCCCTCCACACATATATTGTATAATATAAGATTATTGCAGGAGCTGCACCAAAAGCCACTTCAGTAGTGCAGATCTAAACAAAGAAGCAGGCATTTAGCGTGGTGTGAAAGTTAACTAACGCACCACCAAATTAATAAGCTGTCCACTGCAAAAAGTATAGAATAAAGCAACACTCTATCCCTAGTCGTGAAATTTGCTCAGTAGCATGGAGGGAAATTTTAACTGCACAATAAAGCCCAGCACGCACAAAGATATCCAGAGAGCGAGCAGGCTGGCATAATTAACGTGCAGAAATAAGGCTGTATAAAATAATTTTAAAAAGAGGATTTAAGTATGAAGTATATTGATGACCTAACAGAAGACTAAGGGGCCCATTTATCAAAGGGCTTGCGGACCTGATCCGACACTGCCAATCGGCCGCCAGCAGGGGGGTGTCAATCAACCCGATCGTATTCGATCGGGTTGATTTCCGGCGATTCCTGTCCGCCTGCTCAGAGCAGGCGGACAGGGTTATGAAGCAGCGGTCTTTAGACCGCTGCTTCATAACTTGTGTTTCTGACGAGTCTGAAGACTCGCCAGAAACACGGCCCTTCAAGCTCCATACGGAGCTTGATAAATGGGCCTGCCTGAGACCAGTCCCCATGACACCTGTGGCAGGCTTGTGACTAACTCCTTCATTGGGAATTATTCTGTCTCTGCCCCGTCATCCAATCTCTGCCCGGGTCTGGAGTACCAGAGGTGGGAGGGGTTAAGTGCTCTTGGAGTTTTGGGAATCTTTGCCCCCTCCTAGTGGTCAGGAGTTGAATGCTAGGAGCAATGGCTCATGGACTCTCACCACCTTATGAAATAAATATGTGTATAATGTAATCATATCACCTCTCAAGCACCTTTTTTCTAGAGTAAACAGACTCAAATTAGTTAACCTCTCCTCATATATTTGCCTTAGTGAATCTGATTTTTTGGACTTTATTACTTTAAGGTGAGGTCTTACCAGGGATTTATACAGCAACAAATTTATGCACTCCCCTTGCATCAATGCCTCTTTTAATACATGCTAGTATTTTATTAGCCTTAGAAGCCACTGCCTTGCATTGCATACTTATTTTTAGCTTGTTATAAGTAAACCTAAATCCCTTTTCTCCCCTATTTTGCTACGTCTAGTCCCATTTAAATAATAAGTAGCCTGCATATTTTTACTTCCAAAATGTATAACCTTACATTTACCAATATTAAATCTCATTTGCCATTTAAAAGCCCATTCTTGCAATTTTTGTAAATCCTCTTGCAAAGCAATTACATCCTGTACTGTCCAAATCACTTTACACAACCATGCCAAAATAAAGATTTAATCCTTCCTCCAAGCAATTTATATATATATATATACTAGTCCTAACCCTTGCTTCTTCTCTCTCCCCCCTCTCTTTTGCGCTCTCTCTCCCCCTCTCTTTTGAGCTCTCTCTCCCCCCTCTTTTGCTCTCTCTCTCTCTCCCCCTCTTTTGCTCTCTTTCCCCCTCTTGTGCTCTCTCTTACCCCCTCTTTTGCTCTCTCCCCCCTCTTTTGCTCTCTCCTCCATCTTTTGCTCTCTCTCCCCTCTTTTGCTCTCTCTCTCTCCCCCCCCCCCCTCTTCTGTTTCTCCCCCCTCTTTTGCTCTCTCTCCCCTCTCTTTTGCTCTCTCTCTCGCCCTCTTTTGCTCTCTCCCCTTCTTTTGCTCTCTCTCCACTATTTTACTCTCTCTCCCCCTCTTGCTCTCTCTCCCCTATTTTGCTCTCTCTTTCCCGCCTATTTTGCTCTTTCTCCCCAGTCTTTTGCTCTCTCCCCCCTCTTTTGCTCTCTTTCTCTCTCCCCCCTCTCTTTTTGCTCTCTCTCCCCCTCTCTTTCCCCATCTCTTTTGCTCTCTCTCCCCCCTCTCTTTTGCGCTCTCTCCCCTCTCTTTTGCTCTCTCTATCCCTCTCTCTTTTTCTCACTTTCTCTCTTTCCCCCTCTCTTTTGCTCTTTCCCTCCTCTCTTTTGGTCTCTCCCCCCTCTCTTTTGGTCTCTCTCTTTCTCCCCCTCCTCTCTCCCCTCTGTTTTGCTCTCCACTCTGTTTTTCTCTCTCATTTGACCATGCTGCTGCCGCCACGGCTGCTCCCGTAATCTGCGCCCCTTTACGTGTGCTCCCGACTGGCCACGCCCCCTCACCACACCCCATCACGGCACATCCGGCTATGCCCCCATCCTGTACTGTCCAAATCACTTTACACAACCATGCCAAAATAAAGATTTAATCCTTCCTCCAAGCAATTTATATATATATATATATATATATATATATATATATATATATATATATATATATATATATATATATATATATATATATATATATCTATATACTAGTCCTAACCCTTGCTTCTTCTCTCTCCCCCCTCTCTTTTGCGCTCTCTCTCCCCCTCTCTTTTGAGCTCTCTCTCCCCCCTCTTTTGCTCTCTCTCTCTCTCCCCCTCTTTTGCTCTCTTTCCCCCTCTTGTGCTCTCTCTTACCCCCTCTTTTGCTCTCTCCCCCCTCTTTTGCTCTCTCCTCCATCTTTTGCTCTCTCTCCCCTCTTTTGCTCTCTCTCTCTCTCCCCCCTCTTCTGTTTCTCCCCCCTCTTTTGCTCTCTCTCCCCTCTCTTTTGCTCTCTCTCTCGCCCTCTTTTGCTCTCTCCCCTTCTTTTGCTCTCTCTCCACTATTTTACTCTCTCTCCCCCTCTTGCTCTCTCTCCCCTATTTTGCTCTCTCTTTCCCGCCTATTTTGCTCTTTCTCCCCAGTCTTTTGCTCTCTCCCCCCTCTTTTGCTCTCTTTCTCTCTCCCCCCTCTCTTTTTGCTCTCTCTCCCCCTCTCTTTCCCCATCTCTTTTGCTCTCTCTCCCCCCTCTCTTTTGCGCTCTCTCCCCTCTCTTTTGCTCTCTCTATCCCTCTCTCTTTTTCTCACTTTCTCTCTTTCCCCCTCTCTTTTGCTCTTTCCCTCCTCTCTTTTGGTCTCTCCCCCCTCTCTTTTGGTCTCTCTCTTTCTCCCCCTCCTCTCTCCCCTCTGTTTTGCTCTCCACTCTGTTTTTCTCTCTCATTTGACCATGCTGCTGCCGCCACGGCTGCTCCCGTAATCTGCGCCCCTTTACGTGTGCTCCCGACTGGCCACGCCCCCTCACCACACCCCATCACGGCACATCCGGCTATGCCCCCATCCTGTACTGTCCAAATCACTTTACACAACCATGCCAAAATAAAGATTTAATCCTTCCTCCAAGCAATTTATTTATATATATATATATATATATATATATATATATATATATATATATATATATATATATATATATATATATCTATATACTAGTCCTAACCCTTGCTTCTTCTCTCTCCCCCCTCTCTTTTGCGCTCTCTCTCCCCCTCTCTTTTGAGCTCTCTCTCCCCCCTCTTTTGCTCTCTCTCTCTCTCCCCCTCTTTTGCTCTCTTTCCCCCTCTTGTGCTCTCTCTTACCCCCTCTTTTGCTCTCTCCCCCCTCTTTTGCTCTCTCCTCCATCTTTTGCTCTCTCTCCCCTCTTTTGCTCTCTCTCTCTCTCCCCCCTCTTCTGTTTCTCCCCCCTCTTTTGCTCTCTCTCCCCTCTCTTTTGCTCTCTCTCTCGCCCTCTTTTGCTCTCTCCCCTTCTTTTGCTCTCTCTCCACTATTTTACTCTCTCTCCCCCTCTTGCTCTCTCTCCCCTATTTTGCTCTCTCTTTCCCGCCTATTTTGCTCTTTCTCCCCAGTCTTTTGCTCTCTCCCCCCTCTTTTGCTCTCTTTCTCTCTCCCCCCTCTCTTTTTGCTCTCTCTCCCCCTCTCTTTCCCCATCTCTTTTGCTCTCTCTCCCCCCTCTCTTTTGCGCTCTCTCCCCTCTCTTTTGCTCTCTCTATCCCTCTCTCTTTTTCTCACTTTCTCTCTTTCCCCCTCTCTTTTGCTCTTTCCCTCCTCTCTTTTGGTCTCTCCCCCCTCTCTTTTGGTCTCTCTCTTTCTCCCCCTCCTCTCTCCCCTCTGTTTTGCTCTCCACTCTGTTTTTCTCTCTCATTTGACCATGCTGCTGCCGCCACGGCTGCTCCCGTAATCTGCGCCCCTTTACGTGTGCTCCCGACTGGCCACGCCCCCTCACCACACCCCATCACAGCACATCCGGCTATGCCCCCATCACAGCACGCCTAGCCACGCCCCCAACAGGCAGCTTCCGCAGTGCGCATGACTGCAGTTGACAAACATACCTGGCCTTTTATTATATAGGATATATATTAAAAAGAAAAGGGTTTAGTGCTGATCCTTGTGGGACTTCACTAATTACTTTTGTCCAATCTGAGTATGATCCATTTACTACAACACATTGCTCTCTGACTTTTATCCAATTATTCATCCATGAGCTATAATTTTCAGAATAATCTCACATGTGGCACTGTAACAAAAGACTGTGCAAAATCCAAGTAAATCACATCAACTGATTCAACTCTTGCTTACCTCTTCATACAATTTTATATGATTAGTTTGACATGGTCTATTTCTCATAAAACCATGCTGATTTGAACTCTTTGGGGCCTATTTATGAAAGGCCTGTCGGACATGATCTGACATTGCAGATTATATCTGACAGACCTCGCTGAATGCGGAGAGCAATACGCTCTTGTGAACTGCTGGTGCAATGCCGCCCCCTGCAGATTTGCGGCCAATTGGCCACTAGCAGGGGGGTGTCAATCAACCCGATCGTATTAAATCGGGTTGAATTGCGGCGATGTCTGTCTGCTTCCTCAAAGCAGGCGGACAGGTTATGGAGCAGCGGTCTTTAGACCGCTGCTCCATAACTTTTGTTTCTGGCGAGTCTGAAGGCTCGCCAGAAACACGGGCCCTCAAGCTCCATACGGAGCTTGATAAATGGGCCCCATAATCTTGTTTTCACAAATATTTTTCTTAAATATAATCCTTTATAATCTCTTTCAGTACCTTCCCTACTACTGATTTCAGTCTTAGTGGTCTACAGCTTTATTTATCAGCCCTACTTTCCTTTATTAAATAGTGGGATCACATCCGCTTTTCCTCAGTCCTGGGATACTATGCCTGATGATAATGAGTCTTGAAAAAATTAATAGTATATGTTTGTCTATGACAGTGCTTTATTCTCCTGGAACCATTGAGTGTACTCCATCTAGACCTGGGGTTTTATTTACCTTGATATATTCATTTTTTTCTCTGATATCATCTAGAGATAACCCAGTTATTGGTATGGGCTTGTATGTTCTAGTTTGTTTCAATATCTCTCCCATTCATTCCTCTCGTGTGTACACTGAAGAAAAGACATGTGGGTCAATTTATCAAGCTCCATATGGAGCTTGATGCTTGATAACAGAAGTAATGAAGCAGCAGTCTAAACCTGTCCGCCTACGATCGGGTTGATTGACACCCCTGCTAGCGGCCACAAATCTGCAGGGGGGCGGTATTACACCAGCAGTTCACAAAAACTGCTAGTGCAATGATAAATGCCGACAGCGTATGCTGTCAGCATTTATCGATGTGCAGCGGACATGATACGCAATATCGTATCATGTCCGCTTGCACATTAATAAATTGAACCCATGATATAGCACACCAGCCTTCTCTTGGTCACTGCTAATCATCTTACCCTTCTCACATTTTAATTTACCAATATTTTCTTTCGTATACTTTCTGACATTTATCTACTTAAAAATCTTTAAGGGATTCTCTTTGCAATTAATCTTTCATTTTCAATTTTGCATGCTTTAGTACATTCCTTTTATATTTGGAAAGATGAGTCTGTACTAATTTCTCTTAACACATTTGTATGTAGCCACATTGGAATGCATTTATTTCTTTTACTTTTGTTAATGTTATTTAATGATTTCTTTAAATTAATTAAATTTGTTTTGTTTTTTAATTAAATGTCTTGTTTGAACCCCTGTAACACTGCTTGTGGAAAGTGATTTCAAATGTGACCATGTTATGATTACTGTCACCTATATGTTCCTTGACTTCTATGTTTGACATTATTTCTGTATTGTTTGTCCGCACTCACTGCTATCCAGTATAACGTCTACAACTTCTAGTTGGCTCCTCTATTAATTGTGATTTGACATTATCTTTAATCTTATTTAAAATCCAACTGCCTTAGTTGTATTGCAAGTTTCATTGCCGCAGTTTATTTTAGGGTAGTTAAAATCCATTATAATAATATAATTTTGAGGGCAACTACCTATAATAATGCTTTTAAGCTACATAAACATGTTTCAAAGCAATAAATTGGATATATTTTCATGAAGTAAACATTATTTGTTCAAGATCTTACATTGTTATCTATCAATGCTCCTTTTATTTTCTGGAAGATGAAAAGACCATTTTCAATTTTATATTGTGAGTATTTTTGTGGAATGTGCTAATAATAGCTGCCTGCAGATCCAATATCATAGTTTTTTGTTCTTACTAGCTAACACATCGGCTGAACTTTGTGTTTTCTCCCAGAGAATAAACTACATTTTCTTTGGACGTAAGCTCTCAAAATAATATGTCTTCATGTTGCCAAAACAGAAAATCAGCACATTTCCATAATGGCTTGGATGGATGCAGCACATCTCTTTGTTCCAGGTTTTTGCCAGTTAAATTATCTGTTTCTTTGCAGATATGTGAATTCTGTTTCATCTCTAATGAACCCATAGCAGAAATATAAAGATATGTCTTGACTAACATCTTTGATGAATCTTAAGTATGGCAATCTACTGTAATTTGTATTAGATGACTAAATATTACATGCCAGTCTTACTGATTGACTCAAGATGACTAGTTGCCAATAAACTGTTCAAGGTCTATCTGTCTAGCTAGCTATTATCTATATATCTATCTATGTATCTATCTACCTATCTATATATCTGTTTGTCTGTATATCTATCTATCTATCTATCTATCTATCTATCTATCTATCTATCTATCTATCTATCTATCTGTCTATCTGCCTGTGTCTTTCTGTCTCTCTGTCTATCTATCTATCTATCTATCTATCTATCTATCTATCTATCTATCTATCTATCTATCTATCTATCTATCTATCTATCTATCTATCTATCTACCCTGAGCCACCTTATCTCAACCATCCTATGTAATCACCCTGCTACAATAACCAGCTATTATTTTCAACTATTGCCTCAATAGCAATACCATAATTAAACCTTGTACTCGGAATTCCCCAATCTTCATATCCATATGTCAGTTACCCCCCAATGCCAGGATATCATTATTCCTATTATTTCTATTATTCCTATAATATATAAAAACTGTCCATCCAATTGAGCTATACATGTAGTGATCATATAGTGTAGATAATTTGGGTAATTGGTGTACCAATGATAAAAAGGATAATTTATAAACTTGCATTTATCCTTGTTTTCCTACAAAATAAACTATGGGTGTGGTTGTTGCTTTGTTATGGAGATTTGTGGCTTAACACTCTCATAATTTAGAATGAATAAGGAAAATATTAGACATGTGTGATACAATTATTTTCTTTCTTTCATAGATGTAAATTGAAAAGTTGTTTAAAACATCATGATTTATCCAATACATTTTAAGTTTAATTTTGACTTTACATTCTTTTTAATGGCATCTCCCATTGGGTTATGCATGAGGAAGGCTGTTGGATTCTCCTGTATCCAATATTTTATATGTAATTGATTGAGGGCACTTTAGGAGACTACAGTTAGGAACAGTTGATCAAGAATTATGGGTTTTCTGCTGAGGTTTAGATTTATGAATGTTTGTTTCAAAAAAATGTAGTTTAGCATACTTGACTAAAAGAATCGATCACTGATTAGTTGATCTCAAAGCTTTAATTTGCCATCAACAGTAAAGGTATGGAAAATTAAATGCCCTACAGTAAGGATGAGTTGATTTCAATTCTAGGTTTTTAATTGATTGGTAGGTATTGAGATGGATGTAAAAATATAAGATAAGGATGACAGTAGGTTAACACAGACTGTGAATGTGGGTTCTGTTGCAAGGTGTAAACTATTTGCCTCCATAGCGATCATGGGAGTCTCCTATTAAGAATTATGCAAGATTTTTGGAAAGGTTTTTTAAATGCTAATCCATGATTAATTAAAACCATATAGCTTTCTTATAGTATGAAAGTTATGGGATGCCTAAGCCATTGTTTCCTCCACTGTTTTGTGCTAAAATATGGTTTACCTATTGGTCCTATGCTAATATGTCCCCACATGAAAATGCTAAGTAGCAACTGCTGCTGTGAAATATATATAAGGTAGAAAGAAGGTGAAACTTGATTCAGTAAGGTTAATCAGTACAGGATTTTAGAGGCCTGATATTCAAAACCTTACCCCTCAGGTGAGACGATCTAAGAAGTCTTGTCGGTACGGGGAGGCCCTTAAAAAAAATTTAGAAATACATGACCTTTAAAGTCGCCAATCCCGGCCTAACCTTATAACATTTATAAAATAACTTACTTAATATAAATAAGAGTTACACACAACTTTGGTATAAAATTGGCCGCAGCCATTTTATTAATAACATAAGTTAAATATTAAATATAATAAAACATCTTTAAACATTTAAACAGAACATACCTGATGTTCATAAATAACATTCCACATCAAAACATAATGTCAATTCCCCACAGCGGTGCTAGTTCCCAAACCCACAAAAAACAAGATGGCCGTTATTCCAAAACTGGACTCAACTATATCCACGTTGAGTCCGTACCAAGCACACCTCCACTTTAATAGGGAACCCCTTGTCCCTATAAAACCAGTTGCCCGCTCACCCCATGGAGAGGCAACTTCTTAAAATCCTCCAAATCACTTGGCCATATTGCTTAAAATATTTGTCTGAGAACTAGCACCCCCGCCTTGCTGCGACGAACACAAAACAAGGAAGGAACACCACAAACTTAGGGAGGGAGCACTTTCCACAGAAGTTTTCTTAACAATCTGATGACAGATTCTCCCGCTCTTTTCTTTAAGTGCATAGTAGCGCGTGCTAACCCCGCCCCTTACCCATTCTTAACCAATCCAAAACACACTAGGCCTATTCCTCCAACGGTCAAGGCCCCTTCCCGTTACTTCAAACTCCCAGGGGCTCCCTGACCTTTAAAGTCGTCAATCCCCGGCCTAACCTTATAACATTTATAAAATAACTTACTTACGGCTAGATTTAGAGTTTGGCGGCCAAAGGGGTGCGTTAGCTACGCGTGCTTTCTTTCCCCCGCACCTTTTAAATACCGCTGGTATTTAGAGTTCACAGAATGGCTGGGTTTTCAGTGCGTTAGGCTCCAAAAAGGGAGCGTAGAGCATAATTTAACTCCACTGCAACTCTCGATAACAGCGGTGCTTACGGACGCGGCCAGCTTCAAAAACGTGCTCGTGCACGATTCCCCCATAGAAAACAATGGAGCTGTTTGAGCTGAAAAAAAACCTAACACCTGCAAAAAAGCAGCGTTCAGCTCCTAACGCAGCCCCATTGTTTCCTATGGGGAAACACTTCCACGTCTGCACCTAACACTCTAACATGTACCCCGAGTCTAAACACCCCTAACCTTACACTTATTAACCCCTAATCTGCCGCCCCCGCTATCGCTGACCCCTGCATATTATATTTAACCCCTAATCTGCTGCTCCGTACACCCCCGCCACCTACATTATCCCTATGTACCCCTAATCTGCTGCCATAACATCGCCGACCCCTATATTATATTTATTAACCCCTAATCTGCCGCCCCCAACGTCGCCTCCACCTAACTACACTTATTAACCCCTAATCTGCCGACTGGACCTGAGCGCTACTATAATAAATGTATTAACCCCTAATCCGCATCACTCCCGCCTCAATAACCCTATAATAAATAGTATTAACCCCTAATCTGCCCTCCCTAACAATGCCGACACCTAACTTCAAGTATTAACCCCTAATCTGCCGACAGGAGCTCACCGCTACTCTAATAAATTAAATAAAACCCCTAAAGCTAAGTCTAACTTTAACCCTAACACCCCCCTAAATTAAATATAATTTAAATCTAACTAAATAAATTAACTCTTATTAAATAAATTATTCCTATTTAAAGCTAAATACTTACCTGTAAAATAAACCCTAATATAGCTACAATATAAATTATAATTATATTGTAGCTATTTTAGGATTAATATTTATTTTACAGGCAACTTTGTAATTATTTTAACCAGGTACAATAACTATTAAATAGTTAATAACTATTTAATAGTTACGTAGTTAAAATAATTACAAAATTACCTGTAAAATAAATCCTAACCTAAGTTACAATTAAACCTACCACTACACTATCAATAAATTAATTAAATAAAATACCTACAATTATCTACAATTAAACCTAACACTACACTATCAATAAATAAATTAAATACAATTCCTACAAATAAATACAATTAAATAAACTAACTAAAGTACAAAAAATAAAAAAGAACTAAGTTACAAAAAATAAAAAAATATTTACAAACATTAGAAAAAAATTACAACAATTTTAAACTAATTACACCTACTCTAAGCCCCCTAATAAAATAGCAAAGACCCCCAAAATAAAAAAATGCCCTACCCTATTCTAAATTACAAAAGTTCAAAGCTCTTTTACCTTACCAGCCCTTAAAATGGCCCTTTTCGGGGCATGCCCCAAAGAATTCAGCTCTTTTGCCTGTAAAAAAAAAACATACAATACCCCCCCAACATTACAACCCACCACCCACATACCCCTAATCTAACCCAAATCCCCCTTAAATAAACCTAACACTAAGCCCCTGAAGATCTTCCTACCTTGTCTTCACCATGCCAGGTATCACCGATCGTTCCAGGCTCCAAAATCTTCATCCAAGCCCAAGCGGGGGCTAGACATCCATCATCCGGGTGAAGTCTTCTATCAAGCGACGGCTGAAGAGGTCCAGAAGAGGCTCCAAAGTCTTCATCCTATCCGGGCAGAAGAGTAGATCCGGACCGGCAACCATCTTCTTCCAAACGGCATCTTCTATCTTTATCCGATGACGACCGGCTCCATCTTGAAGACCTCCACCGCGGATCCATCCTCTTCTTCCGACGACTTCCCGACGAATGACGGTTCCTTTAAGGGACGTCATCCAAGATGGCGTCCTTCGAATTCCGATTGGCTGATAGGATTCTATCAGCCAATCGGAATTAAGGTAGGAAAATTCTGATTGGCTGATGGAATCAGCCAATCAGAATCAAGTTCAATCCGATTGGCTGATCCAATCTGCCAATCAGATTGAGCTCGCATTTTATTGACTGTTCCGATCAGCCAATAGAATGCGAGCTCAATCTGATTGGCTGATTGGATCAGCCAATCGGATTGAACTTGATTCTGATTGGCTGAATCCATCAGCCAATCAGAATTTTCCTACCTTAATTCCGATTGGCTGATAGAATCCTATCAGCCAATCGGAATTCGAGGGACGCCATCTTGGATGACGTCCCTTAAAGGAACCTTCATTCTTCAGTTGGACGTCGGAAGAAGAGGATCGGTCCGCGCTGGAGGTCTTCAAGATGGAGCCTCTAACGCTGGTTTTGACGGCTACCGCCCAACTCTAAATCTAGCCGTTAATATAAATAAGAGTTACATACAACTTTGGTATAAAATTGGCCGCAGCCATTTTATTAATAACATAAGTTAAATATTAAATATAATAAAACATCTTTAAACATTTAAACAGAACATACCTGATGTTCATAAATAACATTCCACATCAAAACATAATGTCAATTCCCCACAGCGGTGCTAGTTCCCAAACCCACAAAAAACAAGATGGCCGTTATTCAAAAACTGGACTCAACTATATCCACGTTGAGTCCGTACCAAGCACACCTCCACTTTAATAGGGAACCCCTTGTCCCTATAAAACCAGTTGCCCGCTCACCCCATGGAGAGGCAACTTCTTTCTTTTTCTTATTTTTTCTTAACCCCTTAATGACCGAGGACGTGCAGGGTACGTCGTCAAAAAAAAGGCAGTTAATGCCTGAGGACGTACCCTGCACGTCCTCGGTGTGGAAAGCAGCTGGAAGCGATCCTGCTCGCTTCCAGCTGCTTTCCGGTTATTGCAGTGATGCCTCCTGCAATAACTTTACATGGCCATCCGATGCAGAGAGAGCCACTCTGTGGCCCTCCCTGCACCGGACATCGATGGCCGGTATCGTTGGTGGGTGGGAGCCGACTTGGGAGGCGGGTGGGCGGCCATCGGTGTATGTTCTGCCATCAAGGGGGGCGGGATCGGAGGCGGGGGCGCGCGCGGGGGCGCGCGGGAGCGCGCACGTGCATGGAGGTTGGCGGGTGGGCGCGTGCACGGGGCGGGAGCGGGTGGGAACCGCTACACTACGGAAAATAGCTACACTACGGAAAATATTGATAGGAAAAAGGGCCCAATCTTGTTTGTGCAAAAGCACAAAAATAGATCGTGGAGGGGTGGGGGGTTGGTTTTGTGTGGGGGGAAGCTACACTACAGAAAATTGTAATAAAAATAAAAAAAAAACATATTTTCTTCTAAACTGGGTACTGGCAGACAGCTGCCAGTACCCAAGATGGCGCATATTAAGTTAGATTGGGAGGGTTATAGAGCTGTTTGGGGGGATCAGTGAGGTTGGGGGCTAAGGGGGGGATAGTACACAGCAGCATATGTAAATATGCTTTTTAAAAACACAAAAAAACAACAAATATAGCTTTTATTTTAGTACTGGCAGACTTTCTGCCAGTACTTAAGATGGCGGGGACAATTGTGGGGTGGGGGAGGGAAGAGAGCTGTTTGGGAGGGATCAGGGGGTCTGATGTTTCAGGTGGGAGGCTGAGCTCTACACTAAATGTGATATTAACCCTGCAAGCTCCCTACAAGCTACCTAATTAACCCCTTCACTGCTCGCCATAATACACGTGTGATGCGCAGCGGCATTTAGCGGCCTTCTAAATACCAAAAAGCAACGCCAAAGCCATATATGTCTGCTATTTCTGAACAAAGGGGATCCCAGAGAAGCATTTACAACCATTTGTGCCATAATTGCACAAGCTGTTTGTAAATGATTTCAGTGAGAAACCTAAAATTGTGAAAAATTTAACGTTTTTTTTTAATTTGATCGCATTTGGCGGTGAAATGGTGGCATGAAATATACCAAAATGGGCCTAGATCAATACTTGGGGTTGTCTACTACACTACACTAAAGCTAAAATTACCCCAAAAAGCTCCCTACATGCTCCCTAATTAACCCCTTCACTGCTGGGCATAATACACGTGTGGTGCGCAGTGGCATTTAGTGGCATTCTAATTACCAAAAAGCAACACCAAAGCCATATAAGTCTGCTATTTCTGAACAAAGGGGATCCCAGAGAAGAATTTACAACCATTTGTGCCATAATTGCATAAGCTGTTTGTAAATAATTTCAGTGAGAATCCTAAAGTTTGTGAAAAAATTTGTGAAAAAGTGAACAATTTTTTTTATTTGGTCGCATTTGGCGGTGAAATGGTGGCATGAAATATACCAAAATTGGCCTAGATCAATACTTTGGGATGTCTACTAAAAAAAAATATATACATGTCAATGGATATTCAGAGATTCCTGAAAGATATTAGTGTTCTAATGTAACTAGCGCTAATTTTGAAAAAAAAAATGGTTTGGAAATAGCAAAGTGCTACTTGTATTTATGGCCCTATAACTTGCAAAAAAAGCAAAGAACATGTAAACATTGGGTATTTCTAAACTCAGGACAAAATTTAGAAACTATTTAGCATGGGTGTTTTTTGGTGGTTGTAGATGTGTAACAGATTTTGGGGGTCAAAGTTAGAAAAAGTGTATTTTTTTTCAATTTTTCCTCATATTTTATAATTTTTTTTATAGTAAATTATAAGATATGATGAAAATAATGGTATCTTTAGAAAGTCCATTTAATGGCGAGAAAAACGGTATATAATATGTGTGGGTACAGTAAATGAGTAAGAGGAGAATTACAGCTAAACACAAACACCGCAAAAATGTAAAAATAGCCTTGGTCCCAAACGGACAGAAAATGGAAAAGTGCTGCGGTCATTAAGGGGTTAAAGTCCAGGGCACATTAATTGTTGGCATTTTCTCCACTATTTAAAAAAAGTTTAAGTGACAAGACAAAAAAATCACTCTATATACAGCACACAGAGGGATAAGAGAATAATTCATAGCTTCTCTGCACAATAATCTTGCAAAATGTTAACAGTCAAGCAAACTCAGTGTAGGAGAACGCAGTTTTTTTTTTTATCTCGTAAACTTTCTGAGAACTAATGTGTTAATTTATGAGAAAAGTAAAAGTGAACAATTTACAAAATAGCTGTTTTCGGCTTCACAGCCACAGAGAAAAACAAACAACTACATACACAAATAGATATTATCACCGACTGCCAAATGTGACTGTGTGTGATCTACTGAGCGTCTAAATGCGAGGCTGTAACTGGAAATGTTGTCGGACTGAGATCTGTAGCTTATCCAGCTGCTGAACAGAGGTGGCACCAGCATGTGACCAGATGATGTCCCCCCCCCCCCCCCGCCGTTTACTGCTGCATGCAAAGCTAATTACTTGCATGCACTTGTATTGTATTGTACCTGTGCTACAATATATTAATAAAATATGCCGGTAAAAATAGGGATAAAACAAGCTTACACAGGAAACTGAAAGACAAAATAAATATAATCACTAATGCTTGCAGACAAATATGCACAGAAATAGGCAGCCAGGCAAACAGATACACATGAAAAAAGAAATAAGATGAAAATACAACTAAATAATAAACAATCAATAATACCCTTTTTTTCACAAGATATTATACCTCTTATAATAATGAACAGAAAAAAAAGGAATCCCTTCTTGTATTTTACAAACTCTTTCAATCCAAATTAATCTTATTATATGATTTTAATCTAATATTCCTCTATCTTTATGATTTTGTTGTTGAAATATAAATTTTTCTATTCTTCTAATTCCTTTTCCCCCTCCTCTCCTACCCTCGTGGTCCTCTTAACAAACCGAAAATCAAGTAAGGCAACCACCACATAACCAAACTCAACTAAACAAGACAAGAGAAGACAAGACAAAAAAAAAAAGGGGGGGGGGGGAAAGGTAATATATTATTACCATAACCCGAGCAGGACTAGTTCAGTATTTCTGAATGGATAAATTATCAATTTCACTTGCAGAAAAAGATTTAATAAAAACTGACCACTTTCTAAAAAATAAAGTGACATCCCTTTCGTCATTTAGATCAGTGTCTAATTGTTCAAGAAAGCATTGTTTTTTTAGACAATTTTTAACCTCTTGGATACTGGGGGTTGCCATATATTTTTTTTTAAGAATTAGATATCTTGCTGCTAAAATAGCTGAGTTTACAATTTTAGTGTTTACCGAACGATCCTCTAAGTCCTTCCAAAGAAAAACAATATGTACTGGTAATAGAGTCAGAGGGGAGATTCCCATTGTCACAAGCCAATATTGTAGTTTCGACCAGAACTGTTGAATAATTGGACACTCCCAGAACATGTGTATGAGATTTGCCGACGGTAGGGAACATTTACGGCATGAGTTGAAGTCTGAGTTCCTGCATCGAACAGCTTTCTCAGGGGTAAAAAAGGTCATAAGTAATAATTTAACGTGTGATTCTCTCCAAGAGGAGGAGAGAGTAATCTTTGTAACCTCAGATAATGAGGATTGGATCAGTCTAATTTCCCCTGGATTTTGTGATAAAGCCACTGCCGCTATTAGCCGCTATTTTTTCCAAGTTTAGATTACCTTTTAGGGAACTTAAGTCTAGATAACTAAGGGAGATTGACATAAAACCATTTTTAACTAAAGATAACCATTTTTCTATTCTCCCCCATGTCCAGGTCTATCCAAACTTATTTACTAAACTTAAGGCATAATGCCTTACCTGTAAATAGGGAAAGAACTCCTTATGGGAGAGATTGAACTCCTCTCTCAAAGAACCAAAAGTTTTTATACACTTCCTGTCGAAATCTAACAATTGGGAAATTTTATTCAAGCCCAAGACCTCCCATCTTTGAAAGGGGGACATATACAGACCCGCTTGAAATTGAGGATTGCCTACTATCGGGATATAATTAGATACTTCCTGTTCCAGTTTAAGAAGTTTACCTACCTTCCACCAAGCTTGTAAAGGATTAAGCATCGTTTTCATTTTTTTCACTTCTTTTGGTAGGGAATTCCTAGTGCAATGAATGACTGCTAATGGGGAATACGGATATAATATATTTTTTTCCAGCTCATTATTGGTGACATAGTCTCTCTCCGTCATCCAGTCCATGATTAGACGAATCAAGAAGACATAATTATAGAGTTTAATATCGGGCAAAGCTAGCCCCGCATATTTTCTGGGAAGAGATAATTTAGATAGCGAGATTCTGGGCTTTTTATTTTGCCAGATATATTTTCTCAGATCAGTATTGAATATCAGAACATCCTTAGTTTTAAGGATCAAATTAATATTTTGTAAGATATATAATAATTTTGGGAGGCAAACCATTTTGTATAAAGCGATACGGCCAGATAAAGAGAGAGGAAGATTTTGCCAATTTTTTAGATTCTGTTTTTATTCAAAACTGGAAGTATATTAAGATTATACCACATATCTGGATTGGAAGAGATCATAATACCTAGATATCTAAAGGAGCCAGTCACCAATTTAAATGGAATATTGACAATAGAGTCCTTAGATTATTTGATCCAGAGCAATTCGGATTTCGTCATATTCACCCTGTAGCCAGAAAAAGCACCGAATTGTTCAATAATTGCTATTAATTTAGGAATATTAATAGAGGTTTTAGAAATGTAAATTAAAATATCATCAGCATACAATGCTATTTTCATCTCTTTCCTACCAATCCTAATACCCTCAAGGTGTTGTCTAATATATATGGCAAACGGTTCGATTGAGATATTAAAGAGTAGAGGAGAGAGAGGGCATCCCTGCCGAGTACCTCTTCTGAGAAAGATATTTAGGGAAGTTAGGCCATTAACTAATAACTTAGTAGAAGCTGTTTTATATAAATTGTTAACAAATTTAAGAAAATTACCCTGTATACCAAATTGTTGAAGAGAATATAGCAGATGATCAAGATGAACTGAGTCAAAAGCCTTCTCAGCGTCTATTGAAATGATTGCAGAGTCAGGGGTGTCCCCCCTCTCCCCCCCCTTCCATCTCTTCTTTGTTTTTAAAATAGTCTATAGTAAGAAAAAGTTCCCTTATCTTAGCTGATGAATTTATTTTAAGTATAAAACCTGCCTGATCCTTATGTATTATATTAGTGAGAAGTATTTGAGGTCTTGATGCTAAAATGGAAGACATTATTTTATAATCCATATTAAGCAATGCTATGGGCCTATATGATTCCTTTCTATCAGCCTCCTTTCCCTGTTTAAGAATTAAAGTTGTAAATGATGCAGCAAAAGTAGATGGGGGGGGGGTGTTGCCCTTAATATAGATATCATTGTATAGTAGGGATAAGTGGGGTACTATTGTTGTAGAAAGTATTTTGTAAAATTCATTAGGAAGGCCATCAGGGCCCGAGGCTTTATTTAGAGAAAGATCTTGAATTGCTCTTAAAATCTCTAGCTCAGATATAGGAAGATTAAGAGTTTTAACTAAGTCCGCCGATACAGGATTATAAGTAATTTTATCCCAAAAGGATTCTCGCTTATGAATATTTGAAGTTTTTAATGAGTATAAGTCTTGGTAGTATTCTGAAATAGCTTGAATAAGGTCTTCTGGAGATGTTATTGTTTTATCCTCTAACCGTAGTGAGTCAATCACTGATGAAATCTTATCTCTTTTAACTAGTCTTGCAAGGAGTTTGAGAGGCAACTTCTTAAAATCCTCCAAATCACTTGGCCATATTGCTTAAAATATTTGTCTGGGAACTAGCACCCCCGCCACCGACTCATCTGCCCACGCAGCCCAGTCCCGCCAAACCCAAACTTTTTCCCAAAGCTTCTTTTACGTCAAAAGGAATAGCTGCAGCCCAAATTAATTAAAATGAACCCCATCCTTTAGATAAAATTCCTCAGCCCCTTCCACTTCAAAATCTGGGTGAAAAACAACGCCCCCCCCCCCAACCTTCTTACAAAAGAACTAATTATTTTATTAACTTTTTTTATGGCTCTTTTCAAGTTTATCATAATCCCATGCTGATCTCCACACTAAACGAGGAGTAATCTGTGACCAGATTATTTTTATCCCAGGATAAAGATCTTTAATATTGCCCAAATCTCTTTTTATTCTTCTTACTAATTCCTTCTGAGGAATAATACCCAAGTCATTCCCCCCCAAATGCAACACTAAAACATCAGGGGGATGGAAAACCTTGCTGTAATCGACAAATATTGGAAACAAAAGTTCCCAACACATGCCCCTAATCCCAAACCATTTGACCTCCCATTGACCAACTAGACACCCGAGCTGCAGGCCGCCCATTTTCTTACTGGCCTCAGCATTGGCCCAATATATAAATGAATGCCCCATCACCCATACGATCCTCACACCTAAAATACATACATATAAGAAATAAAAGAAAAAACATTCAGGTTGCTATTTGCTCAGGCATTCCCACAACATTCACCCAATTCTATAAAAAAAAAAAAAAAAAATTTAAACTCTCAAATCAGGCCTAACGTAAGATTTATAACGATTAGAACCCCATCTACCAATCTTTTTAACTATATCTTCCTTGAGACCTAGTATAAAAGCTTCAGTAGCAGCTCCTATACGGAATGAGTGGGACCCAAACTCTAATGGATTAAAACCTAATAAACCAATTGATCCCTTCAAAATGGCTCTAAATTGATACTGCGACAAAAATGAACCATTTGAGTGAATCAACAACGGGCCATCCTGTGAAGGCCGTATAAACCCATAATGCATCATTACCTGACAAGGACATATCGCTGACCCACTAGGGAACAGCACTATATTCTTGCCTTTTCTATAAATGTCCGTTTTACTACTCCTCAGTAAACTTTCAACCCTACTCTCATCCCATATTACATCTTCTTTTTGTAAACCACCCTAAACTCTCCTACTAGGGCTTACCAATTCAGATAGCCTGAAAGCCCCAAAAAAGGCCAAGACAAAGGCCGTTCTAAACAATGTTATTTCAAATGCTGATGAACAAATATCAGCCAGTACTGCCCAAATCTTTTCCAGCAAAGTAAATGTAATAGGCCTTCTCTTGTCTATACTCTTCGCCTTCTTCTTTAAACCTTTAAGGATCTGACGTACCCAAAAAACCTTTGTAATGTCATACAAACCTAATAAATGGAATCTAAAAGCTAGGTCAGCCAATCTTTTATCCATATTAGATGCTGACAAACCCAAAGTTCCCCAATGCCACATCCATTCCAATAAGCAACCTGTGACATCATCAGACCCCTCCTTGAGTTCAGCCTGTCCTAACCACATTTCCCATTCTCTCCAGACTGATACATAAGAAGACCAAGTACCTGGAGCCAAAGAATTCTTAATTAACTCAGCCAATCCTCCTCCCCAAGCTTCCATAATTGATCTGGGAACTTTGCTCCGACTACATCTGCCTGAGGAGCCAGCTCCTGAAAACGACTCCACTGTGAACGAGATAAAGCATCTGCTATCAAATTAAACTTACCAGGGATATGTTTTGCCCTAACAAAAACATTCATGCTCAAACATTTCACAACCAGTACTCTCAATAAACGCAAAACTGGCAATGAGGACGCAGATAACGAATTGATAGCAGAAACAACACCCATATTATCCATGTGGAATAATATAGATTTATTAACCAAATCATCCTCCCACACAAACAAAGCTACCAGAATAGGAAATAGTTCAAGAAATACTAAATTTCGAGTTAATCCCAGCCCCACCCAATCCTGGGACCACACGTCCGCACACCAATGACCCTGAAAATAAGCCCCAAAACCAACACCACCAGCTGCATCTGTTACCAAATCCAAATCAACATTGGAGATCCAAGCTTCCATAAAGATTGCAGCTCCATTAAAATTTTTAAGGAACTCTAACCAAACCTTCAAATCATCTTTGTGTCCTTTTTTAGTTGAAATAATCTTTATTGTCAAAAAGGAAGACAAGAGACATATCTAATACATCATGCCCCTAGTTCAGATAAACATATTTATATTCATTGTTACAGTCTCAAGACCTCTTATCATGTTCGATAAAGTTTTATAATTCCATATTACTGTCTCAAACAACATAAAAAAGAGTTGGAGGATGAAACAACTTCTCTCAGCAATTAGTATATCCATCCGGCTTTCCCAATGTATCTCCATCATTACTGAAATCTCTGAAAGTCCATAGAGTCCTAGGAAAAGCTCCCACCTACTGAAGTTGCCTTCAGGCATAGGAAATATATGAGGTCCTGTTTATTTTCCTGAAGTAGGAATGAAATTATCTATAGTCTTACTTCCCCTCCCTTTTCTAATGTGTTTTCCTTTTATTTTAATAATTATAAACATTAAACATAAACTTTTGAAACTGTAAAACAATAAACTCATAACTGTATAACCTTTCCCGTCAAGCAGAGAGAGAACCATCAAATTGTATCTAAGATGTATATAAGTTCCCCATAAAAGACTTAGCGGCAATAAGTTTAGGAGAGATCACCTGTCTTGTTATAACTCTTGAAAGACTTAAATTTCCCTTATCTCACTTCTATCTCTGTTCATGATCCAGTGGACCCAAATCTTTTGGAAATGTGTTGTTGTATCCTGCAACCAAGAGGCAGATTCTGACATAGCATATATATTATCTAACCTGTTAATCACTTCTGACCACGTTGGTGAACCTGTTCTCCAGTGTTTGGCTATACATATCCTTGTGGTTGTACAAAGTATATTTATGAATATATTGGTAGCTAAGTTTAAGGATTCATCTGAAAGATGCAAGAGGGCCTGCGCCGCCGTTAGCGTCATAGATTTATCTAATAGGATACTTATCAATTTAGAAAGTTTGTTCCAAATTTGTTTAATCTCCCCACATTCCCACCACATATGCATATAATTTCCAATTTCTGCACAGCCTCTGTAACAGAGTCTACTTTTCTGCAATGTATAATGTGCAGTTCTTATGGGTGTAAGATACCACCTGTAAAATGTTTTAATAGAATTTTCGATAAGGTCTGCGCATATCAGCCCCTTGCTAATCCTAGAAAGTATTTGTGTCCATCTCCATCATCATATGTTTCACCTAAGTCTCTTTCCCAATTCTCATGAAGCAGCAATTTGGAGCCTTTTTTTTGCATCTTGTATTGCCAAGTACAGTTGTGATATTAGTTTTTTATTTCTACCTGGGGTTGCAATAATGCGTTCTGTTGTAGTGTATGGGTTTAATGGTTTGTTTTGTCTGTATTTGTATATTGTGGTGGATATCTGAAGATATAAGAACCAATGTAAGGTGTCCGGCTGAAGTTTATCTTTCAGTTGGGTGTATGTGAGCATTTTACCTTTATCTAAAAAGTCTGCAACTCTGTAGAGGCCCTTATTTTCCCACTTACATATTAGTGTTTGAAATTCTGCAGGAAGTATAGCACCCAGTGGTATTATCTTAGTACCCTTGGGTATGAGGCCTAGAGAAGATGTGAGGTATTTCCACATATGTTTGGACTCCTCTGTCACCTTAAGTTTGTATAGTGTTTTGTTTGTAGTGTTTGAGGTGTTCCAAACAATCGTGGCTGGATCATTCACCCCAGCTAAGTCTGCCTCTAGTCTAGTCCAAGTTATTTCTCGACAGTTTTTGCTTATCAGCGTAATTTGTGACAACCTAGCTGCCTGATAGTAGTCTAACAAATTGGGCACCCCCACTCCCCCTAGCTGTTTGTGTTGTTTTAATAGTTGGGAGGCTATTCTAGCTGTTTTGGGTCCTTGTAGGAACCTAATTAGGTCCATCTGGAGATCTGCTAGCTCTCTTTGTGGTACTTTGATTGGTAATGCTCTGAAGATATATTCTCGGTAGAATATTCATCTTTATAATCGATAATCTGCCATACCAGGAGAAACACCCCCTCCTCCATCTACCCAAATCCCTTCTTACGGTCTTAAAGATCTCAGTATAGTTTGCCTTATAGAGTTCCTCTAGTGTGTTTGTTATGTTAACTCCCAAGTATTTGATATATTTCTTAGCCCACTTAAAGTCAAAATTCGCTTCTATCAACTTACGAGTATGTAGTGGTAGTGTCAGTGGTATTGCCTCACACTTATCTGAATTTATTTTGAAGCCTGAGATTTTTGAAAATTCATCAATGACTTGATATAGATGAGGGAGTGATCTTAAAGGTTTCGTCAATGTAAGCAAAATGTCATCCGCAAATAAGGTGAGTTTATATTCTTCTTTGTTAATTTTTACTCCGGTAATGTCATTTGCTCCCCTGATGTAGGCCGCTAAAGGTTCTATGCTTAGTGCAAATAATAGAGGAGATAGTGGGCACCCCTGACGTGTCCCATTTAATATTTTAATTGTCTTAGACTGATGGCCCTTTGCTCTGATAGTTGCTGTTGGGTCTGAATACAGGTTTTTAATAGCCGTCATGAATTGTCCTTTGAAACCCATGAATGTTAGTGTCTCAAACATATATTCCCAGTCGACCCTATCAAACGCCTTCTCTGCGTCCAGAGATAGGAGCAGAGAAGGCGTTTTTGTCCCCACCAAGTACTCCACCAGAGACACCGTTCATCTCACATTATCTGGGGCTTCCCTTTCTTTTATGAATCCTACCTTGTCGGGATGTATCAATGAGGGTAGATATAATTTGAGTCTATTTGCTAAAATTTTTTAAAATTTTTTAAATCTTGGTTAATCAATGAGATCGGCCTATAGTTTTGGTATTTTTTGGGATTCCTTCCTGGTTTGGGTTTAACCACTATTTTGGCCTGCAATATGTCCTGTGGGATACGGGTACCCTGCATGATGTCATTGCAGAATTTGTGCAAGTGGGGGACCAGACATTTTTTAAATACTTTATAATATTCACCTGAGAACCCGTCAGGACCCGCCGCCTTGCCTATTTTAAGATCTTTTATTGCTAGGGCGATTTCGTTTATTGTTATTTCTGTGTTTAAGGCTTCCATGTCTGTAGCATTAAGTTTCGGGAGTTTAGCCTTTTGCAGAAAATGGTGTCTAAGTGTTTTCGTCTGAGTAGTATGTTGAACTTTTTTCCCGTCATAAAGAGATTCATAATATTGTGCAAAGCAGTACGTTATGTCTTGAGGGTGATATATTAGCGTCCCGTCTTCTTTTTGTAGTTGTTGTATAGTTAGATTTTTCATCCTTTCCCTTAGTTTGTGAGCTAGAAATCAGATCCAGGAGGAACCCACAAATTGGCGACTCCCCCTGGAACTTTAGCACCTTCTAACTTGGCTAACAACTCCCTTAAACCCGCTACAACAGTTACTGATAAAGGATCAACATTCACCCCAACTTTTTCAACCCCCACATTCAATTCCACGGCACCAGATCCCCCATTACCTGTCCCAAGATCCTGAGCCGCAGCAGACTGATCCACTTGAGATGCAGCCGTGACCTTCTCCCTACTTTGGAACCCAGAAGTCCTAGGTTCCGTATTAGCCATCACTTGTTGACTTCTTTCAGCCTGCACCTACTATCAACTAAAACCCCTCTACCCCTCTTAGAAGCTGTAACTTCTGACACTTCCCCCCTTAAGTCCCCATACCTCTTGCGTTGTCTACCTCTACCTTGTATTCTCCCATCCCCAGACCTGTTTGGACGTTGAACAGAATTAACCGAACTATTAAATGTATTGCTATGACTCCTTCCCAAAATCCCCTGATGACCAAAATTAAAATTGTTGGCCGTACTAACGCCTGCTTCTTCTCCCCTTGAATTAGGACGTCCCGCCATCGGAACGCCGTCCTCAATATCAAGCCTGATATTATCCGTCCAGGATTACTGAAGGCCATAAGCTTCCCCACTCAGGCCGTCATTTCCCACCACCAAGAAACCCGGAGGATTCACAGGCCCGTGACCCAATCTCATTCCCTTATAAAAGATAAACATTATTAGAAACAGGTAAATTTTCAACCACATCAACATTCCTTCCCCTCAAATTTCTTATCTCACCCCTTAAAATTAAATCACTCGATGCCCTAACTGCAGGTCTAAACTGGCGAAGAGGACCAACCGAACTGGGAGAAGGAGGTATAAAATCCTCCTCAGAAGAATCCAAATATAAGGTTAATTCCCCATCGCCAGTACCAACCTCTGTATCATGCTGATTCTCACTTACTTCAACCCCCTTAACTCTCTCATCTAATACTCGATAAGACTGCACCTCAAAACTGCTACTAGGCCTCAAAACCTGGGCCATCTTTGGAACATTATGTACCTGCGCCTCAACCACCTGTGATAAAACAGACAAGCCTGAAACCCCTGCCTCCCTATCATCCTCGCCCCTCTGTCTTTCTAAAACACCTACTGACCTAACACTACTCACTTGCTCGTTACTAACACCCGCTAAGCTAGGCCTCAACGGGCCATCACCCTTGCTAACTTGCCTCTTTCCTTTAACAGCCTCTTTCTGGCCTAAATTTACCGTCTTACCCTTAGGCAAAGAATCACCCTCCTTTTCAGAAACTTTCACTTGCTCCGGTAGAGAAACACTGCTGCTGGATGGTATAGCGGGATCCCTGTTTTCCGCTCCGACCTGCCGACTCCCAGAACCGGAACCTGTTCTCTTCTTCATGGACGCCTTTAACTCCGGACTGGGGCTGGATCTCCTCCGGCCATCGTTACTGCCTTCCGAATCCGGATCCAAACGGACCGGAGGCCTAGAACGCCTCACCGGTCTATTAGAAGCATCCTCTTAATCGTCCCTCACTCCGATATCCGAAACAAACAGAGGACGTAACTTTTCTTCGAGCCAGGTAGGGCCCATTTTAGCGGCTTCCACCTTAAGTGCGCCATAGCGAATACCTCAGACGACGAGCACATTCCACAGAAGTGTTCTTAACAATCTGATGATAGATTCTCCCGCTCTTTTCTTTAAGTGCATAGTAGCGCGTGCTAACCCCGCCCCTTACCCATTCTTAACCAATCCAAAACACACTAGGCCTATTCCTCCAATGGTCAAGGCCCCTTCCCGTTACTTCAAACTCCCAGGGGCTCCCAATTATATCTTGAGAAATGTTTATGTTGCTATGTAGTGTTCTTTATGTGAAACAGAAACTCCTACATTACAATACAAGGTCTAAAAAAATCCAAAGGATTTTGCAGGATTTCTCTCCATGCCAGTGAGGTTTCGAATAGCAGGCCTTTGGTGAGACATTCATGTAGCATTTGCATAGTTACCCATATTGAATTATCGGTGGTTGTTAAACACTTCTTTTTTATTTTTAATGCTTTACATCTATCTGCAGTTTACTAGGCACCTTTTTCTTTATTTCCCTTACTGAAATCCCTTAGCTGGGGTTTACTATTATTGGCTCCCACTGAAATCAATTTGATCTGATATTTACCACTTCCGAAGTTTTGCCAAAAAATTACATCTCACAAATGGAGACGTTCAGACACAAAAATGTGGCAAAATGAAGTGAAAAAATGTTATACAAATTTTTGTGCAGTGACTAAGGAAAAAAAAATTTCATGTGTAAAATAAGCTATACTGATAAGTATCTAGATAATAGGTATTCTGGGCATGATTGTTCAATGATTTTGTAAATTAATTTTTAATTAATAATTTTTTTATTCATTTTGACATATTTCTTTTGAAAGTTTTTTTAATAATTGAGATGACTGTTTTCACAATTGTCTGGTATTTCGGCGCTGGACTAACCTTAATAGGCAGGATCAGACTGATATACTACAGGAAAGTTGTACTCTGTGAAAAGCATTACTGGGCTAAAAAGAAGCTAGACCCAGGTGGTAAATTGCCATAGAACAAGCTAACAAGTTAATGAGCTGAGACCAATAGTAGGTGTGACCCTACATCAAAAGTGTGTAACTATAAGCACTCATTGTCTCAAGAGTAGCCTTGAATTGGTAGTATTGAATCTTTGTTAATACTAAGACAGTATTGATTCCCCTATAGGGGGAGACTGCGGTTAAAACTTCAAAACTTTATTATATAATTTTAAAATGGGACACATACATATATAAAAACAAAAAGTGGAGGGTGGGACTCCAATATGCAAATATTAGGTATAGGTGGGTGGTTGGGTGGTGGTTAATAGACCGTGTATACTGTTATTTTCTTTCTCCAATTTGGTGGTTAATAGACCGTGTATACTGTTATTTTCTTTCTCGAATTAATAAAACCTCCTGGTGCTCTCTAGTGTGTAAGTTATTGAGAGATCATAATTGTCAAATTATAAGAGAGAAAAAAAGAGGAGGGGAGAGGGCAAGATAAGCCTCATATATGATTGAATAATCAAATTGTATTTGTTTGTAATAGTATTAACAAAGATTCAACACTATCCAATTCAAGACTACTCTTGAGACGATGAGTGCTTATAGTTACACACTTTTGATGTAGGGTCACACCTACTATTGGTCTTGAATTTCTGAGTTTACAGCACCCGATCCTATTGTGTTCATACAGCAAAATTTTAGTTAAACATATATTAGGACATTTCTTTAAAGTAGTGCCATTCTCCTTTCCACATTTCTTTCCCCGTTCCCTTTTAAGCAAGTTAATGAGCTGGTTGCTCATTCCTGAGAGTGCGCTTCTCTCTGTGTGTATAATGTCTCTCTAAGTGAAAAAAAGACATGTACTCAGTGTGCTTAGACAAATATGGCTGCACCTCACTGGTGAGGCCAAATGATCTGTGGTTTCCGTGTTTCTTGTTCAGAAAGGAATTGGATGGTGTTTTGACGTTGGACTAACCTTAATAGGATTAGACTGATATACTACAGGAAAGTTCTACTCTGTAAAAAGCATTACAGGGTTAGAAAGAAGCTCTACCCAGGTGGTAAATTGCCATAGAACAAGCTAACAAGTTATTGATTTGCTTTAAGTATTGTAGAAATTGGAAGCTCAGAGGCAAATGTCTTCTAAACTTTCAGTGTTGAAGATAAGTGACAGTATGTCATCATCATGCATAGTTAGTTTGTAAATTTCCAGTTTTACACAAATACCTTTAATGTCAGGTAGTTTCTGGTGCAAGTTGCTAATATCTTGACTGGGAAGAATGAGCAAAATAGAGGAAAGAGCAGCCCTCAAAGGCTTAGAAATTAGCATATGAGCCTACCTATGTTTAGTTTAAACTAAGAATACCAAGAGAAAAAAAGCAAATTTGATGATAAAAGTAAATGGGAAAGTTGATTAAAATTAAAATTCCTATCTGAATAATGAAAGTTTAATTTATACTTGACTGCCCCTTTAACTGTTGGCTGACTGAATATAGTAGAATGCATACTATTAGATGTCTACGTCTGGGGATGGTGCATTTTCTATAACAATATATACAATAGTCTCCTAACATTTTTAATATTTTCTAGAGTCTATATAAGGCTTATAACATATAAGTATATCCTACTTGGTGATACTGAGCCATAAACGCCTATTTAACAACGGTCTTGCGGACCTGATCCGACAGTGCGGATCAGATCCGCAAGACCTCGCTGAATGCGGAGAGCAATACGCTCTCCGTATTCAGCATTGCACCAGCAGCTCACAAGAGCTGCTGGTGCAATGCCACCCCCTGTAGACTCGCGGCCAATGGGCCGCCAGCAGGGGGTGTCAATCAACCCGATTGTACTCGATCGGGTTGAATTGTGGTGATTCCTGTCCGCCTGCTCAGAGCAGGCGGACAGGGTTATGAAGCAGCGGTCTTTAGACCGCTGCTTCATAACTGCTGTTTCTGGCGAGTCTTCAGACTCGCCAGAAACACGGGCCCACAAACTCCATACGGAGCTTGATAAATGGGCCTCATAGTCTCTATATTTTGTGTTTTTCTGAAGCTGTGTTAGTTATTACAATATTAACTGTTATGAGGCTATATCATATTAGTTCTTCTGCCCTCCTTTAATTTTTTAAAGTTTTCTGGACCTTCTCATGGTTGTGGCAGGCATGAGAGGGAGAATGATCAGTACGAGTACGCCTGTTTCACCCAAAAACCCTCCGCTTAGTAAGTCGATTTAATTGAGGTCCAAAAGTGGCATCAGCTGCTTCTGAGGAACAAAAATGAGGGAGGTTTTAGGTTTGCTCCCCAAGTATTATGTATTTGATCTATCTCTCAGTTTGGTAATTGAATGTGATTGTTGTACCAAGTGATACAGTCATGTGTAAGATTGTACGCATCTTTCTTTTCTTCGTTTTTCACTTTTGAACTTGTGTTATATGTTTAATTGAGAAAACTGAATTCTCTGTAAACGTTTGACCCTCAATAAAAATTATTTAATTTAAAAAAAAATATGGGAATAAATCATCTGTTTTTAAATGAGATAAAGTGACTAGTTGGTCTAGGAGGGTAGGAAGAGATAATATTAACAGTAACTGCAAAAATATCTCCACTGCAGTATTTGAGATTGCCTTGGGCTCCCTTAAAGAACAGTACATAGGTTTTTAAATTTCTTTATTTTATTGCATGAGCCAGTAATTTATTTGCTTAATCTAATACATCAAATATATTTTTTAAACTCTTGTCGACCATATTTTGGAACTGAAAGGCATTCTGATCTTTCCTTGATTGTTTTAGGGAATAGCATGTGTATGATTTCCATGTGATAATACAAGACTTTACTGAACATTTGACGTTTACAATTAAATACTGATGGTGTTGGAAACCCTTGCATTATTTTTTACTCTGTCCCTAGTAATAGAGTTCTAGTATTGCAACAATACCCCTCATCTACCCTCCCCACCAATAGTTCCAGGTCAAGAAGAACATGTGCTATCATGCTAATGATAAATGTTATCATGTAAATGAAAGAGAAGAATTTACAATTGCCATAAATATCTGTTTCACCTATAAAAAAAGATTAAAGCTTTTTCATATTTAAATTGAATCTAATAGTGCAGTACTGGTTTCACAACTTCCTACTAATCCTCATTGGCTGAGCATGACAACTGCCTTTGCTTTACTGGTTGAGAGGAACACAACTCTGCAAGTGTGACCAGAAAACACTGTTATATTCAGGACAGGTACACGAGTTTTAAAAAAATAATGTCCCTTTAAGATAATGGTTCCTGGAAACATGCCTCTAATTAAAGGCCAGGGGTGCGATCACATATATGGCGCAGGTTTCGGTGCAAGCATGGGAACCTGCGCCGGCCGTAATTTCACCTTGCACATCGGGGTATTACATATACTGCGCCGTTAGATGCTAAACTGGCGTAAGTAGGATAAACTGGCGATCTTCTGAAATGTGCGCAAATACACATTTCAGTTGTCGCAAGTAACTTACGCCAGTATTTTGTCCACGGAAAGTGTCAATAAAGAGTAGTTTTATGCAAATTAGGCTAACACTCATAAAAATGAACCGTGATTTCAAATATAAATGCGACACGTAATTACGCTATTCAAAATTCATATATAAACCCATGCGCAGCCGCCATTTTCTTCAGTGTGTTTGGATTGTTCATTGAACTACAGCACACTACACTGAAGTGGAGGATTAGTCAGAGTAATAAATAATAAATGCTTAGAAGAGGTTTAACTGTTTGAGATTTGCGGCTGATATGTATGTGATTGCGCTTGCGTTTGTTAGGCCTTCAGGGAGTTACGTTGCTTTTTTAGTCAGTACAAGGGTTACTGCGCCTGCAATTTGTGGCGAGATAAGAATGGAGTAGATTCTCTAAATTCTGAGCGCGTAAGTCCTTACGCTGTATATTTTATACCAAATTGCGCGGCTGTTCTATGTTAGTCTATGGGTATAAAAAAAAACATCAGAAGGGTGAAATATACACGCGTAACTTGTATGCTACACCGTATATGTAATACCAAAATCACGTAAAATCTGACTGCGGAGAATTTTGCGGGCAACGCTGCATATGTAATGGAGGCCCAGATGTTTTGTTCATGTAACTTTATTAAAGGGTTTTGTGATCAGAGGTCTGATGTTCTAAACATGCTTTTTAAAGAGGTTTCAGAGGAAAGGAATTGTTCAAAATCAATTAGTTTGTAGAATCATTACGTCAATATTAGTATGTCTTAAATAAGGAATCAAAGGCCCTAGCTCATCTGTTATCTTGCATATGGCAAACGAAATGGGCTTGTAAAGAATGTGATATTTATGTGCTGGGTAATGAGAAGAAATCTTTGAAGAACCTAAATTAATCTACCTCAGCGAGGCCGGCATGAACATCAGTAGTGAGAAGTATATGCCAGGGACTACTAAAGTGCAGTACTTCTCACAATTGGCACTGCTATAAAAAGAATATTTGACCACAAAAATATATAACAAGAGCATGAACCATGCACATAGCCATCATGAGGAGTTATTAAACTTATGCTATTATATGAAAAAAAAATATAAATCCAAAGGTTTATTTGCTTACTGTCAAACACTGCTCATAGCTGTCTATTTTTTTCTGTTTGGATATACACAGTAGATAATTTTATAGCCCATCATTGTATAGCCCATCTACACATTTTTCAACTCAAAACCTGAAGTACTAGTGTTTCCTACATACTCTCGTATGCCACTGGATCCTCTCCCAGACCCCCTGCTGCCGCTGCGCCTATGTGCCAGGCCTAAATTCACTGCCCTAACAACACAATATTTCATTAGATGCTTTCCAGCAATCTTGGCCTGATGACCACCACTGATTTCAGAGCTGTTGTTCAGCCTTTAAGGGGCATAAGGGCGGTCTTACGCCGGATGACCAATTAGCCACCTTTCAGACCCTATCCAAGCCCTGGCCACTTCACTACTTGTGACATCTCCTGTCTCTCTGCTGAATTCTCTTGCTCTATAGGGAGGGAGGGAATAAGAAAATGGTTAAAATCTGCTCACTTCCTGTTTGCATTGTGCTTTATATGTTCTTCCAACCCCCACTATTGTAACCAACATTCCTCTGTCGCAGCCCTCCCCACTCACCTATAGATTTGTCTTCTAGTGCCCGAGCCTATCCTGCTGCAGGAGGATATGCCATAAAGGGATACTAAACCCAATTTTTTTCTTTCATGATTCAGATAGAGCGTGCAATTTTAAGCAACTTTCTAATTTGTTCCTATTATCAAATTTTCTTTGTTATCTTGCTATATTTATTTGAAAAACAAAATTGTAAGCTTAGGAGCTGGCCCATTTTAGGTTAAGCACCTGGGTAGCGCTTGCTGATTGGTAGCTAAATGTAATCAACAATCAGCATGTGCTATCCAGGGTGCTGAACTAAAAATGGGCCGGCTCCTTAGCTTAGATTCCTGCTTTTTCAAATAAATATAGCAAGAGAACAAAGGCAAAATTAATAATAAGAGTAAATTAGAAAGTTGATTAAAATTGCATGCTCTATCTGAATCATGAAAGAAAAAACAAAATTTATGCTTACCTGATAAATTTCTTTCTTTTGCGATGTACCGAGTCCACGGTTTCATCCTTACTTGTGGGATATTATCCTTCCCAACAGAAAGTGGCAAAGAGAGCACCACAGCAGAGCTGTCTATATAGCTCCCCCCTTAACTCCACCCCCCAGTCATTCGAAGTCCAAGGAAGAAAAAGGAGAAACTATAAGGTGCAGAGGTGACTGAAGTTTTTCAATAAAAAATACTATCTGTCTTGAATAGAAAGGGCGGGCCGTGGACTCGGTACATCGCAAAAGAAAGAAATTTATCAGGTAAGCATAAATTTTGTTTTCTTTTGCAAGATGTACCGAGTCCACGGTTTCATCCTTACTTGTGGGATACCAACACCAAAGCTTTAGGACACGGATGAAGGGAGGGACAAGATAGGAACCTAAACGGAAGGCACCACTGCTTGCAAAACCTTTCTCCCAAAAATAGCCTCCGAAGAAGCAAAAGTATCACATTTGTAAAATTTGGAAAAGGTATGAAGCGAAGACCAAGTCGCAGCCTTACAAATTTGTTCAACAGAAGCATCATTTTTAAAAGCCCATGTGGAAGCTACCGCTCTAGTAGTGTGAGCTGTAATTCTTTCAGGAGGCTGCTGTCCAGCAGTCTCATAAGCCAAACGAAAGATGCTTTTCAGCCAAAAGGAAAGAGAGGTAGCCGTAGCCTTTTGACCCCTAGGCTTTCCAGAATAGACAACAAACAAAGAAGATGTTTGACGAAAATCTTTGGTTGCCTGCAAATAAAACTTCAAGGCACGAACCACATCCAAGTTGTGCAACAGACGTTCCTTCTTAGAAGAAGGATTAGGACACAGAGAACGAACAACCCAGGTTTGGTACGCAAAACCACCTTATCAGCATGGAAAACAAGATAAGGCGAGTCACATTGTAATGCAGATAGTTCAGAAACTCTTCGAGCTGAAGAGATAGCAACTAGAAACAGAACTTTCAAAGATAGAAGCGTAATATCTATGGAATGCATGGGTTCAAACGGAACCCCCTGAAGAAATTTAAGAACTAAATTTAAACTCCATGGCAGAGCAACAGGTTTAAACACAGGCTTGATTCTAACTAAAGCCTGACAAAAAGCCCGAATGTCTGGGACATCAGCCAGACGCTTGTGCAATAGAATAGAGAAAGCAGATATCTGTCCTTTTAAGGAACTAGCTGACAATCCTTTCTCCAATCCCTCTTGGAGAAAAGACAAAATCCTAGGAATCCTGATCTTACTCCATGAGTAGCCTTTGGATTCGCACCAAAAAAGATATTTACGCCATATCTTATGATAGATTTTCCTGGTGACAGGCTTTCAAGCCTGAATCAAGGTATCTATGACCGACTCAGAGAAACCCCGCTTTGATAAAATCAAGCGTTCAATCTCCACAAGTATTGAAACAATTAACCCCCAAATGTGAAAACTGGATTGACAAAGTGTCAAAGACTGGTAAAAACCCCTGTCAGCACCTTAGGGATCGATAATGAGGGGATAAAGCTTCAATTAGGCCCAAGAAGTTAACCAGGACCCTCCGGTGTTGTAGCTTGCTGCTTGTCTATAGAAAACAACTGCGCAACTGAGGCGCTTAAATAGGCCCCGCCCATCTCACTCGATGTTACTAGGGCCTACAGAAAAATCTACCATGCGTTTTTCTAGCCATGTTGGTTATCAAACCCCTAAAAAAACCAAGTGTACCCTCATACAGTTGTCCCTTAAGAAATATAAACAGTACTCCCAGAACACACAAACGTTTGCCTTATATATCATTCAAACTGAGTGTCCCATAAATTTAGCCCTTTATGCAAGCTAGTAATGCCCCTTATAAAACTAGGATTACTGCTTACCCTTCCCCTCATGGGGATACTGTCAGCCTTTCTGAATTATCACAGTCTTCCAGAAAAAATGACTGAACATACCTCATTGCTGTATAGCAAGAAACCGTTCCTCACACTGAAGTTTTCCTGTACTCCTCAGCTTCTGTGGGAACAGCAGTGGACCTTAGTTACAAATGCTAAGATCATCATCCTCCAGGCAGAAATCTTCATCTATCTCCTGCCTGAGAGTAAATAGTACACACTGGTACCATTTAAAAATAACAAACTCTTGCTTGAAGAAAAATAAAAACTAACAGTTTATAACCTCTTTCACTTTACCCTTCCTGCTTAGAGCCGGCAAAGAGAATGACTGGGGGGTGGAGTTAAGGGGGGAGCTACATAGACAGCTCTGCTGTGGGTGCTCTCTTTGCCACTTCCTGTTGGGAAGGATAATATCCCACAAGTAAGGATGAAACCATGGACTCGGTACATCTTGCAAAAGAAATTTGGGTTTAGTATCCCTTTAAGTTGCTCCCCTTCCAATCCAATTTTCTCATAGGGCAGAGGATTCTGACCTGGGTAAGGAATGCAATGCAAATTAGTGCTACAAAGACTTTTTACTTCAGATATCCTGTGTTAGCTTTATCATTTTAACTAAGGGTCATAATTAAAACAACTATTAATTTTGTCGCTTTCTGAACTACAGATTAATTGTGTCATTGCAAGTGTATCGATACTTAAACACACAGTGTATTTATATAAGAACTAAGAGCTCCTGACAGATTATTAAGTTAACATTTAGGAATATACACGTATGCCTCAACTAGATCTTCAGATATGACTGATTCCCTCAGGTGACTTTGACAAGTGATTAAATAGTAACATCTGCTTTTCTATGACGGATGATCATTTTTGTCTTAATTCCATTAGCTTTACAAATAAAGTGGAGCTTGCGGTCATGCATTTGCACTGTGGCAAGGTTTTCTAAGTAACTGCCGAGCGAGGGTCTGCATATCACTCCAGCGGAGGCCCTATGTATCCTGAAGGATTTGCTGTAGGAGGGGTTGGGTGCGTGGGTGCACAGTTGCATTGCTACTAATTACAGCAGTTTCTGCTCTGTCTGCGCTGTGAGTCCACAGACCTGTCAGAATTCCACTGCTACCAAGTTTCTGAAATCTCCCAATTACTCAGTGAAGAGAAAATAATGATCGCTCAGAGCAGAAACTGAGCAGAATCCATCCAACATAGGATCAGTAACAAAGCAAAAAAGAAACATTCTGCTAAAGCCCTCACTCTCACCAAGGGGTGAGAAGAACAATTTTCTCAATGCAAGTTGTGTGACACTAATAGGGGAGACCCAAATTCATTGCTAATGTTATGATCATGTGATCAAAATAGAATTATCATCTTGTCTCAAAGGGCCAAGTATTAAGCTGTAATATTTTGCTGCCTTTTTTTTTCCAGTGACTGTTTTGTCTTATACTGTGCAGTATTTATATAATAAACACATTAAATAGAATCATTTCTAATACTTAACTTCTCTACAGGACGAACATGTTTAGATTATGTTTTCGTATTATTATATTTATATTTGTAAATGTTATTTTATATAATTTGAATCTTATTTTATTATTCCAGTTCTGTTATTTCCAGAGCCTTCACACATATTTACACTGCAATACCTCTTGGTAGATGTTTCAAACTAATGGCTTGTTCACATTAATTTAGTTTACTATGAGTGATTGCAGCATGACTGGCAAAGAAAATGCACATCAAATAAACCATTTCAACAACCACTGACAAAGGAAATTGCTAGAGGGAGAATAAACTACGGTAATAAAAAAAATACCCTAATACGATCACAAAAAGTACATTTTTGACACATATGTTACTAGAAAAAGACCATTAAATATTGTAGAATGGCACAAATGAAATTCACTTAATTCGAATATTAAATGAGCAGTATTTTATTCTGACAAACATAAAAGTTTCCTATCATGAACCCCCCTACTCAGGCACTAGGTTCCTCCATAAATAAATACACCTTCAAGCGTAAAATGGGTTATAAAGGCTGCAGCATTGTTATTAACAATTATGGGCGCGATCAAATATACGGTGCAGGCTTCGGCGCAAGCGTGGAAACCTGCTTCGCCCGTAATTTCACCTTGCACATCGGGGTATTACATATACCCCGCCGGAAGTTCATAAAGTGCCGTAAGTCGGATAAACTAGCGATGTCCAGAAATAAGCGTAAATACAAATTTCTGGAGTCGCTAGTGACTTACGGAACTTTAGAAACTGCCGGCGCCTAAGAAAAGTAAAGGAAATATCAAATCTCCCGTAAAAGTCTAACACGCCTCCCAAAAATAAGCCCGACACGTAAAACCCCTATATCCGCAATCCCCCCTCTCACTACTAATAATAAATGTATTAACCCCTAGACCGACAACCCCCCACAACGCAATAAGCCTAATTATTAACCACTAAACCGCCATAATTACATTGTAGCTATTTTAGGATTTATTTTTATTTTACAGGCAACTTTGTATTTATTTCAACTAGGTACAATAGCTATTAAATAGTTAATAACTATTTAATAGCTACCTAGTTAAAATAATTACAAATGTACCTGTAAAATAAAACCTAACCTAAGTTACAATTACACCTAACACTACACTATCATTAAATTAATTAAATAAATTAACTACAATTACCTAAAATTAAATACAATTAAATAAAATAACACTAAATTACAGAAAATAAAAAAATTACAAGAAGTTTAAACTAATTACACCTAATCTAAGCCCCCTAATAAAATAAAAAAGCCCCCCAAAATAATAAAATTCCCTACCCTATACTAAATTACAAATAGCCCTTAAAAGGGCTTTTTGCGGGGCATTGCCCCAAAGTAATCAGCTCTTTTTCATGTAAAAAAAGAAATACAACCCCCCCAACATTAAAACCCACCACCCACACACCCAACCTTACTCTAAAACCCACCCAATCCCCCCTTAAAAAACCTAACACTACCCCCTTGAAGATCATCCTACCTTGAGCCGTCTTCACCCAGCCGGGCAGAAGTCTTCATCCGATCCGGGTTAATAACTATTTAATAACTATTGTACCTAGTTAAAATAAATACAAAGTTGCCTGTAAAATAAAAATAAACCCTGAGATAGATACAATGTAACTATTAGTTATATTGTAGCTAGCTTAGGGTTTATTTTATAGGTAAGTATTTAGTTTTAAATAGGAATAATTTAATTAATTGTAGTAATTTTATTTATATTTATTTAAATTATATTTAAGTTAGGGGGGTGTTAGGGTTAGGGTTAGACTTAGGTTTAGGGGTTAATACCTTTAATATAGTTGCAGCGACGTTGGGGGCGGCAGATTGGGGTTAATAAAATTAAACTAGTGTTTGGGGGTTAATATATTTATTTAAATGGCAGCGATGTCTGGTCGGCAGATTAGGGGTTAAAAACTTTAACGGCTAGATTTAGAGTTTTGTCGGTAACGACCCACGTAGCTAACGCTGGCTTTTTTCTGGCCGCACCTTTAAAATAACTCTGGTATTGAGAGTCAACAGAATGGCTGCGTTAGGGTCCAAAAAAGGAGCGTAGAGCATATTTAACGCCACTGCAACTCTCGATACCAGAGTTGCTTACGGACGCGGCCAGCCTCAAAAACGTGCTCGTGCACGATTCCCCCATAGGAAACAATGGGGCTGTTTGAGCTGAAAAAAAACCTAACACCTGCAAAAAAGCCGCGTTCAGCTCCTAACGCAGCCCCATTGTTGTCTATGGGGAAACACTTCCTACGTCTGCACCTAACACCCTAACATGTACCCCGAGTCTAAACACCCCTAACCTTACACTTATTAACCCCTATTCTGCCGCCCCCGCTATCGCTGACCCCTGCATATTATTATTAACCCCTAATCTGCCGCTCCGTAAACCGCCGCTACTTACATTATCGATATGTACCCCTAATCTGCTGTCCCTAACACCGCCGACCCCTATATTATATTTATTAACCCCTAATCTGCCCCCCACAACGTTGCCTCCACCTGCCTACACTTATTAACCCCTAATCTGCCGAGCGGACAGCACCGCTATTATAATAAAGTTATTAACCCCTAATCCGCCTCACTAACCCTATAATAAATAGTATTAACCCCTAATCTGCCCTCCCTAACATCGCCGACACCTAACTTCAAACATTAACCCCTAATCTGCCGACTGGAGCTCACCGCTATTCTAATAAATTTATTGACCCCCTAAAGCTAAGTCTAACCCTAACACTAACACCCCCCTAAATTAAATATAATTTTAATCTAACGAAATAAATTAACTCTTATTAAATAAATGATTCCTATTTAAAGCTAAATACTTACCTGTAAAATAAATCCTAATATAGCTACAATATAAATTATAATTATATTATAGCTATTTTAGGATTTATATTTATTTTACAGGTAACTTTCTATTTATTTTAACCAGGTACAATAGCTAAAATAGTTAAAATAATTACAAAATTACCTGTAAAATAAATCCTAACCTAAGTTACAATTAAACCTAACACTACACTATCAATAAATTAATTAAATAAAATACCTACAATTACCTACAATTAAACCTAACACTACACTATCAATACATTAATTAAATACAATATCTACAAATAAATACAATGAAATAAACTAACTAAAGTGCAAAAAATAAAAAAGAACTAAGTTACAAAAAATAAAAAAATATTTACAAACATCAGAAAAATATTACAACAATTTTAAACTAATTACACCTACTTTAAGCCCCCGAATAAAATAACAAAGACCCCCAAAATAAAAAAAATGCCCTACCCTATTCTAAATTACTAAAGTTCAAAGCTCTTTTACCTTACCAGCCCTGAACAGGGCCCTTTGCGGGGCATGCCCCAAAGAATTCAGCTCTTTTTCCTGTAAAAAAAACATACAATACCCCCCCTACCAACATTACAACCCACCACCCACATACCCCTAATCTAACCCAAACCCCCCTTAAATAAACCTAACACTAAGCCCCTGAAGATCTTCCTACCTTATCTTCACCATACCAGGTTCACCGATCGATCCAGAAGAGCTCCTCCAATGTCCTGATCCAAGCCCAAGCAGGGGGCTGAAGATGTCCATGATCTGGCTGAAGTCTTCATCCAAGCGGGAGCTGAAGAGGTCCATGATCCGGCTGAAGTCATCATCCAAGCGGGAGCTGAAGAGGTCCATGATCCGGCTGAAGTCTTCTATCAACGGCATCTTCAATCTTCTTTCTTCCGGATCCATCTTGATCGGATCGGCCAATCGGATTGAACTTGATTCTGATTGGCTGATTCCATCAGCCAATCTGAATTTTCCTACCTTAATTCCGATTGGCTCATAGAATCCTATCAGCCAATCGGAATTCGAGGGACGCCATCTTGGATGACGTCCCTTAAAGGAGCCTTCATTCTTCGGTAGTCCGTCTGGCCAGCAGAATGTTCCACGTCGGAGGTCTACAAGATGGATCCGGAAGAAAGAAGATTGAAGATGCCGTTGATAGAAGACTTCAGCCGGATCATGGACCTCTTCAGCTCCTGCTTGGATGATGACTTCAGCCGGATCATGGACCTCTTCAGCTCCCGCTTGGATGAAGACTTTAGCCGGATCATGGACATCTTCAGCCCCCTGCTTGGGCTTGGATCAGGACATCGGAGGAGCTCTTCTGGATCGATCGGTGAACCTGGTATGGTGAAGATAAGGTAGGAAGATCTTCAGGGGCTTAGTGTTAGGTTTATTTAAGGGGGTTTGGGTTAGATTAGGGGTATGTGGGTGGTGGGTTGTAATGTTGGCGGGGGGGGTATTGTATGTTTTTTTTACAGGAAAAAGAGCTGAATTCTTTGGGGCATGCCCCGCAAAGGGCCCTGTTCAGGGCTAGTAAGGTAAAAGAGCTTTGAACTTTAGTAATTTAGAATAGGGTAGGGCATTTTTTTATTTTGGGGGTCTTTGTTATTTTATTAGGGGGCTTAGAGTAGGTGTAATTAGTTTAAAATTGTTGTAATATTTTTCTGATGTTTGTAAATATTTTTTTTATTTTTTGTAACTTAGTTCTTTTTTATTTTTTGTACTTTAGTTAGTTTATTTCATTGTATTTATTTGTAGATATTGTATTTAATTAATGTATTGATAGTGTAGTGTTAGGTTTAATTGTAGGTAATTGTAGGTATTTTATTTAATTAATTTATTGATAGTGTAGTGTTAGGTTTAATTGTAACTTAGGTTAGGATTTATTTTACAGGTAATTTTGTAATTATTTTAACTATTTTAGCTATTGTACCTGGTTAAAATAAATACAAAGTTACTTGTAAAATAAATATAAATCCTAAAATAGCTATAATATAATTATAATTTATATTGTAGCTATATTAGGATTTATTTTACAGGTAAGTATTTAGCTTTAAATAGGAATAATTTATTTAATAAGAGTTAATTTATTTCGTTAGATTAAAATTATATTTAATTTAGGGGGGTGTTAGTGTTAGGGTTAGACTTAGCTTTAGGGGTTAATACATTTATTAGAATAGCGGTGAGCTCCAGTCAGCAGATTAGGGGTTAATGTTTGAAGTTAGGTGTCGGCGATGTTAGGGAGGGCAGATTAGGGGTTAATACTATTTATTATAAGGTTAGTGAGGCGGATTAGGGGTTAATAACTTTATTATAATAGCGGTGCGGTCCGCTCGGCAGATTAGGGGTTAATAAGTGTAGGCAGGTGGAGGCGACGTTGTGGGGGCAGATTAGGGGTTAATAAATATAATATAGGGGTCGGCGGTGTTAGGGGCAGCAGATTAGGGGTAAATAAGTATAACGTAGGTGGCGGTCGGCAGATTAGGGGTTAATTATTGTAGGTAGCTGGCGGCGACGTTGTGGGGGGCAGGTTAGGGGTTAATAAATATAATATAGGGGTCGGCGGTGTTAGGGGCAGCAGATTAGGGGTACATAAGTATAACATAGGTGGCGGTCGGCAGATTAGGAGTTAAGAAATTTAATTGAGTGTCGGCGATGTGGGGGGGCCTCGGTTTAGGGGTACATAGGTAGTTTATGGGTGTTAGTGTACTTTAGAGCACAGTAGTTAAGAGCTTTATAAACCGGCGTTAGCCCAGAAAGCTCTTAACTACTGACTTTTTTCTGCGGCTGGAGTTTTGTCGTTAGAATTCTAACGCTCACTTCAGCCACGACTCTAAATACCGGAGTTAGAAAGATCCCATTGAAAAGATAGGATACGCAATTGACGTAAGGGGATCTGCGGTATGGAAAAGTCGCGGCTGAAAAGTGAGCGTTAGACCCTTTTTTGACTGACTCCAAATACCGGCGGTAGCCTAAAACCAGCGTTAGGAGCCTCTAACGCTGGTTTTCACGGCTACCGCCAAACTCAAAATCTAGGCCTAAGTGTTTGCAATGTGGGGTGGCCTCGGTTTAGGGGTTACTAGGTAGTTTATGGGTGTTAGTGTACCTTTTAGCACTTTAGTTAAGAGTTTTATGTTAAGGCGTTAGCCCATAAAACTCTTAACTACTGACTTTTAAATGCGGTAGGAGTCTTGACAGGAGAGGGTGTACCGCTCACTTTCTCCAAGACTCGTAATACCGGCGTAAGGCAAATCCCATTAAAAAGATAGGATACGCAACTGACGTAAGGGGATTTGCAGTATGCTCGAGTCGCGGAATAAAAGTGAGCGGTACACCTGTACCTGCCAGACTCGTAATACCAGCGGGCGTTAAAAAGCAACGTTGGGAGGCGGATGCCATAGGAATCAATGGGAGTCTGAAAGCAGCGAAAAGCTCATGTTCGCTGCTGCCCGATATCCCATTGATTCCTATGGGAGAATAAAATTTACGTTTACACCTAACACCCTAACATGTACCCCGAGTCTAAACACCCCTAATCTACCGCCCCCTACACCGCCGCAACCTACATTATACTTATTAACCCCTAATCTGCTGCCCGACACCGCCGCCACCTACATGAAGTTATTAACCCCTATCCCGCCGCTCACGGACCCCGCCGCCACCTACATAAAGTTATCAACCCCTATCCCGCTGCTCCCGGAGCCCACCTCAACTAAATAAATGTATTAACCCCTAAACCCCTGGCCTCCCACCTCACTATCACTTACTAAACCTATTAACCCCTAAACCGCCTGACCCCCACATCGCCATAAACTAAATTAACCTATTAACCCCTAAACCTAACAACCCCTTAACTTTACATTAAATATTAACTCATCCCTAGCTAAAAATAAATTTAAACTTACCTTTAGATTTAAATTAAACTATATTAATCTGCTAATTAACCTACCCTAACTATTATACTAAAATTACATTAAAATATATTAAACTATTAATTAATCTACCCTAACTATTATACTAAATGACATTAAACTATATTAAATTAATAATTAATCTACCCTAACTATTATACTAAATTAGATTAAACTATATTAAACTATTAATTAATCTACCCTAACTGTTATACTAAAACTACATTAAACTACAAATTAAATTAACTATGTTATATATTTAAACACTTAACCCTACTCAAATAATTTAAATCTACAATAAAAAATTACAAAGTTACAAAAAACTAACAACTAAGTTACAAAAAATAACAAACACTAAGTTATAAAAAGAAAATAAAGTTACACAAAATAAAAAATAAATTATCAAAGATTTAAACTAATTACACCTAATCTAAGAGCCCTATAAAAATAAAAAAGCCCCCCAAAATAAAAAAAACCTTAACCTACAATAAACTACCAATGACCCTTAAAAGGGCCTTTTGCGGGGCATTGCCCCAAAGAAATCAGCTCTTTTACCTGTAAATAAAAAATACAAATACCCCCCCAACAGTAAAACCCAACACCCACACAACCAACCCCCCCAAATAAAAACCTAACTAAAAAAACCTCAGCTCCCCATTGCCCTGAAAAGGGCATTTGTATGGGCATTGCCCTTAAAAGGGCATTTAGCTCTATTGCTGCCCACACCCTAACCTAAAAATAAAACCCACCAATAAACCCTTAAAGATTCCTAACACTAACCCCCGAAGATCCACTTACAGTTTCTGAAAAGCGGCAGAAGTCCTCATCGAAAGCCGGCAGAAGTCTTCATCCAAGCGGCCAAAGTCTTCATCCAAGCCCGCAGAAGTCTTCACCCAAATGGCATCTTCTATCTTCATCCATCTGACACGGAGCATCCTCTTCTTACGACGTCTTCTTCAGAATGAAGGTTCCTTTAAATGACGTCATCCAAGATGGCGTCCCTTAGATTCAGATTGGCTGATAGAATTCTATCAGCCAATCGGAATTAAGGTTGAAAAATCCTATTGGCTGTTGCAATCAGCCAATAGGATTGAGCTTTCATCCTATTGGCTGATCCAATCAGCCAATAGGATTGAGCTCACATTCTATTGGCTGATTGGAATAGCCAATCGGAATCTAAGGGACGCCATCTTGGATGACGTCATTTAAAGAGGATGCTCCGCGTCAGATGGATGAAGATAGACAATGCCGTCTGGGTGAAAACTTCTGCGGGCTTGGATGAAGACTTCGGCCGCTTGGATGAAGACTTCTGACGCCTTTGATGAGGACTTCTGACGCTTCATTGAGGATGAATGTCGACTCTTCAGAAACTATTAGTGGATCTTCGGGGTAAGTGTTAGGATTTTTTAAGGGTTTATTGGGTGGGTTTTATTTTTAGGTTAGGGTTTGGGCAGCAATAGAGCTAAATGCCCTTTTAAGGGCAATGCCCATACAAATGCCCTTTTCAGGGCAATGGGGAGCTTAGGTTTTTTTAGTTAGGTTTTTATATGGGGGGGTTGGTTGTGTGGGTGTTGGGTTTTACTGTTGGGGGGGTATTTGTATTTTTTATTTACAGGTAAAAGAGCTGATTTATTTGGGGTATTACCCCGCAAAAGGCCCTTTTAAGGGCCATTGGTATTTTATTGTAGTTTAGGGTTTTTTGTTTTATTTTGGGGGGGGCTTTTTTATTTTCATAGGGCTCTTAGATTAGGTGTAATTAGTTTAAATCTTTGATAATTTATTTTTTATTTTGTATAACTTAGTGTTTATTTTATTTTGTAACTTAGTGTTTGTGTTTTTTCGTAACTTAGTTGTTAGTTTTTTGTAACTTTGTAATTTTTTTATTGCAGATTTAAATTATATGAGTAGGGTTATGTGTTTAAATATATAATATAGTTAATTTCATTTGTAGTTTAATGTAGTTTTAGTATAACAGTTAGGGTAGATTAATTAATAGTTTAATATAGTTTAATGTAATTTAGTATAATAGTTAGGGTAGATTAATTAATAGTATAATATAGTTTATTTTAATTCTAAAGGTAAGATTTAATTTATTATAAGATAGGGATGAGTTAATATTTAATATAAAGTTAGTGGGTTGTTATGTTTAGGGGTTAATTTAGTTTATGGGGATGTTGGGGGCTGGCAGTTTAGGGGTTAATAGGTTTAGTAAGTGGTAGTGATGTGGGAGGCCAGGGGTTTAGGGGTTAATGTTTTAGAAATTTGGGGAGAGAAATACTACTGTATTTATTGTACTTATAAATTCCCCAACACAATTAAACCCTATGCTTGGGGAAGAAAATAGTATTTCCTTTAATCAAAATAATGGAGGTGGGGGGGTGCTCAATATCCTGTATAAACATAGAAAAATGTTGAAAGAAGAAATGGATATACCAGAGCACTCAAAATGAGCTATTAAGAATTAATTCACAGTGTGAGTTGATGTGCAGGACTGGGGTATTACAAATAAAACATAACTTTTAATGATGTTCAAGTAAAAAATAGTAAATAATAGTGATAAACATTCACTCCGTGTGGTGTATATAAAATAAATTAAAAAGGATGAATGCTGAAGTGCCAAGTATTGGCCATACAAAGTATGTCAAGTGGGTGATTCACAATCAAAAAGCACTATATAGTGCTTATCAATAGCAACAAAACTAATCAAATGAGAAAAGGAAGGTAAACTTCCACAAATTATACTGCTGAGTGCAATGCTCAGCCGATGTTAGCTTCTATTAAAGTCACACACTCTGTATTGAAATACAAAATTAGGTTGAACTAATAAATCTATCAATGTAGAGGCCTGTGAAATGAGTAAGAATAAATCCCAAATCACAGAGGAGAGGTGTAAGTGCAGTGACTAAAACGCTAACATGTATATGTTGCTGTTGAACAATTATACCCACAAGAGAGGTGCGTGTGGTGGGTGAGTCTGGCAAGGATGTACCACAATATGCTCACGGATTGCACAAGAAACTAATCTAAAAAGAGGATTGACCTCACACAAATTATCTAGCTAGTGCAATACTGGAGCGGTACTACGCCTTGTCAGAATCCCATGCTATATATAGTATAGTGGCAAGAGGTGCTATTGACCTAGGTAAAGTCAAATAAAGAAGCCCAGGAAAAGGCTAATTGGCTTGGAAGGAATACTTCATAGTAAGCGTTTGACAGTATGGTCAAATATTCACAAATTAACACACACACACTATCAGACTATCAGCATTCATCAAGAGCGCCTGATGCGCATTTCGCCACGTCCGTGGCTTTCTCAAAGGCTAACCCGTCCTGCCTCAACTCGAGCGGTTAAGTATCGCTCAGAGCCAATCACGGGTGAGTAATCGTACACACCCTCTAACGGCTGGCCAATCACTAGTCATCTACCCCATTGGGTAGAAGTTTGTCACATGACTTGTCATACTGATGCAGATGGGCGTGATTCATCACGCAACTTTCGTCACATTATACATCAGCATTAGCGGATACTATTTAGTAAAAGAGATATAGATAAAACAGGTACTATTCCCATTAATTTGTATATATATGTCACCATGTTACCATAGCGATCAAATATTGTATCTATGCTCCAAGTCTCGTCACCAATATTTTGTTGGTATTTGGCGAATAAAGAAAGTACCTGAACATAAATCAGAGTACTATCACTGGTATTAGGTTACGTCTATTGCTCTCAACACTAACGGTAACGCAGCTCAAATAATGACATAAGGTAGTACATCTCCTATTAGTATTGATACCAAATATAGAGTTGTCACATATGGGTAAATTATCTGGAAAGTACTATATATGTATCTAGGCTTCTATCACTGGTGTTATGCCCTTAGATATTCTTTAGTGAAGTCTGCTGATAAAGTCATATACAGGTCAGGAATTATTATTTTAGTATATGATCAATATTTATGGTTTAGCAGTTATAAATCAACCAAAATAACTCCTATTCAGTCGCAGCACTTCGCATGTCCATTGGTTAGTAACAATCAAAATAAAGAATATATAGTTAACAATTAATCAAAAATACTCCTCTATTCAAGGGGTTAATACCTTTATTTAGTTGTGGCAGGGTCCGGGAACGGCGGGATAGGGGTTAAACATTTTAGTATAGTGGCGGTGTTTAGTGACAGTATACAAATAAAGCTGTGAAAAAGCCGAATAGCAGAGAGAGCGATGACTGTTAGTTAACAACAGTCCGCTGCTCATCACCCCGTACTTTTTTTGCGTGGCTTTTTGACAGCTTTTTTGTTAAATATGGGGAACGTATTATGGTCCGCGGCAGCGATGTTAGGCGATGTCAGGCGAACGTATTGGTGCCGTCGAATGCAAGTAAGTTGACGGCTTGATAAGTAGGCCTCCATGTATAAGAGAATAGTTTATTACAAGGGTTCCCAAAATTCTGTACTAAAATGCATGAAATGCACAGAAGGAAATGTGACCACATTCAGTAAGTATTTCCTTTGTAATGTGGATCACCAGATGTTGACTTTCCTCTTCTATGCCGTCACTGAATTTTTTTTTTCATGCTCATTACATCTGGCAGCCATATTGAATTGCTTAAAGTGAAAGTAAATTTTGGAGTTCTCTCACAACGTTATGGATTCTGATTCTTGCATAGACTCTAGTCACTAACGGCTAGATTACGTGTTTTGCGTTATGAGCGGCCCGGTGCTAACTTGCAAGTTATTTCCACCGCTCACCTCCCTATATTGCTGCTATTACAGGTTTGCAAAAACCCGGCGTTAGCAGGCAATATGTCAGCGTTGATCAAAATTGAGCTCCATACCGCACCCAAATACCAGCGCTGCTTTGAGCATGATTTCCCCATAGAGATCAATGGGGAGAGCCGGCTAAAAAAAAAGCCTAACACCTGCAATAAAAGAGCTTAAAGCTCCGTAACGCTGCCAAAATGATTCCTATGGGGAAAGAAAAGTTATGTTTACACCTAATACCCTAACATTAATCCTGAGTCTAAACACCCCTAATCTGCCGCACCCGACACCGCCAACACCTACATTACACTTATTAACCCCTAATATGCCGCCCTGACATCGCCACCACCTACCTACACTTATTAACCCCTAATCTGCCGCCCCCGACATCGCCGCCACCTACCTACACTTATTAACCCCTAATCTGCCACCCCGACACCACCAACACCCACATTACACTTATTAATCCCTAATCTGCCGCCCCCGACATCGCCACCACCTACCTACACTTATTAACCCCTAATCTGCCGCCCCCAATGTCGCCGCCACTATACTAAAGTTATTAACCCCTAAACCTAACCCTAAATCTAACCCTAGCCCTTACGTAACCCTTACCCTAACACCACTAACTTTAACATAATTAAAATAAATCTAATTAAAAATTACAATTAATACCTAAATTATTCCTATTTAAAACTAAATACTGTAAAATAAACCCTAAGCTAGCTACAATATATCTAATAGTTATATTGTAGCTATCTTAGGTTTTATTTTTATTTCACAGCTAAGTTTGTATTTATTTTAACTAGGTAGACTAGTTAGTTAATAGTTATTAACTATTTACTAACTACGTAGTTAAAATAAATACAAAGTTACCTGTAAAATAAAATCTAACCTGTCTTACACTAACACCTAACCTTACACTACAATTAAATCAATTACATTAATTAAATACAATTCACTAAATTACAAAAAAATAAACACTAAATTACACAAAATAAAAAATAAATGATCAAATATTTAAACTAATTACACCTAATCTAATAGCCCTATCAAAATAAAAAAGCCTCCCCCCCGAAATAAAAAAAACCCTAGCCTAAACTAAACTGCCAATAGCCCTTAAAAGGGCCTTTTGCCCCAAAGAAATCCGCTCATTTACCTGTAAAAAAAATACAAACAACCCCCGAACAGTAAAACCCACCACCCACACAACCAAACCCCCCAAATAAAATCCTATCTAAAAAAACTAAGCTCCCCATTGCCCTGAAAAGGGCATTTGGATGGGCATTGCCCTTAAAAGGGCATTTAGCTCTTTTCAGCCCAAACCCTAATCTAAAAATAAAACCCACCCAATAAACCGTTAAAAAAACCTAACACTAACCCCAGAAGATCCACTTACAGTTTTTGAAGACCAGACATCCATCCTCAACAAAGCCGGGAGAAGTCTTCATCCAAGCGGGCAGAAGTCCTCAACGAAGCCAGGAGAATTCTTCATCCAAGCGGCAAGAAGTGGTCCTCCAGATGGACAGAAGTCTTTATCCAGACGGCATCTTCTATCTTCATCCTTCCGACGCGGAGTGGCTCCATCTTCGAGACATCCAGTGTGGAGCATCCTCTTCTTTCGAATCCTCTTGAAGAATGAAGGTTCCTTTAAATGATGTCATCCAAGATGGCATCCTTTGAATTCTGATTGGCTGATAGAATTCTATCAGCCAATCGGAATTAAAGGTGAAAACATCCTATTGGCTGATGCAATCAACCAATAGGATTGAGCTTCCAGGGCAATGGGGATTTTAGGTTTTTTAGATAGGATTTTATTTGGGGGGTTTGGTTGTGTGGGTGGTGGGTTTTACTGTTGGGGGGTTGTTTGTATTTTTTTACAGGTAAAAGAGCTGATTTCTTTGGGGCAATGCCCCGCAAAAGGACCTTTTTAGGGCTATTGGCAGTTTAGTTTAGGCTAGTGTTTTTTTTTATTTTGGGGGGCTTTTTTATTTTGATAGGTCTATTAGATTAGGTGTAATTAGTTTAAATATTTGATAATTTCTTTTTTTTTTGGTGTAATTTAGTGTTTGTTTTTTTGTAATTTAGTTAATTGTATTTAATTAATGTAATTTATTTAATTGCAGTGCAAGGTTAGGTGTTAGTGTAAGACAGGTTAGGTTTTATTTTACAGGTAAATTTGTATTTCTTTTAACTAGGTAGCTAGTAAATAGTTAATAACTATGTAATAACTAGTCTACTTAGTAAAAATAAATACAAACTTCCCTAGGGTTGGTAGATGTGTGGAGGATACAGCACCCTACACAAAAGAACTTTACTTTCTACTCACATCCGTGGTCCTCTTATACACGTATTGACTATATCTTTCTTGATAGGAATCATCTATCTTTTAAAGGACACAGAGATTAATGCTACAGCATGGTCTGACCACTCCGTGGTTCTCATGGACCTGGAGTGGCCGGATGCACCTACAATTCCCTTTATATGGAGAATGGATAATTCACTCCTCCATTACCCCCCGGTTCAGGTAGTGTTACAAAAGGCAATCTCAGAATACTTTCTATTTAACAATAATAACGAGACTCAACCAGGTTTCATCTGGGAAGCACATAAGGCGTATATTATGGGGGAATGTCTGAAACAAAAGGCTATTATGAGGAAACATTATAACTCCTCTATACGGACACTATCATCCCGACTGACTGAACTTGAATTAAAACACAAAAATATCCCCACTGACACAACTCTATTATCACATATAACTAAAATAAGACAGGACATTAATAAGATACTGACTAAGGAAGCACAGAGAAACGCTCTGGCACTTAAAAAAATCTACTTCTATGAAAGTAATAGAGCAGGGCCAAAACTTGCTAGACTTCTCAATGAACAGAAAGTGAAATCCCACATTCACAAATTGATAACACCACTAGGTCATACTTTGGTAGACAGCAAAGAAATTGCAGCTCATTTCAGTACATATTACAAAGAACTATATAATATACGAATAAGCCAATCCCCAAATAGGTTAAACGACATTAAAAATTATATAAAAGAAGCAAATCTGCCCAAAATCCAGACATCACTAAAGGAGGAATTTGAGACCCCCTATCACATTATCAGAAGTTCTCTCCGTCATAAAAGACCTACCCTCAGGGAAGAGCCCGGGCCCAGACGGGTTTACTAACATGTATTATAAAAGGTTTAGGTCCTCATTAGATACACACCTCCTCGCCCTATTTCAGACCATTGACGGAGGCACTTCCTTGCCCACTACAATGCAACAAGCACATATCTCAGTTATCCTGAAACCGGATAAAATCCCTACCGACCCCAAAATTTTTAGACCCATATCTCTTTTAAATGTAGATTTAAAAATTCTAGGTAAAAGTTTGGCAAAAAGACTAGACAAATTACTTGTAGACATTATTCATACGGACCAAGTAGGTTTCATCCCTCATAGGGAAGCGAGGGATAACACTATTAGAGCCCTGACCCTTATATCCTATGTAAAACACCATAAAATCCAGACGGTCTTCTTGGCAACAGACGCCGAGAAGGCCTTTGACAGGCTTGATTGGCAATTTCTCAGAGAAACATTGATAGAGATAGGAATAGGTCCCCACATGCTCAATAGAATATTTAGCCTTTATGCACACCCAACAGCAAAAGTAAAAGCTAACGGTACTTTGTCTAACTCATTTTCGATAGGCAATGGTACCAGACAGGGCGGCCCCTTGTCACCCTTATTGTTTGTACTAACAATGGAGGTACTGGCATCTCACGTTCGTGAAAACCACTTAATAAAAGATATAGAAGTTGGCCCCCATAGCTTTAAAATTGCGCTTTATGCCGATGATGTCCTCTTTACAATAACAGACCCGCCTCAATCCTTAGCAGCGATCATGAGAGAGTTAGACAATTTTGGGAAATGCTCCAATTTTGCAGTTAACACCACCAAATCAGAACTACTAAAGATCTCCCTTAGACAAGACGCATTCATGAGATTATCAGAAGTATGCCCACTAAAGCTCCAATTAGACGCACTTAAATATTTAGGTATATACCTATCCCCATGCCAGAAAATCCTTTTCAAAAAAAATTATGAACCTCTACTACAAACACTACAGAAAGATTTTAATAAATGGTCAGGTAAACCCATATATTGGTGGGGTAGAGTACAGTGCATTAAGATGACAACACAACCTAGAATTTTATACGTTCTCCAAGCCCTACCAATAGCTATACCTAAATGGTTCCTTACTCAGATTCAAAAACACATTAATAGATTTGTATGGGGTACATGCAAGCCCCGAGTAAACAAAGTGACAATGCACAGGCCTACGATACTAGGGGGACTCGGCCTCTTTGAGATAAAAATTTATTTGGATGCAATAACTTTACAAAGGGTTTTAGACTGGCTTGTGACATCAGGTCATAAAGCCTGGACTGCGATTGACTCCCATATATTGAGAGTCCCGTCGGTTGGGGCCCTGTGCTGGGTGCCCAAAACATTGAGACCCCCACAATGCTCGACACTACCAATACACCACCACTTTTTTAAAGAATGGGACTTATTAGTTCAGAAGAACAGTTTTATCTCTGGCCCTAGATCTCCACTCTTCCCGATCCCATTAAATGCGGAACTTACAGGAGGATTAGATAGAAATTATCAAAGAGCAGTGGAGTGGGGACACACAACCCCTTTGAGGGAATTCCTACAAGAGGGAAAATTGCTAAATAGAGAGGCTATAAAAGAGGTAGCCAATGACGTTTATCACCCATGGTTAAAATACATGCAACTCGTACATTTCATCAACAAGACAACTGACCCCTTTTGAAAAGATTTGCTATGCCAATACGCACATACCACACTCTCTTTCAAAGATGCGAACAATACTACAATCTCATATGGAGTCTGAACTCCCTACATACACTGATAAATGGCACAGAGAACTGAACGAGACATTGAGTGATAGGTCTTGGGGTAGGATATTTCAACACACTAAAAAAAACCTCAACTGCACCCAAAATACTCAAACTCAATTTCAAAGTTTTAACCAGATGGTACTTAACACCGGCGAGACTGCACTCAATTTACCCTTCCTCCTCCGACAGATGCTGGAGAGGATGTAGACTAAAGGGTAGCTATTTACACATGTGGTGGGACTGTAGCTCACTGACTCAACTATTAAATTTTATAGAAGTCCACTTCAAAAAAGGACTGATCCCGGACCTTACCTTAACACCCCATTTAGTATTATTCAACCAACACCCAAAAGTACCTTGCAAACTCCGGAGACAGCTGTTGCAAATAGGAATAAATAGTGCAAAATCTCTAATAGCGGCACAATGGAAAACGTCGACCTTACTGACAGGACAGATGTGGTTAGTAAAGGTTGATGAGATGCTGGGTCTTGAGGAGTATGGTTATATGAAAAGAAATAAATTAGAGTTCTTTCATGACATGAGATTCTTGTGGGACGAGTCCCTCAAAGCTATTACCCTCCCATCTCAGTTACCTATTTAGTTAATAATAGAGTTGTACCTACACTTTGCAAATGACCAGAATTGTTGTTCATGTTGTTCTAAATGTTAGATTTAGAGAAATAATTGTCTTAAAGTTTAAAAATTGCAGTCTTCAAGTGAAATATACATGAATATTGAAGTGTGACCTGTAATACACATGTTTTGTTGGGCATATAGCCCCTATTTTCAAAGTTGTACTAAGCACTTCTGTCTAATAAAAGATGGTTTTAATAAAATAAATAAATAAATAAATAAATAAATACAAACTTGCCTGTGTAATAAAAATAAAACCTTAAATAGCTACAATGTAACTATTAGCAATATTGTAGCTAGTTTAGGTTTTATTTTACAGGTATGTATTTATTTAGTTTTAAATAGGAATTATTTAGGTACTAATTGAAATTTTTATTTAGATTTATTTTAATTATGTTAAAGTTAGTGGGTGTTAGGGTTAGGGTTAGGTTTAGGGGTTAATAACTTTAGTATAGTGGTGGCGATTTGGGGGGCAGCAGATTAGGGGTTAATAACAGTAATGTAGGTTACGGCGATGTTAGGGACAGCAGATTAGGGGTTAATAATATTTAACTAGTGTTTGCGTTGTGGGAGTACGGCAGTTTAGGGGTTAATGAGTTTATTATAGTTGCAGCGATGTCGGGAGCGGCAGGTTAATCATTTTATTTTAATGTTTGTGAAGCGGAGGGCCTCGGTTTAAGGGTTAAAAGGTAGTTTATGGGTGTTAGTGTACTTTTTAGCACTTTAGTTATGAGTTTTATGTTACGGCTTTGTAGCATAAAACCCATAACTACTGACTTTCAGTTTACGGTACGGATCTTGTGGTTATGGGCTGTACCGCTCCCTTTTTGGCCGGACAGGCAAACTCGTAATACTGGTGCTGTGGAAGTCCCATTGAAAAAACATAATTTATGTTTACCTGATAAATTCTTTCATATTGGCAAGAGTCCATGAGCTAGTGACGTATGGTATATACAATCCTACCAGGAGGGGCAAAGTTTCCCAAACATCAAAATGCCTATAAATACACCCCTCATCACACTCAGAATTCAGTTTAATGAATAGCCAAGTAGTGGGGTGATAAAGAAAGGAGTAAAAAGGATCAACAAAGGAATTTGGAAATAATTGTGCTTTATACAAAAAAATCATAACCACCATAAAAAGGGTAGGCCTCATGGACTCTTGCCAATATGAAAGAAATTAATTTATCAGGTAAATTCTTACATAAATTATGTTTTCTTTCATGTAATTGGCAAGAGTCCACGAGCTAGTGACGTATGGGATAGCAATATGAAAGATGTAGAACTCCACGCAAGAGTCCCTAGAGTGGGAGGGATAAAATAAAAACAGACATTTTTCGCTGAAAAAAATTAATCCACAACCCAAAATATAAGTTTATTCTCATAAATGAAAGGAAAAACTAAAAACATAAGCAGAAGAATAAAACTGAAACAGCTGGCTGAAGAACTTTTCTACCAAAATCTGCTTCCGAAGAAGCAAATACATCAAAACGGTAGAATTTAGTAAATGTATGCAAAGAAGACCAAGTTGCTGCTTTGCAAATCTGATCAACTGAAACATTATTCTTAAAAGCCCATGAAATGGAGACTGATCTAGTAGAATGAGCTGTAATTCTCTGAGGTGGGGCTTGACACGACTCCAAATAAGCCTGATGAATCAAAAGCTTTAACCACGGTGCCAAGGAAATGGCAGAAGCCTTCTGACCTTTCCTAGAACCAGAAAAGATAACAAATAAACAAGAAGTCTTCCTGAAATCTTTAGTAGCTTCAACATATTATTTCAAAGCTCTTACCACATCCAAAGAATGTAAGGATCTCTCCAAAGAATTCTTAGGATTAGGACACAAGGAGGGGACAACAATTTCTCTATTAATGTTGTTAGAATTCACAACCTAAGGTAAGAATTTAAATGAAGTCCGCAAAACCGCCTTATCCTGATGAAAAACCAGAAAAGGAGATTCACAAGAAAGAGCAGATAATTCAGAAACTCTTCTAGCAGAAGAGATGGCCAAAAGGAACAACACTTTCCAAGAAAGTAGTTTAATGTCCAAAGAATGCATAGGCTCAAAAGGAGGAGCCTATAAAGCCTTCAAAACCAAATTAAGACTCTAAGGAGGAGAGATTGATTTAATGACAGGCTTGATACGAACCAAAGCCTGTACAAAACAGTGAATATCAGGAAGCTTAGCAATCTTTCTGTGAAATAAAACAGAAAGAGCAGAGATTTGTCCCTTCAAGGAACCTGCAGACAAACCCTTATCCAAACCATCCTGAAGAAACTGTAAAATTCTGGGAATTCTGAAAGAATTCCAAGAGAATTTATGAGAACACCATGAAATATAAATCTTCCAAACTCGATAATAAATCTTTCTAGAAAAAGATTTACGCGCCTGTAACATAGTATTAATCACTCAGTCAGAGAAACCTCTATGACTAAGCACTAAGCGTTCAATTTCCATACCTTCAAATTTAATGATTTGAGATCCTGATGGAAAAACGGACCTTGAGACAGAAGGTCCGGCCTTAATGGAAGTGGCCAAGGTTAGCAACTGGACATCCAAACAAGATCCGCATACCAAAACCTGTGAGGCCATGCTGGAGCCGACAGCAGCACAAACTATTGCTCCATGATGATTTTGGAGATCACTCTTGAAAGAAGAACTAGAGGCGGGAAAATATAAGCAGGTTGATAACACCAAGGAAGTTTCAACGCATCCACTGCTTCCGCCTGAGGATCCCTGGACCTGGACAGGTACCTGGGAAGTTTCTTGTTTAGATGAGAAGCCATTAGATCTATTTCTGGAAGACCCCACATCTGAACAACCTGAGAAAACACATCTGGATGGAGGGACCACTCCCCCGAATGTAAAGTCTGACGACTGAGATAATCCGCCTCCCAATTGTCTATACCTGGGATATGAACCGCAGAAATGAGACATTAGCTGGATTCCGCCCAAGCAAGTATCCGAGGTACTTCTTTCATAGCTTGGGGACTGTGAGTCCCACCATGATGATTGACATATGCCACAGTTGTGATATTGTCTGTCTGAAAACAAATGAACGGTTCTCTCTTCAACAGAGGCCAAATCTGAAGAGCCCTGAAAATGGCACAAATTCCAAAATATTGATTGGTAATCTCGCCTCTTGAGATTTCCAAACCCCTTGTGCTGTCAGAGATCCCGAAACAGCTCCCCAACCTGAAAGACTTGCATCTGTTGTGATCACAGTCCAGGTTGGATGAACAAAAGATGCCCCTAGAACTATATGATGGTGATCTAACCACCAAGTCAGAGATAGTCGAACATTGGGATTTAAGGATATTAATTGTGATATCCTTGTATAATCCCTGCACGATTGGTTCAGCATACAAAGCTGGAGAGGTCTCATATGAAAATGAGCAAAGGGGATCATGTCCGATGCTGCAGTCATGAGACCTAAAACTTCCATGCACATAGCTACTGAAGGGAATGACTGAGACTGAAGGTTCCGACAGGCTGAAACCATTTTTAAACATCTCTTGTCTGTTAGAGACAGAGTCATGGACACTGAATCTATCTGGAAACCTAAAAAGGTGACCCTTGTCTGAGGAATCAAATAACTTTTTGGTAAATTGATCCTCCAACCATGTTTTCGAAGAAACAACACTAGTTGATTTGTGTGAGATTCTGCAGAATTTAAAGACTAAGCTAGTACCAAGATATCGTCCAAATAAAGAAACACCGCAATACCCTGCTGTCTGATTACAGAGAGTAGGGCACCGAGAACCTTTGAAAAGATTCTTGGAGCTGTGGTCAGGCCAAATGTAAAAGCGACAAATTGGTTATGCTTGTCTAGAAAAGAGAATCTCAGAAACTGATAATGATCTAGATGAATCGGAATATGAAGATTTGCATCCTATTAGTCTATTGTGGACATATAATGCCCTTGCTGAACAAAAGGCAGAATAGTCCGTATAGTCACCATCTTGAAAGTAGGTACTTTTACATACCGATTAAAAAATGTTAGATCCAGAACTGGTCTGAATTAATTTTCTTTCTTTGGGACAATGAATATATTTGAATAAAACCCCAGACCCTGTTCCTGAAATGGAACCGGCATGATTACCCATGAAAACTCCAGATCTGAAACACACTTCAAGAAAGCCTGAGCCTTCACCGGATTTGCTGGTATGCGTTAGAGAAAATTTTTTCTTACAGGAGGTCTTACTCTGAATCCTATTCGATACCCCTGATAGACAATACTCAGAATCCATTGATTTCGGTCAGATTTTGTCCAAACAACCTTGTAAAACCTTAATCTGCCCCCTACCAGCTGAGCTGGAATGAGGGCCGCACCTTCATGCGGACTTGGGGGCTGGCTTTGGTTTCTTAAAAGGCTTGGATTTATTCCAAACTGAAGAAGGTTTCTAATTGGAAACAGATTCCTTGGGGGAAGGATTAGGTTTCTGTTCCTTAATTTGTTGAAAGGAACGAAAGCGGTTAGAAGCTTTAGATTTACCCTTAGGTATTTTATTGTGAGGCAAAAAACTCCCTTCCCCCAGTGACAGTTGAAATAATTGAATCCAACTGAGAACTAAATAAATAACTTATTACCTTGGAAAGAGATAGCAATCTAGACTTAGAAGTCATGTCAGCATTCCAAGATTTAAGCCACAAAGCTCTTCTAGCTAAAATAGCTAAAGACATTAATTTAACATCAATTTTTATGATATCAAAAATGGCATCACAAATAAAATGATTAGCATGTTGAAGCAAGCGAACAATGCTAGACAAATCAGAATCCAATTCTTGTTGCGCTAAATGTTCCAACCAAAAAGTTGATGCAGCTGCAACATCAGCCAAAGAAATTGAAGGCCTGAGCCTGATGACGAGAATATAAATAGGCTTTTCTTAGATAAGATTCAAGTTTCCTATCTAAAGGATGTTTAAAAGAAGTACTATCTTCCATAGGAATAGTAGTACGTTTAGCAAGAGTAGAGATAGCCCCATCAACTTTGGGGATCTTTTCCCAAAACTCCAATGTAACTGCTGGCAAAGGATACAATTTTTTAAACCTTGCAGAAGGAATAAAAGATGTACCAGGCCTATTCCATTCCTTAGAAATCATATCAGAAATAGCATCAGGAACTGGAAAAACTTCTGGAGTAACCACAGGAGATTTATAAACAGAATTTAAACTTTTACTAGTTTTAATATCAAGAGGACTAGTTTCCTCAATATCCAATGTAATCAACACTTCTTTTAACAAAGAACAAATGTACTCTATTTTAAATAAATAAGTAGATTTGTCAGTGTCAATATCTGAGGAAGGATCTTCTGAATCAGATAGATCCTTATCAGAGGAGGATAATTCAGTATGTTGTCGGTCATTTGAAATTTCATCAATTTTATGAGAAGTTTTAAAAGACTTTTTACGTTTATTAGAAGGCGGGATGGCAGACAGAGCCTTCTTAATAGAATCAGCAATAAAATATTTTAAATTCACAGGTATATCTTGTGCATTAGATGTTGAAGGAACAACAACAGGCAAAGCCCTATTACTGATAGATACATTCTCTGCATCTAAAAGCTTATCATGACAACTATTACAAACCACAGCTGGAGAAATAATCTCCACAAGTTTACAACAAATGCACTTAGCTTTGGTAGAACTGTTATCAGGCAGCAGGGTTCCATCAGTGATTTCTGAAACAGGATCAGATTGAGACATCTTGCAAATGTAAGAGAAAAAAACAACATATAAAGCAAAATTATTAATTTCCTTATATGGCAGTTTCAGGAATGGGAAAAAATGTAAACAGCTAAGCCCTCTGATAGAGAGAAAAAGGCAAGAGGCATATAGGAATGGGGTTTTAAATAATGAAATATTTGACGCCAAGTATGACGCACAACACAAACAGAAAAATATTTTTTGGCGCTAAGAACATCCGGAAATTACACACTCGCGTCACTGAAGACGCAACCTTGTGAAAGGACTCGGTGTCGACTAAGATGCCAGAAATGACGAATTTGCGTCATTGAACGTAACTTTGCCCCAAAAAAAATCTCACACCAAAAATGACGCAATGGGGGTTAGTTATCAACGTGTCTATTTGACCTGTCTTCGCCGGCCCAATACGCTCGCCTAAGCTCGCTTCACATCGCCGCAGCGGACCTGCAAAAATTCGCCTAAGTTATCAAAAAAGCTGTAAAAAATCTGCGCACCAAGTACGGGGCGATGAGCAGCGGACTGTGAAAGTTATCACTCATCCGATCTCGCTGCTCTTCGGCTTTTTGACAGCTTTCTTGCTAGCCTGTCACTAAGCACCCACACTATACTATACTGTTCTACCCCCTATACCGGCACCCCCGGAGCCTCCCGCAACTAAATAAAGTTACTAACCCCTAAACCGCCGCTCCTACATCCCGCCGCAACTCTTATAAATGTATTAACCCCTAAACCGCCGCTCCCGGACACTGCTGCCACCTACATTATACCTAGTAACCCCTATCCTGCCCCCCCTATACCGTCGCCCTCAATAATAAAGTTATTAACCCCTATCCTGCTGATCCCGCACCTCGCCGCAACTAAATAAATAGTTTAACCCCTAAACCACCGCTCCCTGACCCTGCCGCAACCTATATTAAATTTATTAACCCCTATCCTGCCCCCCCTACACCGTCGCCACCTATAATAAATTTATTAACCCCTATCCTGCCCCCCACTACACCGCCGCCACTGTAATAAAATTATTAACCCCTAAACCTAAGTCTAACACTAACCCTAACACCCCCCTAACTTAAATATTAATTAAATAAATCTAAATAATATTTCTCTTATTAAATAAATTAATCCTATTTAAAACTAAATACTTACCTTTAAAATAAACCCTAATATAGCTACAATATAAATAATAATTATATTGTAGCTATCTTAGGAGTTATTTTTATTTTACAGGCATCTTTCAATTTATTTTAACTAGGTACAATAGCTATTAAATAGTTATTAACTATTTAATAGCTTACCTAGCTAAAATAAAGAGAAATTTACCTGTAAAATAAATCCTAACCTAAGTTACAATTAAACCTAACACTACACTATCATTAAATGAATTAAATAAATTAACTACAAATAACTGCAATTAAATACAATTACATAAACTAACTAAAGTACAAAATAAAAAAAGCTAAGTTACAAAAAATAAAAAAAATAAGTTACAAACATTTTAAAAATATTACAACAATTTTAAGCTAATTACACCTAATCTAAGCCCCCTAATAAAATAACAAAGCCCCCCAAAATAAAAAAATGCCCTACCCTATTCTAAATTAAAAAAGTTCAAAGCTCTTTTACCTTACCAGCCCTTAAAAGGGCCTTTTGTGGGGGCATGCCCCAAAGAATTCAGCTCTTTTGCCTGTAAAAGAAAAATACAACCCCCAACATTAAAACCCACCACCCACATATCCCTAATCTAACCCAAACCCCCCTTAAAATAACCTAACACTAATCCCCTGAAGATCATCCTACCTTTAGTCGTCTTCACTCAGCCGAGCAGCGATGGAACCGAAGAGGAGACCCGGAGCGGCAGAAGTGCTCATCCAAGGGGCGCTGAAGAAATCTTCCATCCGATGAAGTGATCCTCCAGTCGGCGCTGAAGAAGTCTTCCATCCGGGCGATGTCATCTTCCAAGAGGCGCTGAAGAAGTCTTCTATCCGGGCGATGTCATCTTCCAAGCTGGGTCTTCAATCTTCATCCCGCCGACGCGGAACATCCTTCTTTACCGACGGACTACCGACGAATGAAGGCTCCTTTAAGGGACGTCATCCAAGATGGCGTCCCTTCAATTCCGATTGGCTGATAGGATTCTATCAGCCAATCGGAATTAAGGTAGGAAAAATCTGATTGGCTGATTGAATCAGCCAATCAGATTCAAGTTCAATCCGATTGGCTGATCCAATCAGCCAATCAGATTGAGCTCGCATTCTATTGGCTGTTCCGATCAGCCAATAGAATGTGAGCTCAATCTGATTGGCTGATTGGATCAGCCAATCGGATTGAACTTGAATCTGATTGGCCTCTATAACTTTATTATAGAGGGCGGCGGTATAGGGGGGGCAGGATAGGGGTTACTAGGTATAATGTAGGTGGCGGTGGGCTCCGGGAGCGGCGGTTTAGGGGTTAATATGTATAGAGTAGCTTGCGGTAGGCTCCGGGAGCGGTGGTTTAGGGGTTAATATGTATAGAGTAGCTTGCGGTGGGCTCCGGGAGCGGCGGTTTAGGGGGTAATACATTTATTTAGTTGCGGCGGTGTAGGGGGGACAGCTTAGGGGTGTTTAGACTCGGGGTACATGTTAGGGTGTTAGGTGTAGACAGCTCCCATAGAAATCAATGGGATGTCTGGCAGCAGCGAACTTGTACTTTCGCTATGGTCAGACTCCCATTGATTCCTATGGGATCCGCCGCCTCCAGGGTGGCGGATTGAAAACCAGGTACGCTGGGCCGTAAAAGTGCCGAGCGTACCTGCTAGTTTTTTGATAACTAGCAAAAGTAGTCAGATTGTGCCGCACTTGTGTGCGGAACATCTGGAGTGACGTAAGAATCGATCTGTGTCGGACTGAGTCCGGCGGATCGAAGTTTACGTCACAAAATTCTACTTTTCCCGGTCTCTAGCCTTACTAAGGCCAATCAGCCTCGCCACAAATACGCTGCGGAATTCCAGCGTATTTGAGGTTGACGGCTTGATAACTAGGCCCCAATATATTTTAGCATTTTGCGCCCTCACGAGCCTAAATCTGCCAGCAAATTTAAAGTGCCAAACCATAGCTGAGAGTGTCTTAAGTAATGAAAACATACTTACCAAAAGACACCGATCCACATATAGCAGATAGCCAAACCAGTACTGAAACGGTTATCAGTAGAGGTAATGGAATATGAGAGTATAATGTCGATCTGAAAAAGGAGGTAGGAGATGAATCTCTACGACCGATAACAGAGAACCTATGAAATAGATCTCCCGTGAGGAAAACCATTGCATTCAATAGGTGATACTCCCTTCACATCCCTCTGACATTCACTGTACTCTGAGAGGAATCGGTCTTCAAAATGCTGAGAAGCACATATCAACGTAGAAATCTTTGAATTGAATTGAATTGTGGGTGTGGTGAGGGGTGTATTTATATGCATTTTGAGGTTTGGGAAACTTTGCCCCCCCTGGTAGGATTGTATATCCCATACGTCACTAGCTCATGGACTCTTGCCAATTACATGAAAGAAAGGACTTTTTGAAAGCTACGGTAGTTATGTTGCGTGACAGCCAAAAAAGTGTGCGGTACAGATATACCTGCAAGACTCGTAATACCAGCGGTAGTGAAAAGGAGCCATAACGCTGCTTTTTCACCATAACGCAAAACTCGTAATCTAGCCGAAAATTAGTTTTTTCACTGCATGTACCTAGATTTATAGATTTTTTATTATGTAGTGCTTCCTTTTCCATCGCTTCCTCCGCCCCCTGCTCGCTTCCTGCTTCGTTGGTATTGGTGAGTGCGGTCCCAGCCACTCTGTGCATCTCTATCCGTGCTTGCTCTCCAATGATACAGTTCTCCCGATCTTCTTGAGATGTGCTGACGTCACTTTGAGCATTTTCTTTTTTTTTTTTAAGTTGATATGCGCATGCGGCTATTGTGAACGCGCATCGGATCGGAGATTAAATTCACGGATAGCCGCATGCGCATAGCAACATTTAAATTTTCGGACGCCCATGGGGGACCAATCTGAGTGATCCATTGCTTGTTCATCACAAGGATGAGAGAAGGGTTTTTTGATGCTGACGGAGGATAGGAGACAAATTTGGACGGCTTTCAGGTTGATAAACTGGTCAAATATTTATAGAGGAAATGATGAATTAACATTATATTAATAATAAGAGATATATTTAAATATATATAGAGGTCAACGCAAGTTTACTTTCACTTTAAGACAATGCACATACGGAAAACAGAAGGAAAGGTCAAGAGATGCAAGTAAGAAGACTATGCTAAGGTACAATCTGAAAGGTTTATTATGTCTGATATTAACGCAAAAATAATGTATACAGTGTTTCTAATCTACATTAAATTCTACTAAGGGCCAGATTACAGGTGGAGTGGTATTTTGCGCAAAAGATAACCTCTACCCCAATAGAAGTCAATAGAGAAAAAAAACTGAAAAAAAAACCTAACAACCCGACTCACACGCTAACCCGATCACATATTCTCATGTGCGCTAACCCGACATAAAAATATGAATATTTCACATTACAATGTTTTGCACATAGCAGAATATGTTCTATTTATTTATAAATAAATGTTTCTATATATATGTCTGATGGTATTTTGGTACAATATATATTTATACTTATATATATATAAATGATTATATAAAGGTATAGATATATACAGATATATATAAATAAAAATAGAGAAGCGCTCAACCTGGGAACGAACAATAGCATAATAGCTTGTTCTATGGCTAGTTACCACCCAAGGAGCAGCCACTTTTTGCTCAATATGTGCCTTTCACAGAGAACTTTCCTGTAGCATATCAGTCTGATTCTGACTTCACAGTACAGTCCAGCACCGAAATACCAGGCAATCCCTCTCTGAACGAGAGAAACAGCAAAACCCCAGACGTACGGTTCGGCCTATTGTGGGCCTCGTCAGTGAGGTGCAGCCATATCCCTCTAGGCACACTGAGCAACGGGTCCACGTCTGGATTCCCGCATCACACTTAGGGAGACTTCCCTAAGTGTCATAATTTGCATAAATAAAAAGAAAGAAGGGCTCAACCTGGGAACGAACAATAGCATAATAGCTTGTTCTATGGCTAGTTACCACCCTAGCAGCAGCCTCTTTTTGCTCAATATGTGCCTTTCACAGAGAAGAACTTTCCTGTAGCATATCAGTCTGAACCTGACTTCACAGTACAGCACTGAAATACCAGGCAATCCCTCTCTGAACAAGAGAAACAGCAAAACCCCAGACGTACATTTCGTAATTCTTTTATTAGAAAAATAATCATATATGCATATATACAAAATAAAATCATAATAACAAATGCAAACAATATATCTCTTGTTACAAAACTGAAATATTGACCCAAATTTTTGTCATCAGAAAAAAATCAAAATGCAAATATTAAACTTAAATAATCACACAAAATAAAATTAAACATATTTCAAATACAGACAAAAAAAAAAACAAAAAAAAAAAACAAAAAAAAAAAACAACTAAATAATCCAATCCTTCCACTTCTTTGTCTTCCAGATGCCTTCAGAATCTAATTCCCCATATCGCCTCCTATCAAAAGAAAAATACAAAAACAACTTCCCACGGATCATACCCACACAATTACCTACAGTAACACAGTAACTACCTCTTTCTTAAAAATCAAAATATTACGCACATCCCACAACACCTCCTTCACACAACATGCCAACAACCATATCAATCTTGCTTTCTCCTTTTCCACACCACTTCCACACAAACCATACATCATCATATTAAAAGTAAAAAACTGCACTCCAGTCAAACCCTTAATCATCCTTTTCAAACTTCTCCAAACATCCCTAGCATACTCACAATTCCAAAACAAATGAATAACACTCTCGCTTTGAAAACAACCATCTCTAGGACACACTTCTGAAGCCACTAAACGACGCATTCTCTGAAAATCCCTTGTTGGCAAACACTTATGCACACTCATCCAACTAATATCTTTCTGCCTATTCATCAAATACTTATTACACACATTTTTCCATACCAACACACATTCATTTTCATTCAAACCCCCAATCAACTCAAGACCTTCCTTCTTCTCCAACATTTTCAACACCATTCTGTTTGCACACCACATCTCCCTACTAACATTCTCCAAACCATATTTTTTAATCCAACATTCCACCCTTACATAAAACCACGGAACAGCAAAACATACCGGTTTCTTTCTATCAATCTCAAATAAACCATATCGTCTTACAACATTTCCACAAGCATACTTTACCATACAACCAGCCATGCTATCCTTACCACTCAGAACCACACACCTACTAACATATTTCACAGCCAAAAATCTCTCCACATTTGGAAAACCCTTACCACCAACATTCTTACTCTTAACAACAACATCTCTTTTCAAACGCTCCATACCAGAACTCCAGAAAAAAGAAAACAACACTCTCAAAATTCTCCGAAAAATCCTCTCAGGTGGCGGAAAAACTAACGCCAAATATAACATAATAGGAATCAAAACCGATTTAATAACTAACATTTTTCCTTCCAAAGATAAAGTCCTTAAAGACCAAAACTGAAGTTTTCTACTCACTTTATCAAAAACATTCTCCCAACTTTCCAAGCCTTTCAAATCCACATCAAATTTCACACCCAACACCTCAATTGCACCTTCAGTCACAGGCCATCCACAGGAATCAATCTCCCTATCATTACCAAAAACTTTAACTTTACACTTATTCCAATTAACTCTGAAACCACTTGCCATACAAAAACATTCAACTAAAGTTTTCACCCTCCTCAAACCAGCCTGAGTCTCACATACCACACTCACATCATCCATATACCCAATCACTTTTAAACACCTTCCATTACTACCAGGAACACTCACGCCTCTAACTAATTTATCCTTCCTCAAACTAGTTAATAATGGCTCAATGACACATACAAATAACACAGGAGACAAAGGACATCCTTGACGCACTCCAGATTTAACACAAAATTCCTCAGTCAAAAAACCATTAACCTGGACTTGACTCACAATATCACTATACAAACATTTAAACCATCCAATAATCTTACCAGAAAAACCTAAACGTTCTAAAACATGAAACATAAAATCATGCACTACCCTATCATACGCTTTTTCAAAATCCACAATAGCAACAGCAACAGACCTCATCCTCTCCCTCACATACCACAGTACATCACGTAGTAACAACAAACTTTCAGAAATCTGACGCCCAGGAACAGCACACACTTGCTCTTCACCCACAACCTTACCAATCACTCCACGCATTCTATTTGCCAACACCTTTGCAATAACCTTATAGTCAACATTCAACAACGTAATCGGCCTCCAATTCCTCAAATCTCTCTTATCACCCTTTTTAAATAACAAAACAATCAAACCTTTCCTCATTGAAACAGGCAAAACATTCATTCTAAAAACAAACTTACAAACATCCAACATATCCACCCCAATCAAATTCCAAAAACAAGTATAAAATTCAACAGGAAAACCATCACAACCAGGTACCTTCCCATTCTTAAAACTCCTAACAACCTCTGCAATCTCATCCAAACTTAGATCCCTTTCTAACAAATCATTATCATATTTTTCCAACTTAACCTCAATGTTTTCCAACAACTCATTTTCCAATAAAACATCTCTTGTTTTTTCTTTATACAGCTCACTGTAAAACTCATGAACTTCACGCAAAACACCATCCGTACCATTAACTTCACACTCAACCTTATCAAAAACACTAACAAAACCAGTCTTTCCTTCAAAAGCTTTCTTAAAAAAATATTTACTACAAGACTCATCCTTTTCCATTTTCTCCAATCTTGCCATAAAAACAATTTTCTTTCCTTTTTCATGCATACACTTTTTAATTATCTTTCTTGCTTCAGCAATTTCCTCATGCACATCAATACCACAATTTCTCAATTCATACAAATACAACAACCTCAGATACCATTTATCATACAACTCCCTTTCCATTCTAGCTTTCTCACAGCCTTTCTTAATAAAAAACCTCTTTATTTCCACCTTCAACCATTCCCACCACATAAGCACATTACTAAAATCACATTTTCTTTCACGCCACCTTTCATACATCCAAACAAACTGACGCTTAAACTTCTCATCTTTTAACAAATCCACATTCAGTTTCCAAACACCCTTACCATACTTAATCTTCAAATCACAATTCACCTTACACATCAAAAGGGCATGATCCGTAAAGGGCATCCGCTTTAAAGAAAAATCATCAACACATAAAAATTTAGATAAAAAACAAAAATCAATTCGAGATTTTATCCCACCACTATCACTAAAGAAAGTAAAACCCTCCCCTGAAAAAGAAACAGACCCGAAGGCATCCTTCAAACCGAAAGATTTAAGCAAATCAAGTAAAAACTTCCCTGAGCTATCCACCCTACAATCACTCCCACCCTCTCTGTCCCCATTCTTAATAATACAATTAAAATCCCCAACCAAAAAAGTTGGCTCTCGACCTGGCAGAAAAAACTTTAAAGTTTCAAAATTAAGCAAACGTTCTACCCTATTTGGAGAAGCATATACATTAAACAAACGAAAAACAGTCCCACAAAAACTAAAACTAACCAAAAGTACCCGACCTGGGACAATATGAACTACATTAAGGATAGAAAAACTAAACCCCTTAAACAAAACTCCCACCCCCCCATTCCTATCAGAAGAACAAGACCATACTTTAGGACCATATTCCCAGTCAGCACATTTAGGATGTTCAGAGAGACCACATTCCTGCAAACAAAAAATATTAGCAGAACATACAGATAATAATTTAAAAATTGCAGCTCTCCTTGCTAAAGTTGTCATACACCTGACATTAAGGGAAGAAATGGTCAGAAACATCACAAAAATAAATTAAAGAAAAACAAAAAAAGAAATAACATCAGGACTTCTTCTTTCCTTTCTTTTTCTTAGGACTCAAAGGAGATCCTTTAAATCTGCCTCTGTGACGTTCCGACCTCCTAGGCTCCCCCTTGCCAGCCTCATAACCAGTAACTTCAGCAAGTTGGTTCACATCTCTTTTATCTAGATAACCAACAGAAGAGGCATCAGAAAAGTCACCTATACACTGGCTTGAGTCAGAAGGAACGTCTTTAGTAGAGACAGAAGGAAACTCTGAAATTAAAGAGTCAGCATCACTTGTAGTATCTGGATCTGCACCCTTAACTACTGGAAGATTCAAATCAGGACTCTCCCATCCATCAGAATCCGGATCTATTTTTCGCTTGGAGGCAGATTTTTTCCCTTCAGTGTCCATATCCTCCTCAGAACTAGAGGACACAACAGCAGACCAATCAATGTTCTCCCCTTCACCAAGAACAGCATCAGGAGCAGCATCACAAGATGACTCAGTGAAGGAAACATTCTCTGTCCCAGGAACAGCAACAGTATCATCCACATTGGGCAACAGGGCTTCAAGAACATCTGAAGCAGCTATCACATTAGATGTAGCAAGATCCACTTCCTGAAGATGAGATTGGGCTTCCTCCACCTTCTCAGCCACAGGAACCACCACAGGAGCATCAGACACCTCTCCGACAGGGACCCCAAATGCAGATTTCTTGCACAAAAGAGGTAATATAGAGTTCAATGCCTCATCAGAGACCTCCTCCTCATTCACAGATGGCTCAACTGCAACTGAAGATGGTTTTTTTGCAACATCAGCATAGGAAGGCTTCACTCTATCAAGCCCCTGCAACATCATCAAAGGACACATCCTGCACAGATGACTTGAAGAACCACACAGGTCACAGGTCCGGCGTTTACTACAGTGGGCAACAAGATGATCCTCCTCACCGCAATTTCGACATCTGGCACCTGGGCAATTTTCAGCAATGTGACCAAACAGGTTGCAACTACGGCAAAAAAGAGGCATGTCATCATAGTATAGGAAACCTCTATTTCCACCAATGGCGAAAGTCTGTGGAGGGTGTTTCTTTCCACCAATACCTAATTCATCAGGCACAAACCGCACCCAGAACCTGCGCTTTCCATTGAAAGTCCCAAACTGATTCTTCAGCTTGCTACCTCCTTGAACATCATCAAAGTAGCGACAAAGAAACAGACGAATTTCCACATCAGTGACCCAAGGGTTGTACATATGTACTGTCACCGGGATTCTTCTCTCCCTCTGCACACAGGCAACAAATTTCATGCCAACCAACTCTGGAGCAGCAGCCATATCAATAGTCCGTTGATAGCAGGTCTGTAAATAATGCTCATCGGTGAAAGCCACATCAAAAATCCCTCTTGAAGGGAATGACTGAACACAATGCAAACTTGCTCTTGGCATCTTCAAAACACCCTCCAAAACCACCTGCTGGACATGAGCCAAACCAATCTTCTCTCGAAAGTCCTCAGAAATCAACACCCGAAGTGTATGGGGAACATTTGGCACATTGGTAGCCATATTTGCCCTATTGCCTCTTTAGGCTGGATTTCAGAGCGTCCCCCCAAAAGCAGCATGTGGCTGAAGTCCAGGGACGATGCCACAAGGCCAAGGGGACGGCCCTACTACCCAGTTGCTCTACGCCTAAGGAGTAGCCACCCCCCCAATAGCAGCAGGAGCCCAAACCCCAAAGGGAAAGGACCCCAGGCCGAAGGAGCAGGTCTCCAGGCAGCAAACCAAGACCAAGACCAAGCACAGAAAACTGCACTTGATCCAAGCCAAAGGCCCGAGAAGCAACCTCAGCTGATCGTTTCGGCCTTCATTGGGCCTCGTCAGTGAGGTGTAGCCATATCCCTCTAGGCACACTGAGCAACGGGTCCACGTCTGGATTCCCGCATCACACTTAGGGAGACTTCCCTAAGTGTCATAATTTGCATAAATAAAAAGAAAGAAGGGCTCAACCTGGGAACGAACAATAGCATAATAGCTTGTTCTATGGCTAGTTACCACCCTAGCAGCAGCCTCTTTTTGCTCAATATGTGCCTTTCACAGAGAAGAACTTTCCTGTAGCATATCAGTCTGAACCTGACTTCACAGTACAGCACTGAAATACCAGGCAATCCCCTCTCTGAACAAGAGAAACAGCAAAACCCCAGACGTACATTTCGGCCTATTGTGGGCCTCGTCAGTGAAGTGCAGCCATATCCCTCTAGGCACACTGAGCAACGGGTCCACGTCTGGATTCCCGCATCACACTTAGGGAGACTTTCATAAGTGTCATAATTTGCATAAATAAAAAGAGAGAAGCGCTCAACCTGAGCAAAAAGAGGCTGCTTCTAGGGTGGTAACTAGCCATAGAACACGCTATTATGCTATTGTTCGTTTCCAGGTTGAGGGCTTCTCTCTTTGTATATATACAGATATATATAGGAATATCTTTTTAAAAATGCATAGAACATAGTTTGCTATGTGCAGAATATTGGAATGTGAAATATTTACAGTAAATACACAGTATAACACTTTATTAAAAATGAATATTGAAGATATATATATATATATATATATATATATATATATATATATATATATATATATATATATATATATATATATATATATACATACATATACCTGTACATCTTTACTAACACTGCATTGCTTTGTAGTATGTTATATGAAATACAATATAATCAGGTCAATTAGAGACAGATATGTGAGCAATGTTAGCCTAGAGAAGTTTTTAGTTTGCATTTCCTGTTCTGAGAATTAAAGTTAAATTACATTTAAAGGGAGCAAAATAAATAATGAAAGTAGTGTCCATAGTGATATCCCAACTGCTTAATGTTGTCAGCAATTAATACAAACACTTTCATGGATGGATTATAGTGTTAGGATCTAAACTACTATTTTTGTTTAAAGCTCTTTAAAGTGATTTTTCATGTTAAAGATTTATGAAACTTAAGAATGTCCGTAGATGCCTTAAAGTCTTAAAGGGACAGTCAAGTAAAAAAAAAACTTTCATGATTTAAATAGGGCATGCAATTTTAAACAACCTTCCAATTTACTTTTATTACCAATTTTGCTTTGTTCTCTTGGTATTATTAGTTGAAAGCTAAACCTAGGAGGTTCATATGCTAATTTCTTAGACCTAGAAGGCCGCCTCTAATCTGAAAGCATTTTGACAGTTTTTCACCACTAGAGGCCGTTAGTTCATGTGTTTCACATATATAACATTGAGCTCAGGCACGTGAAGCTCCTAGGAGTCAGCACTGATTGGCTAAAAATGCAAGTCTGTCAAAAGGACTGATATAAGGGACAGTCTGCACTCTGCAGAGGCTTAGATACAAGGTAATCACAGAGGTAAAAAGTATATTATTATAACTGTGTTGGTTATGCAAAACTGGGGAATGGGTAATAAAGGGATTATCTACCTTTTTAAACAAAAAAAATTCTGGTGTTTACTGTCCCTTTTAACGAAAGTTAAATAGCAGTAGTCTTAAGACAGCAGCTCCCTAAACTATATGGGGACAATTTAACAAGGGCCGAATGGCCCCTGATCCCCCTGTTTCCGTGTGAGCATTGAGGCTCGGATACGATCGGGTTGATTGACTCCCCCTGCTAGCGACCGATTGACCACGAATTTGCAGGGGGCGGCATTGCACAAGCAGTTCACCAGAACTGCTTGTGCAATGTTAAATGCAGACAGTGTATGCTGTCGGCATTCAGGACATGATCCGCTACAAAGGATCATGTCTGTCCGACGGTTGATAAATAGGCTCCTTTGTCACCAAAAAGGTGGCAGATTGAAATCATTCCGATCCGATTAGGATGATTGACAACCCTTGCTAGCGGCTAATTGGCCATCAGCAAGAAGGGGGCGGCATTGCTAGTGCAATGCTTGTGCAATGTTAAATGCAGAGAGCGTATTCTGTTCACTTGCAGCAATGTCTGGCGATTGAAGCCTATTTTTTAAATTTTTTTAAATGTGTCTCCACTTCCTCAATAATAAGGAGCATAAGGTCTATAGAACATACTAGTTTGTTATTTCTTCCTCTTGTAGGTATATTCGTTACCCTGAATCCCCTAATTATATTTTTTAATCTGATAATCTGATATGTTTCATGTAGTAAATCAATAACCTTTTTAAGCTATGACGTTAAGACATTAAACACTTTGAGGTTATACTTTAAAATGTTTAATTACAAGTAGTAAAAAAAAACTTTGCAATATATTTTCATTATCTATTTTGTTCATTTTCCACTTATTTGACTCTAAATATTGTGTTGATATTTGCTTTAAATGCATCATCATATCTAGCAATTAATTAGTACTTAGACCATTAAAATTAGATTACATCACATTTTAAATCTAGAGTTGCCAGGTGTCCAGTATTCAACTGGACAGTCCGCTCCTTTTTTAAAGTTCCTGAGTGTTAGCTATAAAAGGTCTCCTATGCCTAAATGCATTACAAATATGAAGCAGAAAAGAGTGAAAGTCAAGGGGTTCTGATCGCTTCTGTTTACATCTGTGACTCGCAACCAGTGTTGAAATTATTGATTTGTATGTTATTCGCTCAGTTAGAAAAAACATGCATAGTGGGATCAAGAGGGGGGGCTAAGGTAGAACTTTTAGAGGGATATCAGCTGTAACAGGAGGAGTAGCACTAAAAGCAATTAAGATAATACCCAACTTTCAACATTAATCTAAGACATTAAAAAAATGGATACAGGGAGGGCGGAGCCAGGCTAGGGAAGGAAATGGTCGCAGAACAGAACAGCTCCATGCAGTAAAGCCGATTAAAAAGTGAAAAATGGAGTAGGAAAGCTGATAATCGACATTACCAAAGACATTCTAGATCCCTGACAGCATTCACTCAAGAAACAAACAGCTCTGTATGAGAAATAGTGCAAATAACGACCAGTGAAAAGTTTATTCCGGCGCCATCTTGCTAAGCTGCACGGACTTTGAACTAAGTGCGACACTGCTGAAGATTTTAGAACGACAGCCAGACTCAAAACATAATATTTTTCTCTTGAAAAATGGAACTGGTCGGCATACTGGCTGAGCTCAGATCCCGCTTTGACTTGCAACAGGCAGACCTCATCCACACACTAAGAGATGTATCCGGCTCCCTCACTGGGAGAGTTTTCAGTCAGGACCTGACCCTTGTCATGCCGGAAGAGCTGTATGAAGTGATACCGGAGACCAAAGCTAATTGCGGTTCTCTGCAGCCCACGCTAAATTTTCTTACTGACTCAGAACATAGAGTGCCGGTCCTTGAGGCATGTTTCCCTCAGAGCCAAAGCTCCACTGTGGATAGCGAGAGATCACACGACCTATCAGCCATAAGGCACACACCTATTGCTGCGATTTCAATTGGGAGAAGCTGGTTGCCTATGGATCCCCTGCCTGGGATAATATCTAACTACCTACCGTTCGGCACAATTCTGGGGGCACTCAGAACCTTGTGGAATACAAAGGCCCTGATAGATACACCCGCAACCCTTTGGGAGAAGCTGGCATTTCTCACGCTGATATGGAAACTCGGTAAGCTGACCGCAACGGTTCTAATTTCCAAGAAGCTCAGTTTGAAGCCTGCTACCCTGCCTATAGCCAGATCCGGAGTGGGGTAAGATGACAAGCTACTCCGCTGTTGATGGGACATCTCAGTGATCATCCCTCCTGGGACCTCTCACAACTTGATTCTGCCATGTCTCATTCAGACTACATAGACGTATCTGCTTTATTAAGCTGGCATTACAGTCGCGGTCACTGATTAGAGGACAGTTTTTTTTTTAGTTTTTTTAAAGAGGCCCACAACAGCTTACATCGCTCCCTGGATTGTGTAGGGTGAACTCCCTTTGCCTATACTGCATGTTATCTTTAGACACTATGTTCATTAAGCGCTGCTCACTTTTACATTAACCCTGTTACCAGTTTTGTTCTATACACTGCTTTACTATTATTGTGTGTTTGTACATAAGTGTGGCTACGAATTCATATAGTTTCCTACAACATTAGGTATTATATGAGAGAGTCATATGCTGGTGGGATCGAGAGACATGAAAGATTCCCACAGCTAAAGTAGCAGAATGAGACTACAACTTAAAATACCCTTAACTTACAAATGCCACATCCAGTTTACTATCTCTCTGCACTGTTCTATTCCCTACAGACTAACATTAATAGCGTCTTGTTTTAAATGTTTACTATGCTGTTAGTTCAGTTGATAATGGGCTGTAAGACAAGGTTTTCAGTTGTTACCTTACACGCCTGCCTAACTGTTCCTTTTTTGAACCCACGCTAAAGGTTTTCCTCTATAGATATTTGAAGGGCTGTTTGAGAAAGTTAAGTATCCTAAAATTATAAGTTAATAGTACTGTTTCCTGTATACCTGAGCTAGCATTGGGGTAGTCCATAAGCATCACCTGAGATAAATTAATATGTCGGATATGGTGATTTATTATGTGCATATGGTCTCAATTTCACTTTGCACTCATTCTATCCTTTACTTACAGTGTTTGAATCACATATATTAATAACTGATCATCGCTAACTTAGGTAGTTCTTTGCTAACCGTCAATGTATTCTACTCTGTCTGGAGCTTTATTGTGCATGAGTAGCACTGTTACATTATATTACCAAGTATCAGGACTGAGTCAGGCATGCCGCTTACATAAGGATCTCATTGAATGCAGTTCTATAGTTTAATATGGCATGTTCGTCATTATGACACTAATTGAGTAGGTAGTTAATTAGTTTGTACAGCTTATTTTTGAACAGCCTATCATATATCCGTTTTACTACAATCGGAGGATGTTACTTTATCTAGTTTTACATCAAATTGAGCTTTGTTTTTGTTTTTTTCCTCTTCTGTATGCCTTACTAAATGTTGGCTATGGTTGATTACTGGTCTGTAGCTATATAAACAACACTCATTGCTCTATGATTATGATTACAAAGAGGAGTTAGATGAATGTACAGATTACACGTCTCCATGCACTTCTTTTGTCATATATATGTCACATGACTCTGCTATTTTACTACCTTCACTCGTACCCAGGTATATGGTTTTGATACTAATCTATATATGACCAGGCAGTTTTGGCCCTATGCTACAGGTTGACTTTCTACATATGGTATCATTATAATGTGTTTAATAATTATTGTTGTCTATATGGGTGCACGTGACCTCTCTTTTACCTAAGTGTTGTGTTATATTTATATGTGTTATTGACTATAATTTTCTATGACTGTACGACTGTTATTCCTAGTTTATCTATGCTCTCACTCACATCTCTAGCACATAATAGTTTTCTTGATTGAGCCTCTCTCCTCCCTTTCCCGCCGGTACTTATGCCTACGGGTCATATCCCTTCTCCCTCTCCAACATCGCCTAGAGGTGGCACTCCCCCAGGAGAGGGGCTCACCTAGAAGCCCCCCAAGCCCCCCAGTCCCCAATTAATCTGACGTCCCCCCTCCATCTGACAATATATTGTATGACTCTAGGCCCCCTCTATAGGAATATAAGGGTTTAGATGAGTGTGCTTGTAATTATATTAAGTAATATCACCCTAGTCCCACCTAAATTTGTCCCCAGTGTAGACACACTAACTGGCTCCGCCCCTCCACCCCCCCACCCCCTTATTACATTTTGAGAGGCTCTTGCCCGCTGCATCCCTCTTCCCCATATAACTATAGAGTCACCCCCTCCCTAGTTTCACCCTCATCTGATTAGCTACTTTACTTGTTTTGTATATAGCTAGGAGAGGATCATTTTTGCTTATATTACATCTGTTATACTCTAAAACAAAACTGAAGTCTCTATGTGATAGCCCATATTGTATGGAAATGTTTGTGATACTAGAATACATTGTCTCCTAATTATGCTCTGTACACATTGTTTCGTGAATGTCTTGTGCCATACTTTATACTCTGTACTGGTTTTTGACTTCAATAAAAAGATATTTAAAAAAAAAAAAAAAAAAAAAAAAATGGATACAAATAAAATGAAAAAAAGTGCACTTTAACTTGCTTGGTACCAGCACTGGTAGGTAAAAATAGTTTAAAATAGTAGTGAATCCGACAGGAAATCTACAATGTGTCTATAGTAAATACAAGTACAGGTAGCCCTCAGTTTACGCCGGGGTTAGGTTCCAGAAGGAATGGTTGTAAATCGAAACCGTTGTAAATTGAAACCCAGTTTATAATGTAAGTCAATGGGAATTGAGGGAGATAGGTTCCAGGCCCCTCTCAAAATTGTCATAAGTAACACCTAATTCATTATTTTTAAAGCTTTGAAATAAAGACTTTAAATGCTAAACAGCATTATAAACCTAATAAAATATTCACACAACACAGAATATATAATTAAACTAAGTTAAATGAACAAAAACATTTGCTAAACAGCATTATAAACCTAATAAAATAATTACACAACACAGACTTCACTTGCATTTTTCTGCAAACAGTTCTTTCTATGCATTCCAATCTGGACTGATTTATAGACAGGAAGATCTTGTTCCTTTGAAATCTGCTCGATAGCTCAGGTCTGGTTAAACTGATTAATTTCAGCTTCTTGGCTTTGCTGCAACACAAGCGGACCATCTACTGGCTATTTTAATAAATGCATGGCTTCTCAATGCTTTTCAATAGCAGTCACATGACTGGAAAAAAAGGTTGTTATTCTGAAACGGTGTAAATTGAACCATTGTAAAACTAGGGCCACCTGTACATTTTTACCCCTTTTGGTTAATATAATCCTCTGTGCAGGTTTGTTTTTTTTGTAAGTTTTTTTTTTAATTTTTGTAATGTTTTGTAATGTAAGTTTTTTTTACAGTATTTTTTTTTTTGTAATGTTAGGGTATTTTATTTTTACTGTAATGTTATTTCTTTTTAGTATGTGTAATGTTAGTTTGTTCTTTTTAATATTTCTGGTAGCTTTTTGTTTTTTAAAGGTAAGTTTGGATTTTTTTTTTTTACTTTCTTAGGTAAGTTTTTATTTTTTTAAAGGTAGTTAGTTTTTTTTTTGTAAAGGTAGGGTAAGTCTATTTTGAGTTAATTTAGTTAATTTAGAGGATGTTGGGTTAGGGGATTTAGATGTTAATGGATTAATTTGCATTGAGGGGCTGGAGGTTTAGTGGTTAATAGTGTAGTGGGGACTTTGTGGTGGGGTGTGTGGCGGTTTAGGGGTTAATAGTGTAGAAGCGTACTTTGCGGTGCGGGTGTGTGTGGTGGTTTAGGGGTTAATAGTGTAAAGTTGGTGCAATCTTTCGGATTTTCGTTTTCATTTACGAAAACAAAAATCCAATTTTTGTGAGGAATGTACATTTTTCTGAAAAGAATGCAGAGATAATACTATCTCTATGTACCATCCCGTAGAACTAGCTATTGAGCTACATATATTCCCAGTTGAGTAATTATTGTGTAAATACTTAAGGATGCTTGTAATTAATTGTTTCAGAATTAAATATTGTAAAATTAGGTTGGTTTATTGGGTTGCCTAGACTGGATGTGTGCAAATGTGCATATGGGAGAAATATTTAAATATCAGCAACATTACTCTTGTTAACCCTGAGCAGATGAGCTAAACAATCATTGAGTCTCATAAGCATATTCCCTGTCTGCCGCCAGCTCTCCATGTTATTAAAATGTAAATTGTTTGGCAGGCACAGGGCACACTCCTTGAAAACTCTCAAATGTTATTATCGCACTTCCTTCACTGTAGCCAATTAGGGACATATGTACACAATCTGCTGGAGTTACAGTTCTGCAGGCAGCATGGAGGTACCCCAGGACTTGTATATCCATAGATGTGTTAAAACATGTGGGGTGCAATATAAAAGTTTTAAATCCATACACCTTCATAGACCTGCCACATTCAAAAAGACTCATATCACATGACTTTAGCCATTTGGATTTATTTGGAGGTGACAATTAAAAAAATAACATCTCTATAAAATGCCAACATATTGGCATGTCACCCCCCCCAAAAAACATAATAAACCTTCAATAAGCAGCATTTATGGTTGTAGCGCCAAGTCAAGTCTACCTCTCACAATACCCATACGCTATATACTTATACTTAAAGGTTTACTTTATGTTGTTACAAAACCATTAATGTGCCTGGTCAGCCTCCTACAGTTTTTTTCTTCCTACAATAATGTTGTCTTCTTTTGATTGTGTATTGTGAGAAGGCTCCACCACTTGCCCCCCTCTTGTCAAATTACTTTAATTACATTTTTTAGGGAGTTATTTTGTTAAGTGCTTCAAATTATCTATACTAGGCTCTTTAGATAGATTTAATTACAATTATTTTCAAGCTTTTAGTGTTTTACTTATGTACCAATTTCCCTTTCTGGCAAATCCTATTAATCCCCACCCCCACCCCCTTTGTCTCATTTTAGGTACAGTACTATTGCATAAAATCTTGTAGCAACATAGCATTCTTTATAAACATCTAGCAAGCCTTTAATATGATGCACTATTACACACAACTAAGCTGTTCTCTGTCCAGTTGACAAATTAATCATTAATTAAAGTTACCTTAAATTGTAAAACTGTGGTAAAATTAACAAACCTTGATTCAAAAACCAATTTTATTGAGCAAGTAATATACAACAGTTTTTCTATATTACTGGTATATAGTTCAAATTTCTAAAGTGCTCTGCTCACACTGACTTTATATGTAAAATGAGTCACAGCCAATCAGAAGCATGAACAAGCGTTTGTTGTCATAATACATTTTTAAAGGGATATTAAAGATGTTAAAAGGGATATTAAAGATGTATTTTTAAGCATTAGTATGTATCTGAAAGGGGGAATTTAAAATGTATTACAATTTGTATTTTTGGGGAAATAAAGGAATATGGATTTTCGTGAGCTGAAAAAGGGGACTTTTTGTTTTTATATTTGTGGGGTGTGTCCTGGCTCACTAACAGAGCTATGGGAGTTGTCCTAATCAACCACTAAAACATTCAGCTAGATTACGAGTTTTGTGTTATGGCTGGCTCGCTATTAACTTGCAAGTTATTTTCACCGCTCACCTTTCATAGCGCTGCTATTACAGGTTTGCAAAAAAAACAGCTTGTGCGGGCGATATGGTTGCATTGAGCTCCATGCTTCACCCAAATACAAGCGGTGTTTTCCCCATAGACATCAATAGGGAGAGCCGACTAAAAAAAAAAGGCAAACACCTGCAATCTTGGAGCGTAAAGCTCCGTAACGCAGCCCCATTGATGTCTATGGGAAAAAAATGTATGTTTAAACCTAACACCCTAACGTAAACCCGAGTCTAAACACCCCTACATTGCCCACACCTACATTACACTTATTAAGTTTTATTTTTAGCTTAGGGTTTTGGGCAATGTAAAAGAGCTAAATGCCCTTTTAAGGGCAATGCCCATCCAAATGCCCTTTTCAGGGCAATGGGGAGCTTAGGTTTATTATTTTTTGTACTTTAGATAATTGTATTTTATTAATTTATTGCATTTTATGGTAATGTTTTAGGTAAGGCAGGTTAGGTTTTATTTTACAGGTAACTTTGTATTTATTTTAACTAGGTAGCTAGTAAATAGTTAATAACTATTTACTAACTAGTCTAACTAGTTAAAATAAATACAAACTTACCTGTGAAATAAAAATAACACCTAAGCTTACTACAATGTAACTATTAGTTATATTGTAGCTAGCTTAGGGTTTATTTTACAGGTATGTTTGTATTTAGTTTTAAATAGGAATTAGTTAGTTATTAATGTTAGGTTTTATTTAGATTTATTTTAATTATATTTAAGTTAGGGTTACGTTAGGGTTAGGTTTAGGGGTTAATAGGTTTATTATTGTGGCGGAGTAGACGGACGGTAGATTAGGGGTTAAAAATATTTAAATAGTGTTTTTGATGCGGGAGAGCGGCGGTTTAGCGGCTAATAATTTTATTATAGTGGCGACGATGTGAGGAATCGGCGGAATAGGGGTTAATAAATTTTTTAAGTGGCGGCGATGTCCGGAGTGGCAGATTAGGTGTTGATAATTTTATTTTAGTGTTTGCGATGCGGGAGGGCCTCGGTTTAGGGGTTAATAGGTAGTTTATGGGTGTTAGTGAACTTTGTGACACTTTAGTTATGAGTTTTATGCTACAGCTTTGTAACGTAAAACTCATAACTACTGACTTTACATGGCAGTACGGATCTTGTCATTTTAGGCTGTACTGCTCACTTTTTGGCCTCACAGCAAAACTCGTAATACTGGCGCTATGGGAGTTCCAGTGAAAAAGGACTTTTTAAAAAGTGCGGTACTGATGTTGCGTGCCGGCCACAAAAGTGTGCGGTATAGCTATTCTGACAAGACTCGTAATACCGGCGGTAGAGAAAAAGCATCGTTATGGGCCATAACGATGCTTTTTCACTCATAACGACAAACTCGGAATCTGGCTGATTATAACTACTTCCCACTTCTCTTGTGCTGCGCCTACTCTCTAGAACGCTCTTAACTGCTCCAGCAGACTTTATCCTTGTATAACTTTAAGTGCTTTTTGAAAGTTGCCTAATTAGAGAGGCTTATTATCCCCTTTCCTCTGAAAGTTCCTCTTCATCCTAACTAACAAAATTAATATTGATCTGCCTTGTCTCATTGCTGTAACTACAATACATGTGACATTGCTGTAACTACAATGCATGTGACATTGCTGTAACTACAATACGTGACATTGCTGTAACTACAATATATGTGACATTGCTGTAACTACAATACATGTGACATTGCTGTAACTACAATACATGTGACATTGCTGTAACTACAATACGTGACATTGCTGTAACTACAATACGTGACATTGCTGTAACTACAATACATGTGACATTGCTGTAACTACAATATATGTGACATTGCTGTAACTACAATACATGTGACATTGCTGTAACTACAATACATGTGACATTGCTGTAACTACAATACATGTGACATTGCTGTAACTACAATATATGTGACATTGCTGTAACTACAATACATGTGACATTGCTGTAACTACAATACATGTGACATTGCTGTAACTACAATATATGTGACATTGCTGTAACTACAATATATGTGACATTGCTGTAACTACAATACATGTGACATTGCTGTAACTACAATATATGTGAGATTGCTGTAACTACAATACATGTGACATTGCTGTAACTACAAAACATGTGACATTGCTGTAACTACAATACATGTGACATTGCTGTAACTACAATACATGTGACATTGCTGTCCAACACTGTTTGGCTCTCCACCCTTCAACCTGTAGAGTGTAAGTTCTTCAGAGCAGAATCCTGATTTGTTTAATTTCTTTTATAGATCTGTATTCTTTTACCATGAAACATTGTCATTACTTACCCCTACACATGTAACTACCCATGTACCCAGCACTATGGAATGTGTCAGTGCCTTAAAAATTCACAATTTTATTAATAATAACTTGCAAACTGGTGAAAGTTTAAGGGACTTTAAGGGACATGAAAGTAAACATTAAACTTTTATCATTGAAATAGAGCATGTAATTTTAATAGACTTTTCAATGTACTCCTATTATCAAATGTACTTCATTCTCTTGGTATTATTTGTTGAAAAGCATACCTAGATAGGCACAGGAATAGCAGTGCGCTACTGAAATCTAGATGGTGATTAGTGGCTACAAAGCACCTTAATAGAACCACTAAAATGTGGCAAATGACCACAGGCTTGGATAGTAATCAGATGATCACGGTGGTAGCAACGGTAACTTGAGAGAGCCGTATGAAAAAGATCAGGAGGTGAGGTATCCCATCTATCATCCCTGTTATATAATAATACAATATGTCAGTTTTGAGTACTGTCATGAGATGCAGGACACAGCAGAGAGGGTACAACACTATTTTATTGCAGATCATGGAAGTATACTTCTGGTACCATCAATCTCACTTAGTAACTGCGACATAGACAATAACGGACCTAAGCCCCGCCCCCATCCGGTGACGTCACTTCCCACTCTCATCACATCTTCCCCCTTTTCAAAGCACAAAGCATACATTTTTTTTTAATTTGAATACAACAAATAACAAGGTATACAAGAAGCATACAACAACAGTTTTGTATAGTATATAACAAATAACAGGTTAAAGAGAATATCTGTATAAACAACATAAATTACATCCTGACTTGAACATTGGGGTACACTACCCTAGTCCACTTTGATCATGGGATTATTCTGCCCATACTTACGGTCACTGTTCTAACTAGTGCTAATCCCGATATCGGGCCGGAAGTTTCACCACTCTTCCACTTGATGTAATTCTACATAAACTGTCCTCTGATACAGAAGAAGGTGATTGAGAGTCTGCTGGAGGCAAAGACGTATCCCTGCTGTGATCTTGCTGAGGAAAAGGCACCCCTCTTAAAACAGGGGATCCCACCGGTGGTGGTACAGAGGCATCCAACTCCAAACTCTCAGGTACAGGCTGTAGATGTTTTCGCTTTCGACGTGTGACTGTCCCTCCATCAGTAAGGACTACATAAGGCCTTGGTTCTGGAGATTGTCCAATTACCGTAGCAGGCGTCTTCCATTTCTTCTCATCAACCAGTTTAATTCTGACACTTTGCCCCGCATTCAGCTACTGCAAGGGCTTCACAGAGTGTCTCCTGTCGTAGAAGAAATGATAGCCCCTTTTTGCCTCTTCATCCCTCCTAAGGACCTCGGCCCGAGGAATAGAGCCAGTTGGCTGGAAGACACCCACAGAGGGTAAGGTGGTGCAAATCTGACATCCTAGCATCAGATGTGCCGGGCTAAAACCCATGGCTTGAATGAGAGTCACCTTATAGGACAAGAGGGCCAGGTACAGCTCAGATTGCTTCAAAATGAACTTTGTTGTTTGAACTGACCTTTCGGATATTCCATTGGCCTGCGGGTAATGTGGACTTGATGTGGAATGTAAAAAATTATATTCTCTGCTGAAAGAACTGAACTCTGTGGAAGCAAACTGCATTCCGTTATCACTCACCAACTCCACTGATATGCCCCACCGGGCGAACAAGCTCTTGAGACGAGTGATAACGGCTTGACTTGTGATTTCATTCAAAAGTGCAATTTCCAAATACCTGGAATAGTAGTCGATCACAACAAGGTACTTTTCAGCAGCTATTTTCTGCCACAGGCATATTCTTCATACGCAGAAGTTCCTTCTCCACCTGATCTTATTCACTCTGGCGACTATGCTGAAACCACAGGCTGCTTTTCTGCTGAATAGGTTGTTAACACACTGACCTATAATCACATGCACCCACATGGTGAATTTCCTCTGCTTGTACACGCAGCTGGAAATAAATTGTTCCGCACAATCAATGCGGCCACCAGGACTATTGACTTTTGTTGTAACTTTTGCCAGCTGTGGCTGTCGAGGCAGTTTTATGAATGCTGCAAGGGACATAACAGTGATGTCTGCTCCTTTGTCACTCTTAAAGGCAACTTTGGCTCCCATTACAGTAGAAAGTAACCCTCCAATCTTCATCTGAACCAGACCCTACAAAGGACACTTCTTGACCCTCCTGGTCGCTATCCACTTGCATCTCCTTAATATATTCAGTTTTACACACCACTTCAAAATGGCCCATTCGGTTACATTTTCTACATCTTTTGTCTTTAGCAGGGCATATGACACTCTGATCATGGGTACGGTTGCACCGTGTGCAGCGGGCATGCTGCGCCCATCCGCTTCTGGGCCTATCTGTTGCTCTTGTACTACCACTCACACTGTGCCTTTCACTATCAGCCCTCCTGAACTGCTGCACTACATCCCCAATACTCTCAGACCTCAGATCAGCACTTTGCTTTTTTACCAGTTCACTCTGGCGTGCCATCCCAATATCCCCATCTAACGTTAAATCAGCCTCGCTTCAGTGAGACTTCAGCATCTGCAATTCCTATGACTATTCTGTCTCTGATTTGCTCCTCTTTAGCAACACCAAACTCACAGAATTACGCTAGTTGATACAGGCTGCTCAGAAATGACTCCACAGATACTCCCACACACTGGGCACGTTTGTGAAAACAAGCCCTCTCATGAATCACATTTCTTTTGGGCACAAAGTGAGCACTGAGTTTGTTCATAACTATTTCAAAGTCAAATTCTTCCCCTTCTTGGAAAGTAAAGGCATTGAACACTGGCTCCACATCTTTCCCCATAGAGTATCAAAGAGAATTAACTTGTACTTCACCACTCTCCTTGTTCAGCTTGGAAGCAATCCTGAAGCGCTGAAACCGCTGACGCCATGTGGGCCAAGCTGCAGGCTGAGAGAAATCAAAAGGCTCAGGTGGGGTAAACTTCGACATCGTCATCAATCAGGAAACAGAAGCGCAGGCTTCTGACACCATGTCATGAGATGCAGGACACAGCAGATAGGGTACAACACTATTTTATTGCAGAGCATGGAAGTATACATCTAGTACCATAGATCTCACTTAGTAACTGCGACATAGACAAACGGACCTAAGCCCCGCCCTCATCCGGCGACCTCACTTCCCACTCTCATCACAGATACCTTTGATTTTTTTCATTTCATATTAATTGAAACAGAGTAAAAATGTTTTTGTCATGCAAAACCTGTAGTTCTGGTTTAGTAAGTAAGATAGTTCAGTCAGAACTAGAAGAACCACATGTCCCAAGAATTCCTGAGGATTCCTGCAAGAATCCTTGGGTCAAGCAATCCAATGCCACACAGAAGTCAGATGACAAAGCTCAGTCTCTGCTGCGCGCTTAAATGCAGCTGACCCAACTGTGTTGCTATACTAAGGTATGATTAAGGTACAATAGTAAGATGTATGTTAATAATTGTGAGTTAACCACTCACTGTCAATATTTGTTTTTTTAAATCATAGTTTTTATTTTATTAAAGAGTTAATGCATAAAAAAAGTGTGAACATGACAATTACATCCTCTAAGATAAGAGACAGGCATATATCTATACTTTTATACACAATTGGTCAAATAGTAAAAAGTTACAAAATGTTTTAAGTTACCAACCGCAACTGGAGGTGTTTTGTATTGCTGATATAATACAGTGTTATTCTCTTCTATATTACATTACCTGAAATGACCAAAGATAAGACAAGTAGACAAAGTAGACAAAATGTAAAGATGAGCTACAAGATGAGATACAAGATGATATTATAAAAGAAGTCTATTGCCACTATGGGACCTATTTAACAAAGGTCTGTCGGACCTGATCCGACATTGCGGATCATGTCCGACAGACCTCGCTGAATGCGGAGAACAATACGCTCTTCGTATTCAGCATTGCACCAGCAGCTCTTGTGAACTGCTGGTGCAATGCCGCCCCCTGCAGATTTGCGACCAATCGGCTGCCAGCAGGGGGTGTCAATCAACCCGATCGTACTCGATTGGGTTGAATTGCGGCGATGTCTGTCTGCCTGCTCAGAGCTCAGGCTCGCAAGAAACACGGGGCTTCAAGGTCCAAATGGAGTTTGATAAATATGCCTCTATATAAGAAGTTTTAAACATGCTCTACAAATAATGTTTTGTGGGGTATCTATGGGACATTACTGTATATTTGATTGTATTCGATGCTCTGTCTACTTATGTTGACCTGTCATATTAAGGGATGTTGCTTTGACAGCACAACATAGGTTTAACTACCCCTCAAGGCTATAGAATGTTCATAGCCACCTAGACCACTTTATTAGACTATATACTTTTATTGTTCTGTTCCCACTCTGTTCCCTGCTCCCAGCGCTCCCTCTTAGGGCATTATACCTTAGATAGATGACATCTCACCTATAAGATGCAAAATAGCCCTATTTAAGAAATAAGAGAGTAAACGTGACCATAACACCATCTATTCTTTAGCACATACTTTCACCCACTATATTGTAGAACCCCCATATTCTAGTAGCACATGCTCGAGCTAGAAGCCTTATTTATAAATTGTGATTTCCTCCACATAGAATATGCACATATCTCTCCAGATTCTTATATCCCTCACCACTAATTGTACCTATAATATCCTATTTTGATTGGCATCTATCTGCATTTCCCATATCTCAATGGCTTACTACCATGTTATCTTCTGAATATAACCCCTTGATATTATTTAACAGACTTTCTACATATAGTTTTATCATTGTCCCCTTGGAATCAATGTTATAATAACAAACGCCTAGATTACGAGTTCTGCGTTATCCTTAAAAAGCAGCGTTAAGGGGTCCTAATGGTGCTTTTTAACGCCCTCTGGTATTATGAGTTTGGCAGGTACATACCGCTCACTTTTCTTCCGTGACTTTTCCATACCGCAAATAACCTTAAGTCAATTGCGTATCCTATCTTTTTAATGGGATTTGGCTAATGCTGGTATTACAAGTCTTGGAAGAAGTGAGCATACAGCCTCTACCTCCAAGACTCCTACCGCATATAAAAGTCAGTAGTTAAGAGTTTTATGGGCTAACGCCGGAACATAAAGCTCTTAACTACAGTGCTACAAAATACACTAACACCCATAAACTAACTATTAACCCTAAACTGAGGCCCCCCCACATCGCAAACACTATAATAAAATTATTTAACCCCTAATCTGCCGACCGGACATCGCCGCCACCTACATTATACTTATAAACCCCTAATCTGCTGCCCCCAACATCGCCGACACCTACATTATAGTTATTAACCCCTAATCTGCCTCCCCCAATGTCGCCGCCACCTAACTACAATTATTAACCCCTAATCTGCCGACCGGACATCGTCACCACTATAATAAATGTATTAACCCCTAAACCGCCGCTCTCCCGCCTCGCAAACACTATAACATTTGTTATTAACCCCTAATCTGCCGTCCCTAACATCGCCACAACCCACCTACAATTATTAACCCCTAATCTGTCGACCCCAACGTCGCCGCCACTATAATAAATGTATTAACCCCTAAACCTAAGTCTAACCCTAACCCTAACACCCCCCTAAGTTAAATATAATTTAAATAAATCTAAATAAAATTACTATAATTAAATAAATTATTCCTATTTAAAACTAAATACTTACCTATAAAATAAACCCTAATATAGCTACAATATAACTATTAGTTACATTGTAGCTATTTTAGGATTTATTTTTATTTTACAGGCAACTTTGTATTTATTTTAACTAGGTACAATAGTTATTAAATAGTTATTAACTATTTAATAACTACCTAGCTAAAATAAATACAAATATACCTGTAAAATAAACCCTAACCTAAGTTACAATTACACCTAACACTACTCTATAAATAAATTAATTACCTAAATTAAATTAAACTAATTACAATTAAATTAAATAAACTAAATTATGAAAAAAAAACCCCACTAAATTACAGAAAAGAAAAAAAGAAATTACAATTTATTTAAACTAATTACACCTAATCTAATCCCCCTAATAAAATAAAAAAGCCCCCCAAAATAATACAATTCCCTATCCTAAGCTAAATTACAAAGTAATCAGCTCTTTTACCAGCCCTTAAAAGGGCTTTTTGAGGGGCATTGCCCCAAAGTAATCAGCTCTTTTACCTGTAAAAAAAGAAATACAATACCCCCCCAACATTACAACCCACCACCCACACACCCCTACTCTAAAACCCACCCGATCCCCCTTTAAAAAAAACTAACACTACCCCATTGAAGATCACCCTACCTTGAGCTGTGTTCACCCAGCCGGGCACCGATGGGGCAGAAGAGGACATCCAGACCGGCAGACATCTTCATCCAGGCAGCATCTTCTATCTTCATCCATCCGGAGCGGAGCAGAGCCATCTTCTATCCAGCCGACGCGGAGCCATCCTCTTCAATCGAAGTCCTAACGAAGAATTGAACTTCAATCGGATTGGCTGATTAAATAAACCAATCGGATTTTTCCTACTTTAATTCCGATTGGCAGATAGAATCCTATCAGCCAATCGGAATTTGAGGGACGCCATCTTGGATGACGTCATTTAACCCCTTAATGACCACAGCACTTTTCCATTTTCTGTCCGTTTGGGACCAAGGCTATTTTTACATTTTTGAGGTGTTTGTGTTTAGCTGTAATTTTCCTCTTACTCATTTACTGTACCCACACATATTATATACCGTTTTTCTCGCCATTAAATGGACTTTCTAAAGATACCATTATTTTCATCATATCTTATAATTTACTATAAAAAAAATTATAAAATATGAGGAAAAAATGGAAAAAAACACACTTTTTCTAACTTTGACCCCCAAAATCTGTTACACATCTACAACCACAAAAAAACACCCATGCTAAATAGTTTCTAAATTTTGTCCTGAATTTAGAAATACCCAATGTTAACATGTTCTTTGCTTTTTTTGTAAACTATAGGGCCATAAATACAAGTAGCACTTTGCTATTTCCAAACCATTTCTTTTCAAAATTAGCGCTAGTTACATTAGAACACTGATATCTTTCAGGAATCTCTGAATATCCATTGACATGTATATATTTTTTTTTAGTAGACAACCCAAAGTATTGATCTAGGCCCATTTTGGTATATTTCATGCCACCATTTCACTGCCAAATGCAATCAAATACAAAAAATCGTTCACTTTTCACAAATTTTTTCACAAACTTTTGGTTTCTAACTTAAATTATTTACAAACAGCTTGTGCAATTATGGCATAAATTGTTGTAAATTCTTATCTGGGATCCCCTTTGTTCAGAAATAGCAGACATATATGACTTTGGCGTTGCTTTTTGGTAATTAGAATGCCACTAAATGCCACTGCGCACCACACGTGTATTATGCCCAGCAGTGAAGGGGTTAATTAGGGAGCATGTAGGGAGCTTTTTGGGATAGTTTTAGCTTTAGTGTAGTGTAGTAGACAACCCCAAGTATTGATCTAGGCCAATTTTGGTATATTTTATGCCACCATTTCACCGCCAAATGCGATCAAATTAAAAAAAAAGTTAAATTTTTCTCAATTTTAGGTTTCTCACTGAAATTATTTACAAACAGCTTGTGCAATTATGGCACAAATGGTTGTAAATGCTTCTCTGGGATCCCCTTTGTTCAAAAATAGCAGACATATATGGCTTTGGCATTGCTTTTTGGTAATTAGAAGGCCTCTAAATGCCGCTGCGCATCACATGTGTATTATGGCTAGCAGTGAAGGGGTTAATTATGTAGCTTGTAGGGAGCTTGCAGGGTTAATTTTATCTTTAGTGTAGAGCTCAGCCTCCCACCTGAAACATCAGACCCCCTGATCCCTCCCAAACAGCTCTCTTCCCTCCCCCACCCCACAATTGTCCCCGCCATCTTAAGTACTGGCAGAAACTCTGCCAGTACTAAAATAAAAGGTATTTGGCCATTTTTAAAAAAAAAAAAAAAGCATATTTACATATGCTGATGTGTATGATCCCCCCTTAGACCCCAACCTCACTGACCCCCCACCTAACAGCTCTCTAACCCTTCCCCTCTGCCTTAATGGGCGCCATCTTGGGTACTGGCAGCTGTCTGCCAGTACCCAGTTTTGCAAAAAAAGTGCCATTTTATTAAAAAAAAAGCAATTTTCTGTAGTGTAGCTTTCCCCCCCACCAAGACCAACCCCCCACCCCTTCCAGATCCCTGAGATTATATTTTTTAAAGTTTAAACTTCATTTTTTTTTAATACTTTTTACTAAGTTTTTCTGTAGTGTAGCGGTTCCCACCCGCTCCCGCCCCGTGCACGCGCCCCCCCCCCCAACCCCCGTGCACGTGCGCGCTCCCGTGCGCGCCCCCGTGGGTCCCGCCCCCGATCCCGCCCCCCTCCACTCCATACACAACATCGATGGCCGCCCACCCGCCTCCCACGTAAGCTCCCACCCACCAACGATACCGGCCATCGATGTCCGGTGCAGAGAGGGCCACAGAGTGGCTCTCTCTGCATCGGATGGCCAAGGGGGGTTATTGCAGGATGCCTCCATATCGAGGCATCACTGCAATAACCGGAAAGCAGCTGGAAGCGAGCAGGATCGCTTCCAGCTGCTTTCCAGACCAAGAACGTACGACACACGTCCTCGGTCATTAAGTGTATTTTTTTAGAGGACGTGTGGCGTACGTCCTTGGTCGTTAAGGGGTTAAAGGAACCTTCATTCTTCGTTAGGACTTCGATTGAAAAAGATGGCTCCGCGTCGGCTGGATAGAAGATTGGTCCGCTCCGCTCCAGAAGGATGAAGATAGAAGATGCCGCCTGGATGAAGATGTCTGCCGGTCTGGATGTCCTCTTCTGCCCCATCAGTGCCCGGCTGGGTGAACACGGCTCAAGGTAGGGTGATCTTCAATGGGGTAGTGTTAGTTTTTTTTAAGGGGGGATCGGGTGGGTTTTAGAGTAGGGGTGTGTGGGTGGTGGGTTGTAATGTTGGGGGGGTATTGTATTTCTTTTTTTTTACAGGTAAAAGAGCTGATTACTTTGGGGCAATGCCCCGCAAAAAAGCCCTTTTAAGGGCTGGTAAAAGAGCTGATTACTTTGTAATTTAGTTTAGGATAGGGAATGTTATTATTTTGGGGGGCTTTTTTATTTTATTAGGGGGCTTAGATTAGGTGTAATTAGATTACATTTCTTGTAATATTTTTTTATTTTTTGTAATTTAGTGTTTTGGTTTTTTTTGTAATATAGTTTAGTTTATTTTAGATAATTCTAGTTAATTTATTTAATTAATTTATTTATAGTGTAGTGTTAGGTGTATTTGTAACTTAAGTTAGGATTTATTTTACAGGTAATTTTGTAATTAGAAACACACAAGTGTGGCGCTTACCGTTCCTTCAGGGTTTGTAGTCAGTTCACTGAGCAGCGTCGCTTCAGCGTGCCAGTATTAGACGTAAGTTCCGCACCTCCAAGCAGCTGGGTATGTAGAATCCGGAAGTAGGGAGCCCAGCCGACACGCCTCTGTCAGGGGCACAACTGAAATCAATAGTGCCAAAGATTGATGCTGCTACAGGGCTACAAACCTACTAAATCCAAATGATGAAACAGGGGTCAGTCCAAAAAAGTAAAAAAGAAAGCTTTATTGTGTGCACTTAAAAACATTAAGAGCCGCAGCTCTACACGCTGACAAAAAGGGGTAACAGTGCAGCAACAGCAGACATGTTTCGTGTGTCTCTAGCACACTTGTTCACTGCTATGTTTTTGCCGCCACTGTTACTCCTATTTAAAGGAACATTACACTTTAATTAAGAACAAAGGTTAACCCCTAGTTGTCATATTTGATTTAGTGCTACAGTGTGCAAATAACAGAAGAAGGGAAACGTTTAACAGAGTACAAGGAATAATGATATAAGAATGTAAAAGGTGGTATTTTAAACCTAAGATAATATTCTAAGTTTGAGTGAACTTTAAGATTTTCAAGAAATTTACCATATAGAAAATTGGAAGGAAAAAGCAATAATTATGTATGCAAATAAAAATACATTTTTGTCTGAATTTTTATATGTAATCCCAAATACTAGGCTGTCCTGCTATGGTGAGACATCTGAAGTGTAAGTGACGTTAAGGATAATATATACAGCAGATATATGACTGGATTTATAAAGTTAAATAAAGAGATTAACGTCGCTCTCTTTATTGATACCTTGTGGGTGTCTTGTATTAAGTAAAAATATCCATTGGGCTTCCTTATAATCAAGCCTTTGGATTCTGTCCCCACCCATTTTATGTGGTGGTACATGGTCTATTGCCTGTATAGACATGAGGGCAGCATTACCTGAGTGTTCTGTCTTAAAATGTTTAGCAACAGGTGTAAATATGTCTGGGTCTTCAATGTCCCTGACATGTTCCTGAGCTCTGTCCCTGACAAGCTGCGGCTCTTAATGTTTTTAAGTGCACACAATAAAGCTTTCTTTTTTACTTTTTTGGACTGACCCCTGTTTCATCATTTGGAGTAAGTATTTAGTTTTAAATAGGAATAATTTATTTAATTATAGAAATTTTATTTAAATTTATTAAAAATAGATTTAAGTTAGGGGGTGTTAGGGTTAGGGTTGGACTTAGGTTTAGGGGTTAATATATTTAATATAGTAGCAGTGACGTTGGGGGCGGCAGATTAGGGGTTAATAAATATAATGTAGTTGTCGGCGATGTTAGGGGCAGCAGATTAGGGGTTCATAGGGATAATGTAGGTGGCGGCAGTGTCTGGAGCGGCAGATTAGGGGTTAATAGTATAATGCAGGTGGCGACGGTTAATAAGTGTAAGGTTAGGGGTGTTTAGACTCGGGTTTCATGTTAGGGTGTTAGGTGTAGACTTAGAAAGTGTTTTCCCATAGGAAACAATGGGGCTGCGTTAGGCGCTGAACGCTGCTTTTTTGCAGGTGTTAGTTTTTTTTCAGCCAGCTCAGCCCCATTGTTTCCTATGGGGAAATCGTGCACAAGCACGTTTTTCCAGCTTACCGCTACCGTAAGCAATGCTGGTATTACAGGTAGAAGTGGCGCTAAATTTGCTCAACGCTCACTTTTCTGAGGCTAACGCAACCATTCAGAAAACTTGTAATACCTGCGTTGTTAAAGTGAGCGCTGGAAAAAAAAAGGAGCGTTAGCTTCCGCAAGTTTTTACCGACAAAACTCTTAATCTAGCCGTAAGAGTTTATTAGAAAATAAAAATAAATAAAATGAGGTTTGTCAGTTGAGACTCCCACGACTGTTATATGTCTAAGTGGGGGGGGGTCCAAAAGTGACCTCAGATATCATCTGGGAGGTTTACAAATCAGTGGGCATATGATTGGCATTTTATCTTCTAGGATCTATAATTGGAAATGTTTGCTACACATCCGAAAAAAAACCTCTATAAGCTGTGTGCATTTAATTATTCATTTGTTGTGTGGATCCATTATATGTATATGCCTTGTAAAGAATCTCAAATAAAAAAAATATATAAGAAAATAAAAAATAAAATTCTAAAACACATTTATATCAGCATACATTTTCTGATAACCTCAATTTAAGTCACATATATGCTACATATATCTATAATGCCATGCTTTCTATCTGACGGTAGGTAGAGCAGCTGAACAAATACAAATGAGCTTTCTATGGTTACTTTATATGGGCGGGTGACTGCTTCTGGTTAGCTCAGTGGCGTCACTAGGTGGGGGTGGGGGGTGCGGGCCGCACCTGGGTGACACCCTCCAGGGGGTGACACCACAAAATAAATATGTTTTTTTTTTAAAAAAAAATTATTGAAATTCAAAGAAATACAATGTAGAGATGCATAGATTTTTTTATTAGAGGGGCCGGCATTTGTGAACATTAGTGGGACTGGGGAAGTTGTAGACACTTCATTTCTTTGCCTTTTGAGCCAGCGCTGCAATTTCAACAAATAGTTTTCCTGGCTGCTTTTGCTTGTTTGTACTTTGCAATTTCATTATAAATGTTGTGGGCGTGCCGTGGGGCTTGCAAAGTTGCGCTGCTAGCCTAAACCTGCCTGCCTATCTGTGCTCACTGCTCAGTGACGTGGGGGCAGTGGAGTCACTCACTGCTGTGCTGTCTCTCTAAACGGGAACTGGGAAATCGTGAGGGGGATGCCTGGCACCTGACCGCATGACTGTCTAACACTGTCTCTAAAGTGAAGTAGACACGTATGATGCCCACCAGACTGGTACGGTTACGGTACACTAAGTGCACACTGAAGAGGTAGAAGGGGAGGGCGGGCGGGGGTCTGGGGGTGGGCATAGTGCAGAGGTGATTGGCCATAAGAAGCGTTAGGCACGCGGCCCGGGGCTGTGCACTGACAGACTTGGAACAAAGTCAGAGAGCAGAATTTTCATAGTTTGCGCGCCTAAACCTTTTCTTCAGTGATTTATTTTAGAGTGCTCTGTTTATCTTTCATTTGATGCTCTGCTGAGCCAGGGAGCAGCTCTAGGCATGAGCTTTATAATTAATGCAGTGCAGTTTACATATTTTGTATGTGTGTGTGTCTGAGTTTTTGTGTGTGTGTGTTTGAGTGTTTTTATGTGTGTGTGCCTCAGTGTTTTTGTGTGTGTGTCTGAGTTTTTGTGTGTGTGTGTCTGAGCGTTTTTGTGTGTGTGTCTCAGTGTTTTTGTGTGTGTGTTTCTCAGTGTTTTTGTGTGTGTGTCTAAGTGTTTGTGTGTGTGCCTGAGTATTTTTGTGTGTGTGTGTGTGTGTGTCAGAGTGTTTTTGTGTGTGTGTGTCAGAGTGTTTTTCTGTGTGTGTTTTTGTGTTTGTGTCTGAGTGTGTTTCCGAGTGTTTGTGTGTGCATCTGAGTGTGTTTTTTAGTGTGTCTGAGTGTTTGTATGTGTGTGTGCCTTTGTTTTTGTGTGTGTCTGCTATCTGGGGGGGGTGACACCATAACTTACCGCGCCGGGTGACACCAACCCTAGTGACGCCACTGGGTTAGCCTCACCTTCTGCTGTGCCTGAAGTTTAAAAAAAAAAAAAAAAAAGGTTTCAGCAGAGGGAGGGCTGGATGTGTTTGTAAATAGGCGGTGCTAAAGAATAGCTTGTTTTGTATAAAGGATTAAGAAGTCTATTAATTAATAATTGAAAAGTACCAACAGAATAATAGGGGACATCCACTCATCTAAGAAGTTCCCACCAACTTAACTACCATAATAAAACACATACACAGGAGCTGGGGTTGACAAATCATGGCCAATTGTATTAGAAACAGGCAACAACTTTAAACTGGCTAAACTTTTTAAGTTTACTAAAGATGGCTGCAAATGAGTACTATTATTTGACCCATACCATTGCAGGTCAGGGCCACCTGCAATCAAGCACTCATTGTTCCTCCCAAAAAGAGGCTATGGACATGCCTGAGCTCTGCCTACACTGGGGATCCCGGGCTACCACCTGTCAGACATGGCCCCTCCATTCAGTTTCGCCATCACTCTGTCCCTTGCTAAGAATGCCCCATGGCCCCGAGAAGCAGTCATGACTAGAGTGTATCAAAATCTAGAATGGAAAATAAACAAGGGGCGCCAACATAGTGTAAATCGTTTAAACAACAAATATAAGAGTGATGTACAAAAAACTACTCACAAGGAAAGTGGCACCTTAAGTGAATAAGGTACGAGAAAGCAGGCTGACATTCAAAATGTATCAAAATCTACAGCGTAGTAGTGAAATCTGGTGGAGACAGTTGGACAACCAGCAACAGACCGTGTGGAATTTAATTACAGTGCAGCATTTGGTCCAGCTCAATTAAACCTACCCAGACAAAAAAAAAACTACCAGAAACCCTATGGAAGCCATGCGCTTATAACCTCCAGCCTTGAGACCAGAAAGCCACACCCAAGGGGGGTGGGGCAGGTTGGATAAGCTGGAACTTGTAGAAGCAGGAAGAGAGATTGAACATACAGTAGTTACAAACACACACATCCTTCACTCCTGAATTCAGGGTTGTTAACACTTTGGTTCATTTCAGATCCACAAGGGTTCATCCCAGCATTTTATTCCCCCTCCACACCATGCCCCATAGTTTACAAATGTTATGTGTTTATTGTTCCTCCTGAATTCAGGAGTGAAGGATGTGTGTGTTTGTAACTACTGTATGTTAGTCTGACATCAATAGTGGGGAAGATATTTGAAGGGATTATAAGGGATTATATTGATGAGCATATTCGTGTAAACAAGATTATGAGTTCTAATCAGCATGGCTTTAGGAGAAATAGATCATGTCAAACTAATCTAATTAGATTCTACGAGGAAGTAAGTAAAAATATAGATAAAGGGGAATCAGTTGATGTGATATACTTAGATTTTGCAAAGGCATTTGATACAGTGCCACATGAGAGATTAATGCACAAAATTAAGGGACTGGGAATAGCTGAAAATGTTAGCTCATGGATAAATAACTGGATAAAAGATAGGGAGCAACGAGTAGCAGTAAATGGATCATACTCAGATTGGACAAAGGTAATCAGTGGTGTCCCCCAGGGATCAGTACTGGGCCCTGTTCTTTTTAATATTTTTATAAATGACTTGGAGCAAGGATTAAATAGCGACATCTCTATTTTTGCAGATGATACTAAGTTAAGTAAGGTCATTAGGTCAGAGCAGGATGAACTCTCTTTGCAAAGGGATTTGCTAAAATTAGAACTATGGGCAAGTGAATGGAAAATGAGATTTAATACGGAAAAATGTAAGGTTCTACATTTTGGAAGTAAAAATAAGCAGGCTATGTATTTTTTAAATGGGACAAGACTTAGCCAAACACAGGAGGAAAGGGATTTGGGAGTAGTAATAGATAACAAGCTAAAGATGAGTGCACAATGCAGAGCAGCGGCTTCAAAGGCTAATAAGATACTAGCATGTATTAAAAGAGGCATTGATTCAAGGGAGGAAAGCATAATTCTGTCATTATATAAAGCCCTGGTAAGACCTCACCTTGAGTTTGGAGTGCAGTTCTGGGGACCGATTGCTAAAAAAGATATTGCAGAACTAGAAAAAGTTCAGAGAAGGGCCACAAAGCTAATAAGGGGATTGGAGAAATTAACCTATGAGGAGAGGCTAGCCAAACTGGGTCTGTTCTCTTTAGAAAAAAGGCGCTTGAGAGGTGACATGATTACTTTATATAAATATATTCAAGGCCCATATACAGAGATGGCAGAAGCTCTTTTTATTCCAAGAAAATTGGTTCTGACAAGAGGTCATAATTTAAGGTTGGAGGAAAGGAGATTTAATCTCCTGCAACGGAAACGTTTTTTCACTGTAAGAGCAATAAAATTGTGGAACTCATTACCAAAGGAGGTAGTGAATGCCAATACCATAGATACATTTAAAAACAGTCTGGATAAATTTCTGTATATAAACAAAATTCATGGATATGATTGCTAGTATTAAATGGGTCACATTTTAATGGGGTTATTTAAGCTTAACTGGAGCTTTTTGTAAGTATTTTAGATTTGTATAGGTTGAACTCGATGGACTTCAGTCTTTTTTCAACCTTATCTACTATGTTACTATGTTACTATGTTATATTCTCCTACATGAGATCTAGTTACAGCAAATGTTTATGTAGTTTCTTTTTTTTACCTACAGATATTTATGTGATATAGATTAATAGATTTGCTGTATAACTTTAAGCAATGGATGCAGCACAGCATTTTCCTTTAATTTCTTGCTACCTCCTTTTGGTGTATCTCTCAATACAATATTTGTTCTCAATGTTATTAAATCTATAAATATATTTGAACCATTCAGTCATATCAGCTTTTAATATTAACATATCCTATAAATGTTGTTTTGTGGATCCTGCAATATTTTAGTAACCATTGGAGTCTTCAAATCTCTGCTCAGTGTTCTAGGTGAGAGCTTGCTAGTAATCCATAAAGGGGCATTTATAACTCACTTTTATCTGCATTCATAAGTTGACTTTTACTGCCAAAGTTCTGCATTGTTTCCATTTCTTCACATATACTGAAATGAATGTTTCTTGCCAGTGTGCTGGATGCGAGTTAAAGGGACAGTATACAACAATTTTCATTAAACTGCATGTAATAGACACTACTATAAAGAATATTATGCACAGATACTGATCTAAAATTCCAGTATAAAACTGTTAAAAAAACTTACATAGAAGCTCCCAGTTTAGCACTGTTAAAAAGATTAGTTGGAACACCCACTGCAAGTGCAAAAAAAGCAGACACCCCCCACCCTCCTCTGCATATGAAAAGACTCTTTACACAAACAGGAGCAAGCTGGAGTAGGTATACATCAGTATTCTTCTAAAACTTTGGGGCTTGGTTAGGAGTCTGAAAATCAAATAATTAAAAGATAAGCAAAACTATACATTTTTTTAAAAAAAATCCTGTATGGACTATATAAATCGATCATCTACAAAACATTTATGCAAAGAAAAATCTAGTGTACAATGTCCCTTTAAGTGCAGATTTATTCCTACAAAGGTACAATAGATCCTATGAGGCCTATTTATGAAAGGTCTTGCGGACCTGATCCGACAGTGCGGATCAGGTCCGCAAGACCTTGCTGAATGCGGAGAGCAATTCGCTCTCTATATTTAGCATTGCACCTGCAGCTCAGCTGCTGGTGCAACGCCGCCCCCTGCAGGCCAGCATGGGGGTGTCAATCAACCCGATCGTACTCGTACAGGGTTATGGAGCAGCGTTCTTTAGATCGCTGCTTCCTAACTGCTGTTTCTCGTACAGGGTTATGGAGCAGCGTTCTTTAGACCGCTGCTTCATAACTGCCGTTTCTGGCGAGCCTGCAGGCCCTCAAGCTCCATCCTGAGTTTGATAAATGGGCCCCTATGGGTTACATTTATCATTGCACAAGCATTTCTGGTGAAATGCTTGTGCATTGCTGTTCCCTGCTCACTGGCTGCCAATCGGCAGGGGCTATTAATCATCCCCATTGTATCAGATCGGAATGATTTCAATCCACCACCTAAAAGGTAGCAGACTGGTTAAGGAACAACAGTCTGATGACCGCTGCTTCTTAACGTCCATTTTAGGCGAGCCTGAATCGATGGGCCTCTGATTTGCTGCTTCATAAATGGAGCCCTATGTCACTGTGCTCCAGGGATATGACATACAGTCAGGGACACTTGGATGCTGGGAAATTACCCAGAAAGCTTTTTACTTGGAGCTTTCTTATTTTAAGACTTCATTTTACATTTTAAGCACGTCAGCTGCTCACTGTGGCTGCCTTCATATATACAATGATTGGCCAGGTAGCATCAGCTAGCACATTATAGTATCACTTAGCAGATAGCTCTGTATATATCATCTAATGAATGGTAGCATCAGCTAGCTAGCACATTATAGTATCACTTAGCAGATAGCTCTGTATATATCATCTAATGAATGGTAGCATCAGCTAGCTAGCACATTATAGTATCACTTTGCAGATAGCTCTGTATATAACATCTAATGAATGGTAGCATCAGTTAGCACATTATAGTATCACTTTGCAGATAGCTCTGTATATATCATCTAATGAATGGTAGCATCAGCTAGCACATTATAGTATCACTTTGCAGATAGCTCTGTATATATCATCTAATGAATGGTAGCATCAGCTAGCTAGCACATTATAGTATCACTTAGCAGATAGCTCTGTATATATCATCTAATGAATGGGAGCATCAGCTAGCACATTATAGTATTACTTAGCAGATAGCTCTGTATATATCATCTAATGAATGGTAGCATCAGCTAGCTAGCACATTATAGTATCACTTTGCAGATAGCTCTGTATATATCATCTAATGAATGGTAGCATCAGCTAGCTAGCACATTATAGTATCACTTAGCAGATAGCTCTGTATATATCATCTAATGAATGGTAGCATCAGCTAGCACATTATAGTATCACTTTGCAGATAGCTCTGTATATATCATCTAATGAATGGTAGCATCAGCTAGCTAGCACATTATAGTATCACTTTGCAGATAGCTCTGTATATATCATCTAATGAATGGTAGCATCAGCTAGCACATTATAGTATCACTTTGCAGATAGCTCTGTATATATCATCTAATGAATGGTAGCATCAGCTAGCACATTATAGTATCACTTAGCAGATAGCTCTGTATATATCATCTAATGAATGGTAGCATCAGCTAGCTAGCACATTACAGTATCACTTTGCAGATAGCTCTGTATATATCATCTAATGAATGGTAGCATCAGCTAGCTAGCACATTATAGTATCACTTTGCAGATAGCTCTGTATATATCATCTAATGAATGGTAGCATCAGTTAGCTAGCACATTATAGTATCACTTATCAGATAGCTCTGTATATATCATCTAATGATTGGTAGCATCAGCTAGCACATTATACAGGGAGTGCAGAATTATTAGGCAAGTTGTATTTTTGAGGATTAATTTTATTATTGAACAACAACCATGTTCTCAATGAACCCAAAAAACTCTTTAATATCAAAGCTGAATATTTTTGGAAGTAGTTTTTAGTTTGTTTTTAGTTATAGCTATTTTAGGGGGATATCTGTGTGTGCAGGTGACTATTACTGTGCATAATTATTAGGCAACTTAACAAAAAACAAATATATACCCATTTCAATTATTTATTTTTACCAGTGAAACCAATATAACATCTCAACATTCACAAATATACATTTCTGACATTCAAAAACAAAACAAAAACAAATCAGTGACCAATATAGCCACCTTTCTTTGCAAGGACACTCAAAAGCCTGCCATCCATGGATTCTGTCAGTGTTTTGATCTGTTCACCATCAACATTGCGTGCAGCAGCAACCACAGCCTCCCAGACACTGTTCAGAGAGGTGTACTGTTTTCCCTCCTTGTAAATCTCACATTTGATGATGGACCACAGGTTCTCAATGGGGTTCAGATCAGGTGAACAAGGAGGCCATGTCATTAGATTTTCTTCTTTTATACCCTTTCTTGCCAGCCACGCTGTGGAGTACTTGGACGCGTGTGATGGAGCATTGTCCTTCATGAAAATCATGTTTTTCTTGAAGGATGCAGACTTCTTCCTGTACCACTGCTTTAAGAAGGTGTCTTCCAGAAACTGGCAGTAGGACTGGGAGTTGATCTTGACTCCATCCTCAACCCGAAAAGGCCCCACAAGCTCATCTTTGATGATACCAGCCCAAACCAGTACTCCACCTCCACCTTGCTGGCGTCTGAGTCGGACTGGAGCTCTCTGCCCTTTACCAATCCAGCCACGGGCCCATCCATCTGGCCCATCAAGACTCACTCTCATTTCATCAGTCCATAAAACCTTAGAAAAATCAGTCTTGAGATATTTCTTGGCCCAGTCTTGACGTTTCAGCTTGTGTGTCTTGTTCAGTGGTGGTCGTCTTTCAGCCTTTCTTACCTTGGCCATGTCTCTGAGTATTTCACACCTTGTGCTTTTGGGCACTCCAGTGATGTTGCAGCTCTGAAATATGGCCAAACTGATGGCAAGTGGTATCTTGGCAGCTGCACGCTTGACTTTTCTCAGTTCATGGGCAGTTATTTTGCGCCTTGGTTTTTCCACACGCTTCTTGCGACCCTGTTGACTATTTTGAATGAAACGCTTGATTGTTCGATGATCACGCTTCAGAAGCTTTGCAATTTTAAGAGTGCTGCATCCCTCTTCAAGATATCTCACTATTTTTGACTTTTCTGAGCCTGTCAAGTCCTTCTTTTGACCCATTTTGCCAAAGGAAAGGAAGTTGCCTAATAATTATGCACACCTGATATAGGGTGTTGATGTCATTAGACCACACCCCTTCTCATTACAGAGATGCACATCACCTAATATGCTTAATTGGTAGTAGGCTTTCGAGCCTATACAGCTTGGAGTAAGACAACATGCATAAAGAGGATGATGTGGTCAAAATACTCATTTGCCTAATAATTCTGCACTCCCTGTAGTATTACTTTGCAGATAGCTCTGTATATATCATCTAATGAATGGTAGCATCAGCTAGCTAGCACATTACAGTATCACTTTGCAGATAGCTCTGTATATATCATCTAATGAATGGTAGCATCAGCTAGCTAGCACATTACAGTATCACTTTGCAGATAGCTCTGTATATATCATCTAATGAATGGTAGCATCAGCTAGCACATTACAGTATCACTTTGCAGATAGCTCTGTATATATCATCTAATGAATGGTAGCATCAGCTAGCACATTATAGTATTACTTTGCAGATAGCTCTGTATATATCATCTAATGAATGGGAGCATCAGTTAGCTAGCACATTATAGTATCACTTTGCAGATAGCTCTGTATATATCATCTAATGAATGGTAGCATCAGCTAGCTAGCACATTATAGTATCACTTTGCATATAGCTCTGTATATATCATCTAATGAATGGTAGCATCAGCTAGCTAGCACATTATAGTATCACTTTGCAGATAGCTCTGTATATATCATCTAATGAATGGTAGCATCAGCTAGCTAGCACATTATAGTATCACTTAGCAGATAGCTCTGTATATATCATCTAATGAATGGTAGCATCAGCTAGCTAGCACATTATAGTATCACTTTGCAGATAGCTCTGTATATATCATCTAATGAATGGTAGCATCAGCTAGCTAGCACATTACAGTATCACTTTGCAGATAGCTCTGTATATATCATCTAATGAATGGTAGCATCAGTTAGCACATTACAGTATCACTTAGCAGATAGCTCTGTATATATCATCTAATGAATGGTAGCATCAGCTAGCACATTATAGTATCACTTAGCAGATAGCTCTGTATATATCATCTAATGAATGGTAGCATCAGCTAGCACATTATAGTATCACTTAGCAGATAGCTCTGTATATATCATCTAATGAATGGTAGCATCAGCTAGCTAGCACATTATAGTATCACTTAGCAGATAGCTCTGTATATATCATTTAATGAATGGTAGCATCAGCTAGCACATTATAGTATTACTTAGCAGATAGCTCTGTATATATCATCTAATGAATGGTAGCATCAGCTAGCTAGCACATTATAGTATTACTTTGCAGATAGCTCTGTATATATCATCTAATGAATGGTAGCATCAGCTAGCTAGCACATTATAGTATTACTTTGCAGATAGCTCTGTATATATCATCTAATGAATGGTAGCATCAGCTAGCTAGCACATTATAGTATCACTTTGCAGATAGCTCTGTATATATCATCTAATGAATGGTAGCTTTAGTTAGCACATTACAGTATCACTTAGCAGATAGCTCTGTATATATCATCTAATGAATGGTAGCATCAGTTAGCTAGCACATTATAGTATCACTTAGCAGATAGCTCTGTATATATCATCTAATGAATGGTAGCATCAGCTAGCTAGCACATTATAGTATCACTTTGCAGATAGCTCTGTATATATCATCTAATGAATGGTAGCATCAGCTAGCACATTATAGTATCACTTTGCAGATAGCTCTGTATATATCATCTAATGAATGGTAGCATCAGCTAGCTAGCACATTATAGTATCACTTTGCAGATAGCTCTGTATATATCATCTAATGAATGGGAGCATCAGCTAGCACATTATAGTATCACTTAGCAGATAGCTCTGTATATATCATCTAATGAATGGTAGCATCAGTTAGCACATTACAGTATCACTTTGCAGATAGCTCTGTATATATCATCTAATGAATGGTAGCATCAGTTAGCACATTACAGTATCACTTTGCAGATAGCTCTGTATATATCATCTAATGAATGGTAGCATCAGCTAGCTAGCACATTATAGTATCACTTAGCAGATAGCTCTGTATATATCATCTAATGATTGGTAGCATCAGCTAGCTAGCACATTATAGTATCACTTTGCAGATAGCTCTGTATATATCATCTAATGAATGGTAGCATCAGTTAGCACATTACAGTATCACTTAGCAGATAGCTCTGTATATATCATCTAATGAATGGTAGCATCAGCTAGCTAGCACATTATAGTATCACTTAGCAGATAGCTCTGTATATATCATCTAATGAATGGTAGCATCAGTTAGCACATTATAGTATCACTTTGCAGATAGCTCTGTATATATCATCTAATGAATGGTAGCATCAGCTAGCTAGCACATTACAGTATCACTTTGCAGATAGCTCTGTATATATCATCTAATGAATGGTAGCATCAGCTAGCTAGCACATTATAGTATCACTTAGCAGATAGCTCTGTATATATCATCTAATGAATGGTAGCATCAGTTAGCACATTATAGTATCACTTTGCAGATAGCTCTGTATATATCATCTAATTAATGGTAGCATCAGCTAGCTAGCACATTACAGTATCACTTTGCAGATAGCTCTGTATATATCATCTAATGAATGGTAGCATCAGCTAGCTAGCACATTATAGTATCACTTAGCAGATAGCTCTGTATATATCATCTAATGAATGGTAGCATCAGTTAGCACATTATAGTATCACTTTGCAGATAGCTCTGTATATATCATCTAATGAATGGTAGCATCAGCTAGCTAGCACATTATAGTATCACTTAGCAGATAGCTCTGTATATATCATCTAATGAATGGTAGCATCAGTTAGCACATTATAGTATCACTTTGCAGATAGCTCTGTATATATCATCTAATTAATGGTAGCATCAGCTAGCTAGCACATTATAGTATCACTTTGCAGATAGCTCTGTATATATCATCTAATGAATGGTAGCATCAGCTAGCTAGCACATTATAGTATTACTTAGCAGATAGCTCTGTATATATCATCTAATGAATGGTAGCATCAGTTAGCACATTATAGTATCACTTTGCAGATAGCTCTGTATATATCATCTAATGAATGGTAGCATCTGCTTTTCACATGCAAACTCATTTGGCTCCACACTAGAAGCTGATGGCTTTGGACACCTGTCTTATGGCATAGTCTGTGTCTGTATTGATACTTCCCTTTCTGCTAACAAATAGTCAGCATTTCTTCTCAGACTTGTTTTAGAAATCTATATAAACAGGTGAGTTGCATATTTTGAACCTGATAGTTGTAAGTATGAGATTGACACAGTGTGCTCTCACCCAGTACTGATCTATTAGCATTGAGAGCCTCTGACTGGCCCATACGTGTATCTACTCTAATGAGGTTTCATATGTACAGCATGCCAGTCTCTGAGTAAAAAAAGGCAAAAGCTGCTTTGGAGAATTCTAGAAAAGTGGTTAAGTTTTTCTCTTACATCTTGGCCCAACATACGGAATTCATACAAACTCCTGTGAGGTATCTTGTCTCAGGGTCATCTCTGGTTATTTCATAGCTGATGAAGCTAAGTTTCCCTAGCATAGAATGGTTTATGCAGGGAGTTTTATGGGTTTTTTTTGTTATTAGTTTGTTTTATAAGGTTTTGATGGTAGTTTTATGATGATTATATCTTTTTCTGAGGATCCTGATGCGGCTCCATTCCCAATAATAGAGCGTGTCAGTGACCCTCAACACACTGCTGGGATGATGGGCAGATACAAATCTTTATGAATTGCACAATTTTTAAGTTGCGATATTGCTGCAAAGATGTTTCTGTCACACATAATTTCACAAATGTGTCTAATTGAATTTACTTTACATAAATAGGGATGGGAGTAGAAGGGGGACAAGAGGGGGACTAAATAGCAATCTTTACTAACTAATATATAACTGGACTGAGACCATCAGCTCCATTTAGAAATAGGTAAATATAAGTTAAAATTCAAAACTTTAATATTGTTAATTAAAAAAGGGAAGGTAAAAAAAAAACTATTACCCAGAGGAAAATGTTACCCACCACCTTAAAGACTAAATAGAGACACTGTAACACTACCCCCCTGTATTCCTGGCCCATAGATCGTCGGCTTCAGGTGCCAGGGGTAGTTACAACAGTGGTCTAAAAAACGAGTGTTAATACACAAACATGTTTTGGCCGCTTCCACTGGCCTTTTTTAATGTGATGTCTTTTAAGAATGTTAGACAAACCAAGTGCGGGGAGCTCTGGGCTTTTAAACCCAAGTGTGCCGATAATTAGCCAATTAGAGCGTCGTATTGATGCACCCCCCATTCCAGCCTATCGCATCTAGCCAATCTCTTCATTTCTTACTGTTTACCATTCACAGTGCCAATATATTTCCCATTTTTTCTAAGTCTAATTGAATTTACGTCATTGAGTCCTTGTGTGGCACTTAAATAACTTTTTCAAACAGATCTGCTAATGCTCCAAGGGCCTGATCCTCTAATGCCCCACATCTCCCCACCCTCCATCCTATTGGTGTAGGCAGATTTAAAAGCTCTTACTTAAAGGGACATTAAACTCTAAATACATTTCTTATGAGTGCCGCCATTTTGTAACCTAGGTTTCACTGCAGGTGTCTATATGAGAGTTATTGCAAAAACATCAGTACTGGAATGCAGTGAAGGCTAGATTTCAACATGGCGGCACTCATGACTACAGGCAGGCAGGGAATAACCTCAGTACTATGATTATAAAATGTATTCAATGTGTAAAATCCCTTTAAATTCTACCACCAAGAGCTTCCTCGGTTCTGGGACTGTCTGTAGATTTTATTCTACCCAGCAATATAAACCTCTTTAATCTTAAAATCCTATAGTTTATTATACTTTACATGCCAGGACGAGATGCAATGTATAATTATAGTTAACTTTTATTTGGGTTGTATTTGTCCAGTATCCTAAAAGCAGGTGTTAGTGGCTAAACGTTATCTTTGGCAGCTTGGAAAATATTGTCTATTATACCCTCGGGACTTTCATTCCAAATTAAGTCAGGGGGATGAAGCTTAAATATCACTCATAATTTCTTTACCGGAATGGAAAAAGCTTTCTTTGTTTTATGCTGTCAAATGTTTATATCATTTTAAAAAAATAAAAACCTTTAAAGGCAACATGAAGCCAGCAAACAGTCAATGGAAAATATGCTTGCAATAATGTGAATTACTGTGATAGGTTAACACTTCATTTTCCAGCTTTGTTTTTTCAGTTTATAATTGTTTGCTAACTTACGTATACCCCTACTAGGGATCCTGGAGTGGGAACAGACTCTCTAGAGAGAAATATGCACATGGGGGCATATTTATCAAGCTCCGTATGGACCGCTGCGCCATAACCTGTCCGCCTGCTCTGACGCTATGGACAGAAATCGACAGAAACTAATCCGATCGAATATGAGCGGGTTGATTAACACCCCCTGCTAGCGGCTGATTGGCCGATAATCTGCAGGGGGCGGTATTGCACCAGCATTTCAGAAGAACTGCTGGTGCAATGATAAATGCCAACAGCGTATGCTGCCATCATTTATCGATGTGCAGCGGACATGATCCGCAATATCAGATCATGTCCGCTCGCACAATCATAAATATGCCCCATGGGCTGGAAAACAGTGCCAGCAGATCCATCAAACAGTGGCAGGAGATCCCGCCGGGGTCAAGCCAGAAGATCCATCCAAAGGAGGTACAGGGGCAAAAGCAAAGATCAAAACAAGCCGGGTTCAGCAACTAATAAACAGTCTGCCAGATAATTGAGCCAAAAGAGCAATAGATAGGAGAATCAAAGTCCAACAGCCAATCACAGACTCATATCTGTATACTAGACTTGTGCATTTGTTTTGTTATGTATGTGAATTTGTAACAAAAACAATGATATTCGCTTCGTTTTCACTAAATAAATATCCGTACAAATGCACTAATTTAAAACTAACAAATACTGACAAAATGCGCCAGTATTCATTTGTGTCTTTTTAATTAGCTGTAAAGGGTTAAATAAGTACCTCTAGTGTGCTGGAGAGCCGCGCTAATCCCTACACTTATAGGAGGCTTAGCGCTGCAGATCCCAAAGCTTGTGTTTAAGGAGAAGGTTCATTAGCGCAGTCTCTGGGATCCGCAATGCTAAGCCTTCTATTAGTGCGCCCCGGGCTCTGTGATGCACATCAGGATTAGTGCGGCTTTCCAGCATGCTAGAGGGTACAAGGCTACATGTGAACATTTCCCCCTGTAGCAAAGGAACATTTACATTTGTTTAATAAAAATTTATGTAAATGTTCCCCCGATATTCTGTATTAATTTAGTTTAAACAAACCGAATACTAAATAGTGCAGCAGATGAATATTCTGAAAACTACATTTTTAGAATATTTTTTCCGAAAGATTTGTCTGAATCAAATTTTCTACTAGTGCACAAGTCCAATGTATACACTGCAAACTCCTGCACATGCTCAGTAGTCGCTAATGCAGAGCTGAGTGAGGAAAGTCCCATGTACAGAAAGAACAAAGGCCTGATATCACTGGCATTGTGATGTCATTGTCAACTTGCCTCAAAGGTGCAGCAAATCCATTGAGTACAGCCCTGCCTTATGAAGTCTGCATGCTCCCAAAGACAAGTACTCTTACAGAAGTCATTGCAGCCAGGATAGGCCACGTTTCCACTGCAAGTCTGCAAAATGTTTTTCTTTCCTAAAATATGATGAGTCCACGGCTTGAGTAATTACTGTTGGGAATATCACTCCTGGCCAGCAGGAGGAGGCAGAGAGCACCACAGTTAAACTGCTAAGTATCACTCCCTTACCCACAACCCCCAGTCATTTTCTTTGCCTTCGGTGCATGGAGGAGGTGAAGTTTAGGTGTCTGAAGAAAAATTTTGATTTCATCTATAAGCAAGTTTTGGGGTATAGCCGTATTCTACGTCATTCCTTGCAGTCGGGTAGTGGTGGCTTTAAAGCAGTTAGGAACTTGTAAAGAGGTACTTACTGTGTTTTCCTAACAAATACTGCCCTAGTTTAGAAAGCCAGAGTTGGCTACTCTGTTCTTTCTTTTTTAAAGGTCTCTGTGAGGAACTGTGTCCTCTCATACCTTGTAATTGTCTACATGCCGGACAGCGGAGCAGGTAAGTGCTTTTTCTTCAAGTTGGGGAGACAATGCACTTAACAAATGAAAAGACACTGCTTTTTTATTGGGACATAGATAATCCTGTTGTATGGGTTTCACTGGGGCATGAAGCAGGCACTGTAGCATGTGTGAGACTAACATTTAAACTCTTTTAAAAAGAAAGGGTAAATGTTTTTATTAGGCTTTATTTTCTGACACGTATTTACTTGATAAAACAATACAAGTTTAAACTGAAAGTAAGGCTGAATTTTCTATTTCAGCAGCTTATTCATTTCTCCATTGATTTAAAATAAAATGATGCAACATTTTAAACTGTCAGGTTTGAAATCAGTTATTTCTGGTACTCAGTGTACCAGGAAGTAGTGCCTCTCTGTGCCACAGCAGAAATTTCAGCCCGGCACTTGTGGTCACATGACCGGCTTTACTTTATAACATTTCTGAGGAAAAAGTTGTTTTTTCTCCATTTCTGGGTTATTCAGTCTTAATTGGTAGTGGTAAGGCACCTCAGTATTTGAGGTGTGGGGTTGCCTGAGGGTTATTTAAGAAGTTTATTTGATGTTTATTAAAAAATAATTCTCAACTTTTCTCACATAATTTTAGCTGGAGATCGATCCTAATTTGGGATAAAATTTAAAGTGTATTTTTTCCTTGGCTTATTTTAATTGAATATTAAAATCTTTTAAACTTATCTGTACAAGTTTATTTACTGTTTAACAACATGTCTGATATGGAGCAAGAGCCTGCTCTCATGAATTCATGCTTATTATGTTTAGATGTACAAATTGCAGCTCCTGTGCAATTTTGTTCTTCATGTGTCAAGAAAACCTTGCAAAATAAAGGTAACATTTTGAGCCTAATGTCTCTCAGGATGATTCTGTTAAAATAATACATCAGCTTTCTCCTGCTATGTCCCAAGCCTCAATGGTGTCACATGCAGTGCCCTGCGGTTCCTTTATAACTCCTAGTGGAGTCTATTTAAAGCAGAAATTACTGCCCAGGTATCTTCAGGTATCTGCGGCATTAGCTGTCATTCCCAGACTACAGGGAAAAACGCAAGTGGAAATCTAGAAATTCAGAAAGTAAGGTGCCTGTCCTCAGTTCTGCTTCCCAAGTTGCCCTTTCTCATAAGTCTGATGAGGAAGATACATCAGGACTTTCTGAGGGTGAAAACTCAGATTCGGACTGTATCATTCCTTCAGATTTAAGCTTGAACACCTATGTGTATTGTTAAAGGAGGTTTTAGCTACTTTAGATGACTCCGATACCCCTGTCGTTGTCACTCCTAAGGAATCTAGTGAACTTAATAGTTTCTTTGATGAACCTTCCACTTCGGAGGTTTTTCCTGTGCCGGACCGTGCTAGGGAGATTATCTGACAGAAACCAGGGGTGTCTTTTTCCCTGTCTCCCATTTTAAAGAAAATGTTTCCTCTCGAGGACTCCATTAAAGACCCTTTGTATATTGTACCTAAAGTTGAAAGGGGCCATTTCTACTCTGGCTAAGAGAACCACTATTCCTATTGAGGATAGCTGCTCTTTTAAGGGTCCAATGGACAAGAAGCTGGAGGCTTATTTGAAAAAGATATATGTTCATCAAGGTCTCCAATGGCAACCTGCGGTGTGTATTGCCACTGTGACTAGTGTGGCATCTTATTGGTTCAATGCCTTGTCTGATTCTTCCTTGGATTAAATTCAAGATAGGATTAGAGCTCTTAAATTGGCCAATTCATTTATTGCAGATGCTATTTTACAGGTTGTTAGACTAAGAGCTAAAATTTCTAGTTTCGCTGTCCTAGTCCGCAGGGCGTTATGGTTGGAATGCTGGTCTGCGGACGTTTCCTCTAAAGTCAAGCTTCTGGCAAATCCTTACAAGGGCAAAACCTTGTTTGGATCCGGTTTGGCAGAAATTATCTCTGATATTATGGGTACAAAAAGGGTCTTTTCTACCTCAAGATAAGAAGAAAAGGCCTAAAGGATATCAGAGTAATTTTCGTTCCTTTCGTAACTTCAGAGGAAAGCCTTACCCTTTTTCTTCCAAGCAGGAACAATCCAAGTCTTCTTGGAAACCCAATAAGTCTAGGGGGAACAAGGGGAAACAATCAAAGAAACCCGCAGCTGATTCTAAATCAGCATAAAGGGTTTGCCCCCGATCTGGGATCGGATCAGGTGGGGGGCAGACTTTCTCAGTTATCTCAAGCCTGGATATGAGATGTCCCAGATCCCTGGACTGTAGACATAGTATCCCAGGGCTACAGATTGGAATTCAAGACTTTTCCTCCTAGAGGCAGATTTCATCTCTCAAGATTATCTGATATGGTGTCCCTTCAGAAGGCCAAGCTTCCAAGGTAAAGTTCAAGGTCAAGAGATCCGCAGGTAGTTCAGATAGATACTCTGGCGGTTCCTTGGGATTCAGGTTGGCATACCTGTTTCCTCCGTTTGCTCTCCTTCCACGAGTCATTGCTCGTATCAAACAAGAGAGGGCATCGGTGATTCTAATATCCCATGCATGGCCTTGCAGGATCTTGTTTGCAGACCTAGTGGAGATGTCATCTCTCCCACCTTGGAGACTACCTCTGAGAAACGACCTCCTGATTCAGGGTCCCTTCCTTCATCCAAATCTAGTTTCTCTGGAGCTGACTGCTTTGAGATTGAACACCTAATTCTGTCTAAGCGTGGTTTTTCTGAGTCAGTCAATGAGACCATGATTCAGGCTCGCAAGCCTGTTACTAGAAAGATTTACCATAAGATATGGCATAAATATATTTATTGGTGTGAATCCAAGGGCTACTATTGAAATTCAATTAGAATTCCTAGAATTTTATCTTTTCTTCAGGAAGGCCTGGAAAAGGGATTGTCAGTCAGTACCCTGAATGGTCAGATTTTTGCTTTATCAGTTTTACTATATAAACATTTGGCGGATGTGCCAGATGTCCAATCTTTTTGTTAGGCCTTGGTCAAAATCAGGCCTGTCTTTAAGTCTGTTGTTCCTCCTTGGAGCCTTAACCTTGTTCTTAAAGTTTTACAGCTTGCTCCGATTGAGCCATTGCATTCCATAGACATTAAGGGGCCGAATTATCAAGCTCCAAATGGAGCTTGATGCCCCGTGTTTCTGGCGAGCCTCCAGGTTTGCTGGAAATACAAGTTATGAAGAAGCGGTCTAAAGACCGCTGCTCCATAACCTGTCCGCCTGCTCTGAGGAGGCGGACAAACATCGCCAGAAATCATCCCGATCTCAAACGATCGGGTTGATTGACACCCCTTGCTAGTGGCCGATTGGACGCGAATCTGCAGGGTGTGGCATTGCACCAGCAGTTCACAAGAACTGCTGGTGCAATGATAAATGCCAATAGTGTATGTGGTCTGCATTTATCAATGTGCAGAGGACATGATCCACAATATCGGATCATGTCCGCTTGCACCTTCTTAAATATGCCCCTAAGTTGATATTTTGGAAGGTTTTGTTTCTTGTTGCGATCTCTTCTGCTCGAAGAGTCTCGGAACTCTCAGCTCTGCACTGGGATTCCCCTTATCTTATTTTTCATGCCGATAAGGCGGTTCTTCGTACTAAGTTAGGTTTCCTTCCTAAGGTTGTTTTTAATAGAAATACCAATAAGCAAATTGTTTTTCCCTTCTTCATCTTCCAAAGAACGTTTGTTACACAATTTGGATGTTGTACGTACTCTTAAATTCTACTTACAGGCGACTAAGGATTTTCACCAGTCCTCTGCCCTCTTTGTCTGTTTCTCTGGGAAACGTAAAGGTCAGAAGCTACTGCTACTACTCTTTCTTTTTGGTTACGAAGTATAATTCGTTTGGCTTATGAGACTGCTGGACAGCAGCCTCCTGAGAGAATTACAGCTCATTCCACAAAAGCTGTTTCCTCTTCTTGGGCTTTCAAAAATGAAGCTTCTGTGGAACAAATTTGCAAGGTTTCAACTTGGTCTTCTCTATCCACTTTTTCCAAATTTTCCAAATTTTATATTTTTGCCTCGGCTGAGGCTTGTTTTGGGAGAAAGGTTCTTCAAATGGTGGTGCCTTCTGTTTAGGACTGCCTGTCTTATCCCTCCCTATTTATCCATGTCCTCTAGCTTGGGTATTGTTTCCCAACAGTAATTACTCAAGACATAGACTCACCATATCTTAGGAAATAAAAACTAAATTTATTCTTTCCTGATAAATATATTTATTTCTGGATATGGTGAGTCCACGGCCCCACCCTTTATTTTAAGACAGTTGTTCTTTTGACTATAACCTCAGGCACCTCTACACCTTGTGTTACTTCTTTTTCTCCATTTCCCTTTGGTCGAATGACTTGGGGTTGTGGGTAAGGGAGTGATACTTAGCAGTTTAACTGTGGTGCTCTTTGCCTCCTCCTGCTGGCCAGGAGTGATATTCCCAACAGTAATTACTCAAGCCATGGACTCACCATATCCGGAAATAAATAAATGTATCAGCTAAGCATAAATGTTGTTTTTCCTTACATTGTTCCTAAAGCTTCGCTACATAACTGTAGGTTAAAGTAAGGGAAAAAATTATTTGATCCCCTGCTGATTTTGTACGTTTGCCCGCTGACAAAGAAATGATCAGTATGAATTTTAATGGTAGGTTTATCTGACCAATGAGAGACAGAATAACAATAAAAAATCCAGAAAAATGCATTTCAAAAAAGTTATACATTGATTTGTATTTTAATGAGTGAAATAAGTATTTGACCCCTTTTTCCAAACATGACTTAGTACTTGGTGGCAAAACCATTGTTGGCAATCACAGAGGTCAGATATTTCTTGTAGTTGGCCACCAGGTTTACACACATCTCAGGAGGGATTTTGTCACACTCCTCTTTGCAGATCCTGTCCAAGTCATTAAGGTTTCAAGGCTGTACCTTGAGCTCCCTCCACAGATTTGCTATGGAATTAAGGTCTGGAGACTGGCAAGGCCACTCCAGGACCTTAATGTGCTTCTTCTTGAGCCACTCCTTTGTTGCCTTGGCCGTGATTTTTGGGTCATTGTCATGCTGGAATACCCATCCACGACCCATTTTTAATGCCCTGGCTGAGGGAAGGTGGTTCTCACCCAAGATTTGACGGTACATGGCCCCGTCCATCGTCCCTTTGATGCAGTGAAGTTGTCCTGTCCCCTTAGCAGAAAAACACCCCCAAAGCATAATGTTACACCTCTATGTTTGACAGTGGGTATGGTGTTCTTGGGGTCATAGGCAGCATTCCTCCTCCTCTAAACACGGCGAGTTAAGTTGATGCCAAAGAGCTAGATTTTGATCTCATCTGACCATAACACTTTCACCCAGTTCTCCTTTGAATCATTCAGATGTTCATTGGCAAACTTCATACGGGCCTGTAAATGTGCTTTCTTGAGCGGGTGCTGCAGGATTTTAGTCCTTTATGGCGTAGTGTGTTACTAATTGTTTTCTTGGTGACTATGGTCTCAGCTGCCTTGAGATCATTGACAAGATCCTCCTGTGTAGTTCTGGGCTGATTCCTCACCGTTCTCATGATCATTGAAACTCCACAAGGTGAGATCTTGCATAAAGCCCCAGACTGAGGAAGATTGACAGATATTTTGTGTTTCTTCAATTTGCAAATAATCACACCAACTGTTGTCACCATTTCACCAAGCTGCTTGGAAATAGTCTTGTAGCCCATTCCAGTCTTGTGTAGGTCTACAATCTTGTCCCTGACATCCTTGGACAGCTCTTTGGTCTTGGCTATGGTGGAGAGTTTGGAATCTGAATGATCTTGTTTCTGTGGACAGGTTTCTTTTATACAGGTAACAAGCTGAGATTAGGAGCACCCCCATTAAAAGAGTGCTCCTAATCTCAGTTCATTACCTATATAAAAGACACCTGAGAGCCAGAAATCTTGCTGATTGATAGGGGATCAAATACTTATTTCACTCATTAAAATGTAAATCAATTTATAACTTTTTGAAATGCGTTTTTCTGGATTTTGTTGTTGTTATTCTGTCTCTCGCTGTTCAAATCAAACTACCATTAAAATTATGGACTGATAATTTCTTTGTCAGTGGGCAAATGTACAAAATCAGCAGGGGATCAAATAACGTTTTCCCTCACTGTAAGGGACATTAAAGCCATTTGTTTTCTGTACATATGAAATGCAATGAAGTGCTGTGTTGAAAAAAAAACCAACCAACTTTAAATATCTGTCTGCAAAAGTAATGTTTTATAAGCTTTTAAACGCAGGTTGAATATGGTAGCGTTACGTAACAAATGGTGCACAGTTGTTCCTCATTAGTATAGAGGTGAGTATCCCTGCCTGCAGGACCGGTGTTTGCATAGGGCAAACAAGGCAGCCGGCTTATGGTGCCCCAGGAGGGGAAGGAGCAAACTTAGAGCAGGGGCATCTATTTTTAATTGAAATATTTTTTATTGCAAATCAGACACAAGTTACAGAATGCTTTGTTCAAAAGTATATATCTCCTCTCTCCTTCCCCAATGTCTCTGGTTGCTCCAATTACTTTATCTCTTCTTTTTATCTAGGTGTAACCCAGAGATCGAAGACTTCTTTAGCTGAACATCAGATACTGTTTGATAATGTCCAAAAGTTCTGCATTTCTTAGCATCTGGATATATAACAGAATCTCATGTAGGAGGATGATAGGAGGGACAGAAAAAGTCTGCGCCTGCCTCCCCTCCTATCCCATATTATTTTATATTTCTAAAAACAACAATAGATGAACTAACCATGTCATATATAACCAAAAATAAGCAAATAACTACATTCAACTTGCCTGTTTCGTTATTACCTTGTTACCAGTTCCAAGAGAGGAGCTCCAATCTCTTATTTAGTTGCTCAGTACCGTCATATTTTGTCTTGTCTGTTTCATGTCGCAGAAGGCACCTCTATCTCAACTGGTAATCTATCTCCTACGTCTAGGAAATCCCCCAATATTTTAATTCCTTAGTAGCCTTTCAATATCCAGTAGTACCAGATCTTTAGAAACTGGTCTTGATTACCCTGTATGGAGGTGCCGTTTCTGACATGTTGTACACTAATTGGATCCTCTCCCTCACCTCCCCCCAGGAGGGCACCCCTGTCTTCCAATACCTTGTAATGCAGATTCTTGTAGCTGTACATAACGTACAAATAAATGTATTAGTAGCTGCATTAAATACTGGTATGTGTTCATTTAGAAGTGTCTGAGACGCCTTTAAAGTGATATTTTCAGTTAACACCGTACTCAACAGATTGGATAGTTTTGACCAGATATGCTGGACCTGAGAGCAGTTCCACCACATGTGGATATACGTCCCTAGCTCCGAACATCCTCTATAGCAATTCTTGCTGCCCCTTGGGGAGTAGTGGGATGTAACAATAGGAGTGAGGTACCACCTAAATGTCGTCTTTATACAGTTTTCTTTAAAGTCTGCACAAACTAAACCTTTACTAGAAGATGCGAAAATCATTTCCCACTCCTTCTTTGAATACTCCTTATCAAAGTCCACCTCCCATTTACTTGCTGATAGTGTTTTAGAGGTGGTTTTAGCCTTCTGTAATGTTAGATAAATCTGAGAAATCACTTTTTTACTCCTAAAACCTATATTACAGAGACGTTCCAGTACTGTCGAGTTTTGTTTTTTGTAATGTGGTATATACCATTTTGAAAGAAATCCGAGACTCTATAAAGACCCTTGTTCTCCCATTTTTCAATCCCGGCCCAGAAGTCTGTATTCATAAGAGTTTTGATCGGTCTCACCATCAAATTTGGTGGAATCAGGTCCAAGGACTTGGCCAAGGTTGACCAAATATGCATCATTTCTACAGTGATCGATGAAGCAGAAGAGTCCTTAATGGACTTACCTTCCCGCTCCCATAGAATATCTTCTGGAGATCTATAGGAAGCATTCGCCGTCTCCACACCCACCCACACTATATCGTCCACTTTTTTGCCCATTAGTGTATTTTGGCCTAATCTGGCTGCTTGGTAATAGTCTATCCAGTTAGGGACACCTACCCCCCTCTAAATTCCTATGTAGCTGTAATATATGAGAAGCTATCCTGGCCATTTTGTTACCTCTTAAAAAGCGCACCAGATCTGATTGCAATTTTTTCAGTTCTATTATGGTGATCTTGATTGGTAAAGCCCGAAACAGGTACAGTAGCTTAGGGAGGATGTTCATTTTTATGCCCGATAATCAGCCATACCAGGAGAAACCGCCCATCTTCCATTTCGCCAGGTATTTTCTGATGGTCTTAAACAAGGGAACATAATTCAATTTATATAACTCTTTGACATTGTTTGAAATTTTTATCCCTAAATATTTAATCGCCTCCTTTGCCCATGAAAATTCAAAGTTGGTTTCTATTATCTTTTTAGTATGGTTAGGGAGAGCAACCGCCAGAGCCTCACATTTTTCTAGATTTACTTTATAACCTGAGATATTAGAGTAGTCTTGCAAAATGTGGTACAAATTAGGGAGAGAAATCAATGGTTTAGTCAGAGTAAGGAGCACATCATCTGCAAATAAGGACAATTTGAACTCATGTTGCGCAATCCGCACGCCATGAACATCAGGGGATAAGCTTATTTTTGCCGCCAAGGGCTCTATGCAAAGCGCAAATAAAAGCGGGGAAAGGGGGGGGGGCGGAGCTAGCCGCGGTACAGAGCAGCAGCACAAGTGGCGAGCTCTGTTAGCCTGTGTGTATTAAACTCTATATTTGGCGGATTAAACTCTCCAAAATCTGAGAAAATTTACATCCTAAAGCAGCCTAGAACACCTTAGCACTTGCCAACTTAAAGTGAGAGAGAAAACTTTTTGGCGCTATCCTCCACTCGATGAAGTGTAACTGACCTCCGGATTACGGGACAATTACAGCAGCCCAACAGCCACAGACTACACGGCCCTGGAGGGTCGGGGCTCCGCTCCAGGGCGCCTGTGAAGCCTCTCTACTAACATTGGAATTGAGATTCTCACCCCGAAGCTTAACAGCCGTCCCACCATAAGCGTACCCACAGCCGCAGTGTCAGACTGGGAGGACAACCTGAGGCCTCATACTGGCCCTCGCACGAGCGCAACTACCGACAAAGCAGAGACTTGGCTCTGATCTGCTAGACCATCTGACCTCGCAGCGATACCCCTGCTCTTGCCTTAGCTGTCCGGAGGGTCGGGGCTCCGCTCCGGAACAGCAGACTATTACCAATTCTGAATCTGCTTGGGGGTATCGGGTGGCTAATCCTTCCTAGAGGACGCACATTTAAACTTACCATTCACCAGGGCCATCCGATTCCCTGGAACTACAATCCGGAGCTTGCATTGGATTGAGGTGGGGACCAAAGTCTTCAGAATTAAAGTGCGCCACAGCCTATTAGACGCGAACCGCCGCCATCTTGCGGCCTACCTACCCGGACCTGGCAGCAGAACAGACACGGCAGAGGAGACCGGGTAAGAGTGCTATACACATATAAGGACACTTTTATGTTAAAACCCGCTATACAACCGGGATAACTGTGCCTGGCGTCTAGTTACTAACCTCGGTAGGCCCTGTCAAAGCTTATAAGACTCCTTCCTGCACCTGAGGCCTACCATTAACCACCAGCATATTTACTATTGTCAGGCCACCAGCAAGATACCACAGCCTCATAGCTGCCCTAAAGGTCGCATTGAAAACTCTTTATCTCAGTATTAGAAAGGGCCTACTTCTGACATATTTATACACAAGTTTTTTGTAAATACCTCTATACGCTCTATCCACAGAATTATCTGATTGAGGTTGATTCTGAAGCACGCTTTCAATTTATGTCAAATACAGATTGCAGGGCCGGAGTGGACCACAATAGACTCTCTCTACACTCTCTTGGCGCACACAATACAAGCGCAGTGACAAAGAGACTTAACAAGCATCTGCACCCTAAATAATACTGCACTATCTATGCTCTGTAGGATATTAAAGAATCAGTCTCTATATGACATAAAGCAGGACATTTTATTACTATACAATTTATTGCTACAACTTTCCCTGTTTGATGTTAATATGCTGAATATGGCTGCCTAACTTAAGATTGACGTCAGGGGGACTATGTCACAATTTTCTACAATCTACCCTTTATAGTTGCTATTCTACTATTTGGTGCAATATCTGACTGGATTCCAGCTATCTACTCTCCTGCGGCTGAGGACAGGAAACTGAGCATGTCCCAAAACTCTAGAATAAAACCAAGGCTATCTCAACCACCCAAGAAGACAGTAGCTGACCACTTTAAAGGCCATCTGTCTCAAACATACCGAGACTCTGCTTCTGTCATGGATGACAGCGAATCTGACAACAGTATTAATTCTCAAGCTCCCACACCAGACGCAATGTCTACATCTATTGTTGATGCTCTCACCAAGCGCATGAACCTTCTTCAAGACACCTTAACTAAAGAAATAAAGGGTTCTACAGCTGAGCTGCGCAGAGAAATTGCGTCATTGGGAGAAAGGACGGACACCCTAGAACGCAAGCAAGAGGATCTTACGGTAGATCAGGCCCATCTCCTGGCATATTCCCAGAGCTTGGCAACCCAGTTATCAGACTTGGAGATAAAATTGGCTGATATGGAAGACAGGTCCAGACGGAATAATTTGAGGTTCCGAGGAATATCTGAAGATGTTGGCTCACAAGATCTGGAACCCTATGTTTTAGAGTTTTGCAAGGCTATACTGCCTGATACTGACCCAACAAGCTTCCTACTAGATAGGGTCCACAGGGTGGCGAGACCACGGTCGGTTTCTCAAGATAAGCCGAGAGATGTCCTCGCTAGGATACATTTTTTCACTCATAAGGAGAAGATTCTAAAAGAATTGGCCAATAAACCACAACTACCAACTAAATTTCAGCAGCTCTCTGTATTTCCAGACATCTCAAGCTTCACTCTACAAAGAAGAAGGACCTTTAGAAACATTACCCAAATCCTAAGAGCAGAAAATATTAGGTATAGATGGGGTTACCCGACGAAATTGGTAGTTTCAAATAAGGGCGAAACCCATACTATTCTTACCATCCAGGAGGGATTTGACTTGTTAAAAGAGTGGGGACTGATAGCATCTGAACCCACAATAAGAAGGGACTCAATGCCTAATACTTCTGGCCTGGATACATCCTCTCAGGCCTCTCAACCTAAATTACGGGCTGGAGCCCTAGATTTCACACCTGGGCCACAAAAACCATCTATAGGAGGACAAATTTCCTCTGCTGCTGCTCTCCTGAGAGATAAAAAATGATATGATAGCACTTTTTTCAAATGATTTATATGTCAATATAAGCCCTGTTGTATGTACTTATGTTTCTGTTTAGATATCTGTTTCAGGTTGTAGGGGAGGAGATTCGGAATTTCCTGCTGGAAACAGAAAATCTGCCCTGAGGCGTACTGCCTTTGTCCACTAAACATCTCTTTTTCAGATGATGAGGGTTGCGAATATTTCCCCTTCTCCAATCTGTTTATGCTGCAAGTGGTTTAATAGACATATCATAAGAGCTGATTAAAGCCAAATCTAGATTCGGCTGAAGCATATTTGCTGTTCCTTTGAGGGGTGGAAAATGACATGTTGCATACCCTTAAATGATACATATGTTATTGCTAAATTTGTTTGATGCATTTTTATCTCTGTTTAGGTACCTACCTCATGTTGAAGGAGAGGAGATTCGGGATTCCCTGTAGATAACAGAAAATCCGTCCTGAGGCGTTTTGCCTCTATATATTAAACATCTTTTTTTTTAGAGGATCAGGATCGTGACTATCTCCCCTTCTTCAAATAGGTTATGCTGTAAACTGTTTCATAGATATAAAGGAAGTATCATTTAAACCTACATCTAGATCCACCCAGAATTCTAAGCAGCAAACTGTTTGCCAGACATATAGTAGAAATTGTTTTCACGTTGTAGAGGAGGAGATTCGGGATTTCCAGTTGGAAATAGCAATTCAGCCCTGTGGCGGCTTACCACTGCCCATTAAACATCTCTTTTTCAGATGATAAGGGTCGCAGATATCTCCCCTTCTTCAATGTGTTTATGCCGAAAGTGGTTTAATAGACGTATCATTAGAGTTGATTAAAGCCAAATCTGTATCCAACTAAAACTTGACTGCTATTCCTTTGAGGGACGGAGGGTGCTCTGTTTTCACTCCCTCAAACGATACATATGTTATTGCAAATCTTGTTGTATATAGATGTGCTTCTGTAGAATCACTTCAAACTACATCTAGATTCGCCTAGAATTCTATGCTGCACATTCTTCATCAGACATATAGTAAGAATTGTTTTAAACTAGAACTAGATCTAACTGAAATTGCATATATGGAAATGACGTACAACAGACTAATTGCACTAAATGTAGACCCCTGTTACTATGTTAGTTAATTTAAGTTATGATTGTTATCCTATAGTTCACACTCCCCCATGATTAGTCAATCTATTTTTACAGGTTGATATACTTGTACCGCCCCCCCCCCCCCCTCATATACGCAAATTATATTTGTGATATCCCCTCCTAAGGGGACAGGAGGAGTTAGTCTAATCTTTAGACAAGCTTCTCCATTTGATGATCCGGCGGGTCATCATACTTGTGAATACACTTATACCCCGAACAAATACACCTGAGTAGACTTGGTCTGATGTTGACGATATAGATTGTACTTTCTATATTTTATAAAGAATCCTTGACTAACTGTACTTCCTATTTCAGGTAACAATTACATTTTCTCTCGAACTTGATCTCTTGGGACCTTTCTGAACAGAGACCAGAACTTCTCAATTTAAGATTATTGGGAGTCGTCTCTAGGTGTGCACCTTCGGGCGGGGTAAGTTTTGTGCCTTAACTCTGTTTCTCTCTCCGCTATCTTTCTTCCCTCTCTCCTTCCCAGCTTCCTAAGCCTGCAAAAATGTCAATCCCCAACAATATCTCTTTTGCAACACTAAATGCCAAGGGTCTCAATTCACAAGATAAACGAAGTATGCTTACAAACACTATGAAGGCTCTCAAAATACATATTATCTTCCTACAGGAGACACACTGGCTGGCATCCTCCCAGGCCCCGTACAGAACCCCAGACTATCCCACTGTGATTCTAGCCTCCCACTCTGAAAAATCTAGAGGGGTAGCTATTGCCATACATAAAACCATGCAATATGAACATATCTATGTGGAGAAATACTCTGAGGGTAGATATCTCTTGCTCACCTGTAAGCTTAACGGTATTCTATTCACATTGGTAAATATTTATGCCCCTAACCAATCACAACCCAAATTCTTGAAAAAGGTACTGTCTAAAATAGAAAAATACAAGGCTGGAACTCTGATGATTCTAGGGGGTGATTTCAATATGGTGTGGGACCCCCTAGTCGACAAGAAAGTTCAGAGGGGGAAAGAAATTGACACGTATACTATAACTACTGCCAACAGATTCCGTCAGCACATAATCCAGCACAATCTATATGACATTTGGAGGGCATACCACCACAGTGACAGAGATTACACATACTTCTCTAGACCCCATCACTCTTACTCGAGACTAGACCACTTTTTCACGGATTCATGGACACTTGACAGAGTTTTAATATCACATATAAAGGTCTGTGCTTGGTCGGATCATGATGTTCTCATGTTTACCCTCTCCACTGACCAAACAACTATGTCTAGGCCTGGTTGGAAACTTCCTAAGCAGGCCCTACAGGACAAGCCTTTTAGGACTTCTCTCCAAAATTCTATTAGAGAATTCTTACAGCTAAACGAAACTCCGGTATGCCATCTCAAACAGTTTGGGCCGCCCTGAAGGCATATGTGAGAGGGATCTGCATTCGGAGACAGGCAAAACTTAGGCATCAGATGAAAGCCCCTTTGGGCCTTCTTATGACAGAGCTACGACGGACTGAACAAGAAAATAAGACCTCCCCGTCGAGCCCTCTAGCTGATAAAATCAAAACTCTTAGAACGCAAATAGCGGATAGGGAGCTGGAGAGGGTAAGGGAAGCCCATACTCGATTCAAAAAGTTGCTATATTGTCAGGGTAATAAAGCCTCAACGCTCTTAGCACACAAACTGAGAGGTAGAACCGCGGCAGCTAGAATACTATCACTCAAACAGGGAACCAAATCGGTCTCCTCGCCTAAAGAAATTGGACAAACCTTTGCGGCCTATTATTCTGATTTGTATCATCTCCACCCTTCAATGGCTGGTGAAGAATCACCTATTCCTGAAGTGAAAGATTTCCTACAGGGTCTTAATCTACCCGCACTATCAGAGGTAGATAAAGAAACACTTAAGGCCCCATTCTCTCTAACTGAAATTAACTTAGCCATCAAGCATACCCAAAATTATAAAGCCCCGGGCCCTGATGGGTACCCGGCATCCTTCTATAAGCTCTTTAAAACTGATCTGAATAAGATCCTCCTCAAGGTTTTTTTGGAGGCTCGAGAGTCAGGTCTGTTTGCTAATGAATACCTGCAGGCAATAATTCTACCTATCCCCAAGCCGAATAAAGACCCAACACAATGTACTAGTTACAGACCAATCTCATTGATTAATGGTGATGTGAAACTTTATGCCAAACTTCGGGCCAACCGCCTTAATACCTTACTCCCGAAGGTAGTACACTCAGATCAAGTTGGATTCACCTTTGGTAGAGAAGGACCGGATAATTCTCGGAAAATGCTTAATATCCTCACAGAGGCGTCTCGTCTAAAAATTCCCATGCTGGCCCTGTCTTTGGACGCAGAAAAAGCGTTTGACAGGGTCAGATGGGATTACTTATGGTGCACATTAGCCCAATTTGGCATACCAGACGAAGTAGTAACAGCTATCCGCGCCTTATACTCCTGTCCATCGGCGGTTGTTAAGGGCTTGGGTTTTGCCTCTCCGGAAATTCATATCACTAACGGTACTAGGCAGGGGTGCCCCCTATCGCCCTTAATTTTCACATTAGCCATTGAACCTTTGGCCCAAGCCATTAGAAACTCACGTACGATACGGGGAGTACAGTTTTCTGGTCAAACAGAAAAAATAGCATTGTTCGCGGATGACGTGACATTATTCCTCACAAACCCATTAGGCTCCCTACCTGCCCTCCTTGACCTTGTTTACAAATTTGGTGCCCATAGTTATTATAAGGTTAACGTTTCAAAGACCGAGGCTTTGTCGGTTGGTCTTCCTGCCTTTGAACTAGATGTTCTGCGAACCTCATACTCCTTTCAATGGTCACATTCCACCATCAGACACTTGGGGATTCAACTTGGTGCAGATCGGAGAGCAGTACTTTCTATAAACTACTCAGACATTATTAAAGAAGTTACCGAGCTCACCACCTCATGGAACTTTAAAGAGATCTCTTGGCTAGGCCGCATAGCATCTTTTAAGATGACGATCCTACCTAAAATTCTCTATTACTTTCGCTGCTTACCTCTTAATGTTCCTAGTGCCCTTATAGATAAGCTCCAATCTCTTGGTCAAAAGTATATCTGGGATAAATCTAAGCCTCGTATAGCGGCAAAGATCCTTCAGAAAAAGTATGAGCAGGGAGGCGTAGCTATGCCTAGTATTCGCGGATACTATGAAGCCGCTAGGCTCTCTCATATCTTAGCCTGGGCAGATAAGGGTGAACCGCAAGGTTGGAAGACCATAGAGGCCTATGATCTCCCTACAGGTCTAAGTTTGGCTGATTTACCATGGATTCCTACCTACCAACTGGATACGTTGGGAATAAAGAATGTCATTATCAGAGACAACTTGAAAATTTGGCACAACCTCAGGAACCTACCAGAGGTTGCCCCACATCCATCTCCTATCCAGTCTTTGCCCGCCTTGCTTGCAGCCCTACCGGACACACATGTACAGCACTGGGGTGTTTGGGATCTGAAAATGATCTCCCAGCTATATTCCTCAGACACTCTGGTAGGCCCGAACAATATAGAATCTGTCATTCCAAACCCCCCTATATGGCTCAAATTTGAGTACTCTAGACTATACGCCTTCCTGGTCTCTTGGGGATTCCCTAAAGGCCCTAATAGACCTCTGACCGCTTGGGAAAAATTGTGGCAACTCACTGTTAAGACCCCTAAACTTATCTCATTTCATTATAGCTTACTACTCTCGTCCACAAACAAAGACAGACCTTGGCAACTTAGAGCATGGGAGGGAGACTTGTCCAGACCAATCACTGACAAAGATCTGCACATGGCTATGACTCTAACCAAGAAGACAGTGCACTGTGCGAACACTCTAGAATCATATATGAAACTGTTTCTAAAATGGTATTATACCCCCTCTAGACTCTCACAGATGTTTCCTACAACCTCCCCTCTCTGCTGGATAGACTGCGAATCAAGAGGGTCCGATATTCATATATGGTGGGAATGTCCTAAATTAAAACATTTGTGGACGCAGGTGTCCTCCCTCTGCTCTACCCTTGGACTGAATAGATCACTCACCCCTGATATGGCTTTGCTACATGTATTCCCGAGACACATTCAGGCTCCCCTGTCTAAATTGTTAATTTTTGTTCTCGCTGCCACTAAGTTGGCGATAGCGAGAGCTTGGAAACAGACTCAACCCCCTGACATAACAGTTATTATCCCCATAATACAGACATATGCCAAGATGGAACAGAGTTTCTACTTCAATACAGATAAAGAAGATCTCTACTGGCAGATCTGGGAACCTTGGTTCTATTACCAAGAAAACAATAGATAGGCGGATAGATCTTGACTCTTGTAACAAACTCCCCCGCCTATTCTCTTTCATCTGCAATCACTGACCTATGCTTTCACTCCTTCTTCTTCCATTCCCCTAACCCCCCCCCTCTCTTCCTACACTGTGCAACCTATTTCCCCTACCCCGGCCCCTATTCTCTGCTGTCCCTACTTCTTGTGGGGCGATTTGCCCCGCCTGGAGGTGCACGCTGGAATTGATCTGTCGGATCACTGAGAGAAGCAAGATAATGATTTTCATTAGACTGACTTGCTGTAATTACCATAATGCTGAGTTAATGCCTATGATTATTATGCCCTGCCAATCATCATAATTAAGATTGGTTAAACTGTAATGTCCTTTCTTCTATGATTATGTAAACTGTAAGACCCTTGTGGGTATATGATATGACCTGTGTTTGCTTATGATGACACTCTCACTGTGATTTCAGAAAAACCTACGTATATGCAAAAAAACTGTATAACATGTTGTTGTTATTCACAAGTTTATTTTACAATAAAAAGTATTTTTGAAAAAAAAAAAAAGCGGGGAAAGGGGGCAACCCTGCCTAGTTCCATTTAGTATATCTATGGATCTTGACTGAAATCCTGCCGCTCTAATCGTAGCCGTTGGATGTGAGTATATACTTCTTACTGCCTGAATAAATCGACTCTGGAAGCCCATCTTCTCCAATACTCCCAACAAGAAATCCCAATCTATTCTATTGAACGCCTTCTCCGCGTCCACAGATAGGACCAGAGAAGGCATTCCTGTCTTAGTAAGAAAATCAACCAAAGAGATTGTACGTCTGGTATTGTCAGGGGCCTCGTGCCCTACAATGAACCCCACATGGTCTGGGTGAATCAGAGACGGCAGATGTTTTTGTAGTCTATTAGCCAGGATCTTGGTGAAAATTTTAATGTCCTGGTTGATCAGGGAGATGGGCCTATAGCTTTTGCATAATTTCAGATTTTTCCCTATTTTGGGAATCACCACTATTTTGGCCTGTAAGATCTCTCTAGGGATTTCCAACCCTTGTAGTATATTGTTGCAAAATTTTACTAAATGTGGGACTAAGTGTGATTTAAAAAGCTGATAATATTCCCCTGGAAACCCATCTGGCCCCGCTGCCTTCCCCAATTTGAGATCTTTAATTGCATTTAATACCTCTCCCGTAGAGATCTCAGCACTAATCTCCAGGTACCACTTATGTCCCTTCACAGCTCTCTAGCTATTTTCATTGTGTAGCTTATAATTTGTCCCTTATTAGTTTTTTTTCCTGTCATGACCAGCCCCTCTACTTATCTGCCTGTGAGCCGGATCTTCTTTTTCGGGCTGCTGGCCTCCAACATTGCTTCTCGGTGCTACGTCGGGCTCTTTGTAATCTTTGCTGAGTCGGGTGCCTAATCTAGGCAAAGCGCTCCCGGGGTAAACCGACTGCGTGTCGGGTCCTGGTCCGTTGATGGCTTCGTTGCGCTGGCTGGAATAGCTGAGGCCTCAGTATGTACTGCGTATAGCCAAGATGGCGGGCGGTCCCGCTCAGCCACTTCTATGTAAACCGCTGCAATTCAGCCGACAGCTCCAAACTTGCCAAGTATGCTGTTCCTGGGGGATCTCCCCTTCTCCTTGTCCCTCAGTTCTGCTGGCTTGAAGTTTTAACTTTATGTTGTGCCAGATTAATTAGCAGTGCTTCACGGAGCTCCTAAATTACTCCTCCATCTTCTAAGAGCTCCAGACTCCGCCCTCGCATCTATTTTTATAGGTAATGGCATGCCACAGAACTGCTAGCACACATATTCTAAGCCTAGCAGTGGCGCTGCGCACATCTCATTTCAAAGTGCGCACTTCATTTTAAGTTAAGCACTGCAGGTATTTTTTTTTTTATTTTTTAAAAAGCAGTGGTCTGGGTTAGCGCTTAACATTAGCTCTGCAAATTTATGTAAAACTGAAAAATCCCACGCGCAGTAAATGTTTACAGACTCCACTCGAGCTTCTGATGGGTGGAGCATATGCATACTTCAGCTTTGCTACAGTTTCCTATGATGTACTCGCTCACATTTGGTCACAATAATTTATTTAGAGAGGAAACAGCATTTTAAAGCATAAAAATTGGTGCGCAAATAGCCTGGTAAAAATCACAGTGGGCGTCAGTAGGCGGCAATGGTATCCGGAATTGGCTGCTATTAAAGAGGCTTGGAGGCACCGAAGTTAACTTTCCTAAGCAGAATCTTACTGTGAACAGGTGTCTTCCTGCACTGCAAACTGGCAGAAAAGATGGCACCACTCCCCACTGCTTTCCTGGAATATCAGACACCGGAAACAGAAGCGCTACTGGAGACCAATCATAATGTGACAATATTAAATAATACGGCAGGGGGTCGTATAAATAATAATATATTTGAAGTAAATATTGGCTATATGTTATGATTTGGTCTCAATGCAAGTGCTGGTGCAGTCTGTCCCCAGTTCCCTTGGATCAGCTCCTTCCGGTCTTGGGGACTGCCTTACTAGGTGGATGTTCTCAGGTTCCCTTCCCTCCCGGTGTCTTCTTTGCTGAGGTGATGTTCACTTCCCTCTGCTCAGCTTCTTCCAGTCCCCAGGTCCATTTCACTTGGTGGATGTTCGTCAGTAAGTGAGCGGGCTCTGGAGTTAAGATTATCATAGTCTTTCACAGCACACTAAAATCTAACAAATTAATTTTATCTTTAAAATATATAGATTAACTGCCTGTGTCCCAAATATTTTAAAGTAAATATTTATAAGGGAAATGGTATGATAAAAATTCACTTATGTAGGATGCCAGTATTTAAAAAATTGGTAACTTGCCAAATTCAAAGTGACTGGTTGGTTACTAAAGGCTTGTAAGTGGTGATGCGGGGCATATGGGGTCTTACTGACAGGAGCTGTATGGAACAGCACTTTCTGGTACAGTCAGCCAGTCTGTGCACAGGGGTAATTACTGGTAGGGATATAGGACAAATCCTACTTGTACCCACTATCCTTTAAATTGGGCAGAAGATTATTTTATGTGAGGAGATATATAGGGCAGCACCTACTGTTTTTTATTTCTCTCTACTTGTTATACTGAGTATATTAGAGGTAATTGGATGTATAGGTGAGCATTTACTGAAAATATTTCACTACACTATTCAACCATTAGCCTCTAGTACCCTCTCTGTCTCAAGATCAAGCAAAGAGTTGTTATAGCGAGGGTTTTATAGATGGTAACACCTACAGGTATCCTCTATCCTTCACGCCTCCACTTCATGTCTCATAGTGGATGAATTAGGTATTAATTGGGGTAGAATATGGAGGAAACCCTTATAATTCCTGTCTCTCATTCTGGGCATGTACAATTAGGGGATAGGGGATAGGTTTTATGGGATCGGGATAAGGGGGATAGGGTTTTAGTGGATAGGGATTAAAAAATATGAGATAAATATTAAAGATCAGGGGATATAGGTTAAGGGTGTAGATATTAAAGGATAGAGATTAAGGGAAAGAGAATAGATTTTATATATATATATATATATATATATATATATATATATATATATATATATATATATATATATATATATATATATATATATATATATATATATATATAAAATTAGAGGATAGATCTTAGATATTAGAGGATAGAGATTAGAGGATAGAGATTACAGATTATAGGATAGAGACTAGAGGATAGAGATAAGCAGGGCCGCCACTAGAAATTTTGGGGCCCCTGACTTAACCATTGATCAGGCCCCCCCCTCTCCTTTGACATGTGCAATTTTTGACCAAGTGACTAAAACGTATATGCACTTTATTCTTAAGTGTCTATTTAAACTTGGAAATGTTGTAAAGGTAGTAACATACACACACAGACACACTCATACACTGAAACACACACACTCACACATAAGGATTAACTTATAGACACTCTAGCAGACACACAAAGAAAAAGACTCAGACACAGACACCCAGCACTTGTTTACATTGACCTGACAAGTAATGAGGTAAACTACAGTTTTGTAAAAAAGGAGATTTAGAAAAGAAAATATGGAGTTCTGATTATCTTTTTGTAAAGGAAGATGCCAACTAAATGATGCCAACAGCATGCAGTGGCTGAAAGGAACGGCCCTGAACTGCCTAAACAATAATTTAAAGGTTAAATGGTGGATTGGTGACTTCCGGAAAGGTCTCGTTAGTCTCAAAGTCTGTAGAAAGATGTGAATAATCAGTAGTAAGGTCAAAATGTCCTAAAAAGGAACAGACAATGGACACACAGACACTCAAACTTGCACATACACCCAAGGAAACACCGACAGAGACAGCCTCAGAAAACACACAAAGACATACACACACACACACACACACAGACGCCCACAGAAAACATACAAAAACATACACACACAGAGAGACAACCACATAAAACACAGAAAGACATACATACACACACCCTCACCGAGACATCCACAGAAAACACACAAAGACATACACACACCCTCACAGAGACACTCACAGAAAACACACACCCTCACAGAGACATCCACAGAAAACACAGACATACACACCCACCCTCACAGAGGCATCCAGAGAAAATACACAAAGACAAACATACACACACCCTCACAGAGACACCCATAGAAAAAGCTCAAAGACATATGCACACACCCTCACAGACATCCACAGAAAATGCACAAAGACATACACACCCACCCTCACAGAGAGACCCACAGAAAAAAAATACATACACACTCATAGACATAAACACAGACACCCACAGAAACACTCACAGGAGGAAACATTTATGCACCTTGCATCCCCTAAATCAACAGTGTGTGACATGCATGATAAAAAACAATTGCAGAAATTAAGAAATCACTTTTTAAAGAATCATATTTGTAAATGTGCAAACAAAAATAATTCTGTGAATTCAAAATTGTACATTAATGATCTGGGTAGATGGCTAGATGAAGAAAAGTACTTTTAAAAGGTTGACATATGTTTGTTTGTTTGTTTGCTTTTTCCCCATTTTCCCCAACCAATAGCACCACTTCAAATATAGTGTACAAATGTTCCCATCTGTCAGCTGTACTTATGGATTTTGAAAATGCTGTACTCTATATGGTCCTGGTGGAATCATAAGCTGTGTTACTCATACCATTAGATCTGGTTAAATGCGGGATTTAGGCTTGTTGGTAATGTATTTCAAAATTAAGTCAGCTGTAGTGTAAACTGAACAGTTTTAAGTTAACCTGTCTCATTTCAAACACTGAGCAATCTTAGTCTGAGAGTATAACATTTTATGTAGATGTTTTAAATATAGAATTTCTACAGCATTGTCAAATAATCATAAATACATTGCTGCAAAAAAAAGTGTTTTTATGGACCCCTGACCCCACCATACAACTACTACCACACTGAAGTTACAATCCGAAATTGCAAAAAGAAATAAAAACATTTGCTAAGTAAATCCTACCTCCTCTGCAAATGAAAGTGATCTGCCGTCTGACTCAGGCACACACTGTACAAAGTGCCAAGTCTGTCTCACACTGCATAGTGGTTTAGTGCACACTCAGAAATCCTCTCAAATGCTAATACTTTACTCCTTGTAATAACATTTCACATGCTCATTTAGAACTCTGCTGTAGTACCCACTGGTGGCTGCCAAAATGTAAAAAAAAAAAAAAATTTTTTTTTTAGTTCTTGCCTCATGGGGCCCCCCTGGCCCATTGGGCCCCTGACAGGAGTCACCCCTGTCACCCCCTGATGGCGGCCCTGGAGATAAGAGGTGGATATTAGAGGATAGAAATGAGAGATTACATATTAGAGGATATAGATTAGATAATAGGGGGTGGAGATTAGAGGGTATAGACTAAATTGTGTATGAGTATGTATGTATGTGTAAATATGTATGTGTGTGTGTGCGCAGGTAAAATGTGTTACCTGCTATGTTGTACAGAGCCACCACTTTGGCACATTATGTCATGCAGAAATATCTATTACACATTACTAGAACATTTTGTTAAGAAGCAGTAGCAGCAGGGTATATCATTTTTTTTTTTTGGGGGGGGGAGGGAGCCAAAATGTGTCTTTGCCGGTGTAGCCAAAAATCCTAGGACCGGCCCGGCCCACCTGTCACGCAGGAGGTTTGATTCCCTGTTGGGGAGTTGTGCTGGAAGTTTAAACAAATAGAATCATTTAGACATAGGCATTGCAATGGACAAAAAATGTATCCACAGGGCCATCGGCATAAATTACTTGCTGCCGTTATGTAGCTGTACTATTCTTCGTATTTAATATGTAGCCTATTTTTCTCTCTCCTGAATCTCCCTCATTACATGTTTACTGCAAGAATAGGAATATTGCTATTGTAAAGTCAATACACTGGAAACACTGGGGAAAGTATACATCGGATATGAAATTATTTTGTCTATTTCATGACCACTCAGTTTTCAGCACCAGTAAAACCTCTGTTTTTACACAAATGGCATGTTCAATAGAACAAAAATAGATGATAAGTGATGATAAGTGACAATAGTCTGATTAAATCAGCCAAGCTCATACCATAAGCATGGTGTGTTTATATGGGTTTATCCTAACCTTGCTGGTTGGGAAGAAGTATTTTGAATCAGGTTGAGAAAATGTTGTTTTTTTATATCTCTGAAAGGTTTATAAAGAGCTATGTAAAATAATAATGTTCTTGGACTCTTCTTTAGGATTGTTTGCAAAAGAATTTACAGGACTGCAGGGTCTGGGCAAGTTCTAACAATGTACATACAAAGTTATCACAGTGCTGTCACCAAAACCGACAAAGATCAAAACAGGAATGTCAGACATAAGCAAGAACTGTCCATGTTATTCCCTGTAATAATAAAAAGTCAGTCTGACATGTGACTCTTGTACTGTACAAATATAGCTCATGATCAGCTCATCTATAACAGGGAGAGGTTGTGTAATTATTAACCAGTTGTTTGCAGGTACAAAATTAGACATACAATATAATTCCCCATAAAAAGAAAGAAAGAAAGAAAAAAAAGAAAAAGAGAAAGAAAAGAAAGAAAGCGACAATCTTGTTTTAGCGGACTCTCTCATCCCTCCCCTATGTATTGTTATTGTTTGTGGGGCAGCTCTTCCATCTCGCTTCTGCCAAAACTTACAGACTATCACTTGAGGGAAATTCAGCGGTATACATAGCACTTCTTATTCATTTATGGTATCATAAAAGAATATAAATGATCAATTTCTTAGACACTAAACAACCAGAAGCCAGGAGAACTAGAATTAAGGAATTGTGACCAATTAGCTGCTGATAGTTAACAAGCCAAAGGCAGAAAGTCCATTGCACCAGTTCCTGATTGGCCAGCATCTCTCCTGAATGGCTAAAACAAAACCAATCAAATGAATATGCTCCAGCCAATCAAAGGCTTGCCTGTCTTCTATAAGGTTTAACACTGAGTTTGTCAGATTCTTGCTAATCCCTACTTGCTCTTAATACATAAAACAGTCAGACGAGGTAGGGAGCTTGCTGGGCTTTAAGGGGAGTTGCAGCTTCTCCCCTCCATGATAACTTTATACAATACAAATCTCACAAGCCCTTTTCACATTATTACAATATCAGTTAAAATGCCCATTTTAATCCGTATCATGCATGGGGCATCCCTGACAGCTCTCAGCTAGCAAATTTGAGTCTCCAGCTTTGTAATAATTTGAGTTTCCTAGCTGTGATGGAATTTTTTTTTTTTTTTATTAAACACTCAGATAAACTGTTTTCCAACCTTTCTGACTCCCCCAATTGGAACTATGTAGCCTCATCTCTGTATTTATATGTATTTTTTTATTTTTGTTTTTTTTTGTTTCTCAATCAGAGATTCAGCCACTAAAGAAGACCTTTGTTTATTCCATCATGGAAGATGTTTTCTAAATTACAAACACTGTCTTCTCCTTTTCACTTATAAACTGATATTTTGGATGACTTGACTTTTTGTTGGTCTCTTCATGCCATCATTTCTTCAATATGCTGTTTTCTTGTTTTCATTATAAAAAAAAGGACTCTGTTGTGGATCCCTTAATAGTCCCTGCATTCTAATTGGTTGCCATTCCACAGTTGCTGGGTGAAAAGTTTTTGATTGATTATTTGAACTTGTAATAAATATTTCATACTACCACTTTATTATGAAATGCCCCTCGCTATTTTATTATTATTATTATTATTATTATTATTATTATTATTATTATTATTATTATTATGTTACATTTCAATAAAGAAAGCTACAACAAATATTTGTCTCTAATAAAATTTTGATTATTCCATGACAAAGCTTGGATAATCTCAATTATACCAATAAGGTATTTAACTTCTTGGTTACAAAGTGTTGCAGTCCTCTATGGCAACCAAAAGGGTTAAATTATCAACAATCTTTCTAATTATACACCTCAGTAAAGCTTCTTACCCTAAACCAACTTTAACTTCACAGTTACACTTAAACTAAGAATTATTATGTTACTGGATATATTTTCCCCATCATGTTTTCAGGTTACCATAGCTTCCCACATGCATATCATTTTGCCCAATTCCTAACTTTATGGAAATTAAGAGAAATGAAAAAAGGGAATTATTACAGTGTGAAAGGCTGTTAAGGCTTGGACCTAAAGCTTGGCATTGAGAAGACTTGGTGCATAAACCTTTCAATATTAAGCATATAGAACTGGACATCATGGGTATAAATGTGTCTCTAATTCCATGAATTAATTTTCCTATTACTCCAAGCCTGCTTATAGCTTTAACTGATGTTTGCTATTATGCTTGGCATATATGTTATTCCCTCTACTCAATGTACATGTGCCAAGGCCCATCTCAGTAGCGGGTCAGATTGTAATGTTCTATGTGATGACTTGACTGGGCAACCCTTATGGCTGCTGGTTTTGGTTATAACACACTCACCTAACTGGGCTGCTGGGCAAAGGCTTTTTTCTGTACAACAACACCGTGATGTCTATATTGAAAATTGTGACACCATATTTGTAAAGGCAAATCTATACCCTTTCCTTACCCTAGAGCTGTTTTGCAGGGGGCACACAGAGAGGACAGACATTATATAGCTCTCCTGTAGCAATGCTACTACTGATTGCATGGCCAGAAGGGCACAATCTCTTAGACCTTTGTAGTTATGCCCCTGGTTTGGTTTCTATGTCTTTATCTGGTGGAATATGGTTGTCTTACCAAGAAACATTCCCCCACCAGTCCCTCATACTAAGGGGATTGTCACATGTCGGGAGGTCTGGCCCACTACCCATCAGTTCCCATCTGGCCCCATATTAGGTGTTTAAATTTATTTGACTGGGAAGGGCTCAAAAGTATATATATATATATGTGTGTGTTTATATATGAATATAATGAGGCCTACTTATCAAGCCGTCAACTGTGCTGCATTCGACAGCACCAATACGCTTGCCTAACATCACCTAACATCGCAGCCGCAGACCTGAATACGCTCTCCATATTTATCAAAAAAGCTGTCAAAAAGCAGCACACCAAGTACGGGGTGAGGAGCAGCTGACTGTTGTTAACTAACAGTCATTGATCTCGCTGCTATTCGGCTTTTTACCCTGTCACTAAATACCATAGATAGAAGATGCCGTCAGGATGAAGACTCCTGCCAGCTTGGATGAAGACTTCGGACCGCTTGGAGGAAGACTTCTGCCGGCTTCGCTGAGGACTTCTGCCACTTCGTTGAGGATGGATGTCTGGTCTTCAAACATTGTAAATGGATCTTCGGGGTTTTTTTTAAGGGTTTACTGGGTGCGTTTTAATTTTAGATTAGGGACTTTGGGCGGAAAAAGAGCTAAATGCCCATCCAAATGTCCTTTTCAGGGCAATGGGGAGCTTAGGTTTTTTAGATAGAATTTTATTTGGGGGGTTTGGTTGTGTAGGTGGTGGGTTTTACAGGTAAAAGAGCTGATATCTTTGGGGCAATGCCCCAAAGATAGTTTTTTGTAACTTAGTTTTTTGTAACTTAGTAATTCTTTATAGTAGATTTAAATAATTTGAGTAGGGTTAGGATTTTAAATATATAATATAGTTAATTTAATTTGTAGTTTAATGTAATTTTAGTATAATAGTTAGGGTAGGTTAATTAATAGTTTAATATAGTTTAATGTAATTTTAGTATTATAGTTAGTGTAGGTTAATTAATAGTTTAATATAGTTTATTTACATTCTAAAGGTAAGTCCTCAGAATTTTGTCACAGGACTACTTGACACAAAGGAACAAGTACAAATACCATAATGCCCTCTGTTCCTAAATCCCCACCAACACTCACAGACCTAATTATTCACTCAAAAAATGTTTGGGGCTCTAATCTTCAGAATTCTGCTTATGCGTGCCACTGTTCCTTGACAGCTCTGAAACTGGTTTTGTTTTTATTCTATTTTTTTAAAGTCTCTCATCCATATGCATGCATCTTATTTTCATGTAGTTAGCCTACTTATAAAGCAGATGAGGGCAATTTGCATAAATAAACGGGCAGAATTTAAGCAAGCAAACACTCTGCACATCGAAAAGCAGGACTGGTGCACTCAGTTACGAGTATCTGTAGGGTGTCAGGGTGTAGGTTTTTGTTGTCATTTTAATTTGCCTCATTCAGCATGACATCTACATTCAACCAAGTGCCACAAAGATAATTCAAATTCTAAACATAATAAACGCTATGATAAATGGTAGTGACAAACATTAGCATAGAAGGCTCTTTGTATTATCTATCAGTAAGAATTTAGTGGCAAAAAAACAAAACTATTTCTGCTTTGGTCAGATAGCTCCCCCTGCTGGCAAAGATGCCTCAAACCAACAAATAAAGGAACATTGTAATCAAATTGTATGTATAGAAAAGATCCGCAAACCAACAAATAAAGGAACATTATAATCAAATTGTATGTATAGAAAAGATCCGCAAACCAACAAATAAAGGAACATTGTAATCAAATTGTATGTATAGAAAAGATCCGCAAACCAACAAATAAAGGAACATTGTAATCAAATTGTATGTATAGAAAAGAGCCGCAATTAAATATGATAAAATATTCTTAGCTTGAAAAAAAGTTAAAGGTACATTCTACAGTAAAAACATCAAACTTCATTTTATTGGAGAATATTATTCTTAAACCAATGACTTTATTTGAATATGTTTGTAACATTGGGATAAAAAAAAAAGTTAAAAATTACATAGTTAAAGTTGTGCTTTTGGGCCCTCTAAATGCGGATACAGCAGGACAGTCACTCAGGAGCAGACGTGCTATCCTTGGTCATATCTTCACCTGGAACAGAGTGGAGGGTGTTCTAGTGCAACTTTGGCTACATATTTAACCCTGTAGTACATAGTAAGGGGAGAAAATGTGTTTGAAACTAAAATACTGTAAGGAAATAGAACCTTTATTTTGTTCATTTGGAGCTGAAACGTGTAGAAAATGTATATTTCTACTCAACTGACGCTGATCAAGGCAACTCCTACAGCTCTGTTGCTAGACAGGAACACACATTCACAAATTAAACAAGAAGGTTTATTTATCATTTAAAGACTAGATTATGAGTGGAGCAGTAGTTTTCAATCGCAGCCCTTTAAATTGTTACCTGACCAAATTATATATATATTTTTTTTAGATAATATATGTATAATATATATACACTTTGTACAGCTCATGACAGAAATTCTAAAACTGAACTAGAAAAACATCATTTTTCAGATTACCTTTCTCTCACCATTACAAGACAGCCTCCCCTCTGTTACAGGCATAGGTTGCTCCATGGCCACCTGACCTCTTAAGAGTATGGGAGTCTGCACAACATACATGTATGGGAGTCTGCAAATATAGAGGTATGGGAGCCTGCACAATATAGAGGTATGGAAGCCTGCACAATATAGAGGTATGTGAGTCTGCACAATATAGAGGTATGCGAGTATGCACAATATAGAGGTATGGGGGCCTGCACAATATAGAGGTATGGGGGCCTGCACAATATAGAGGTATGGAAGCCTGCACAATATAAAGGTATGGAAGCCTGCACAATATAGAGGTATGCAAGTCTGCACAATATAGAGGTATGGGGGCCTGCACAATATAGAGGCATGGGGGCCTGCACAATATAGAGGTATGGTAGCCTGCACAATATAGAGGTATGGGAGCCTGCACAATATAGAGGTATGGAAGCCTGCACAATATAGAGGTATGGAAGCCTGCACAATAGAGAGGTATGGGAGCCTGCACAATAGAGAGGTATGGAAGCCTGCACAATAGAGAGGTATGGGAGCCTGCACAATAGAGAGGTATGGGAGCCTGCACAATAGAGAGGTATGGGAGCCTGCACATTATAGAGGTATGGGAGCCTGCACAATATAGAGGCATGGGAGCCTGCACAATAGAGAGGCAGGGGAGCCTGCACAATAGAGAGGCATGGGAGCCTGCACAATAGAGAGGTATGAGAGCCTGCACAATATAGAGGTATGGGAGCCTGCACAATAGAGAGGTTTGGGAGCCTGCACAATATAGAGGTATGGGAGCCTGCACAATATAGAGGTATGGGAGCCTGTACAATATAGTGGTATGGGAGTCTGCACAATATAGAGGTATAGGAGCCTGCACAATATAGAGGTATGGGAGCCTGCGCAATATAGATGTATGGGAGCCTGCACAATGTAGAGGTATGGGAGCCTGCACAATTTAGAGGTATGGGAGTCTGCACATCTCACCTATATATATCAGGTCTGCTGCTGTCTCACACCGCACTAGAGTAGAGTAGAGATCAGGAAGGGGGAAAAAGTCTAGAGAGGAACGCAGTAACTATTTACATTGAGCTATAATGGAACAGTGACACCTAGAGGTAGAAATGAAAAGTGCAGGCACACATTTGATTTTCTATGGTACCACTATTTCTGGGAGATTGTGTTTCATTTGCAGGTGTCAGGGAGCCGATATTTCAATGCGGGAGACTCCCACACCTTCCAGGAGAGTTGGGATGTCTGCTTTTTATTCGAGCGTAACAGTTAACCAGAGCGTAAATCGCAATTGTGCTCATGCATTCACATTTGCTTTTGAAATTTTAGAAATTGTTGATTTACATTTCATGGCAGGCAGTTCAAAGCACATTTGTCTCTAAGTTTCATAAAATAGTTCCACTTTTCCAGCCAATCATAAAAAGCTATAACCTATGTACTGCTTTTAATGCAGTGTAAATGGAAATCCTCACCCCCCATAGGGTCTTTGTTAGCATGGCGAGAAATATCATGCCAACCCTCACATGGGCAACCCTCACCGAATTTTCTAAGAAAACGGTATGAACATGGAACTATCAGTGAGTTATCAGCTGAGTATGTATGTGGGACACTCATTTTCCCTTATACATTCTTTCTGGGTAAAAGCCAACTATATGGAACTAAAAATGTAGTTAGTGACCATTACAATACGAATGATCTATCTGCTTTATATTTTGAGGAATGTGAGAGTGAAGTGATATGTGAGCGCAGCTCTTGTAGTAACAAATCCTTTTTTTCATCCCGAGGGCAAGTGCACAATAATGTCATGTATAGCACTTGGAGTATTTGTTTTTTCTTATGTGGCAGTAGAATAACTTCTTCGCAAGCAGTTTCATTAGCTGGTGAATGTTTTCTTTAACTATAACAAAAGTCCAATTGTAGCATATTTTTGCCTCCCCCAATTGTGCCGCTTTGCCTGTCACAGTTAGAAGCAGCTAGTAATAATCATTATATTTCTTGACAAGATTTTTGTGACAATCTGTATCATTAATTTTAGAGTTACCTGATTAGTTTTGTAATAGACTGCAAACTATATCATCACCTTATACTCTATCAGTTATATATTTTATATTACCTGAGGTGTCCAACCTTTCAAAGGAAGGGCCACAGTTTGTTTTTCATTTGGAGGATCAAATAGTAAGTTATAATGTTTTTGATGAAGTAAAAAAAAAAATAGTACATTTTCCCTTTAATTCTGATTATTTATTTAATATTGCTATATCTCTATTATGTCAACTATGTTTAAAGGGATAGTCAAATTTAAAATGCACATGAGTGTAATTAGAAGCACTTTTACAAATACACACTATTAGTAATTCTACTTTTAGTAAAGGCACTGTTTTAGTGATAATTTCACTGTGCAGGTAACATAAGGAGTATATGTGTCAGACTAGAGCTGCTGTTGACATGATCAGTACTGATGCACAGTGATAAGAACCATGACAGCTTTTGCTAGAAGCATTTTTAGTAATGCACATGAATTGCACCAATTGTTCTAATCAAAATCGAAACACGCTCCTGTACATTCCAATGTTGTTGTAACGTCCCTTTAATTGATTGCATCTTTTTTCATTGGATGTAATTTATAGTACAAACACCTCTTATAGGTGCATATCTATCAAGCTCTGTATGGAGCGCGGTCTAAAGACTGCTGCTCTATAACCTGTACGTCTGCTCTGAGCAGGCGGACAAAGATCGCCACAACGATCGAGTTGATTGACACCCCCCTGCTGGCGGCCGCAAATCTGCAGGGGGCGGCGTTGCACCAGCAGCTCACAAGAGTTGCTGGTGCAATGCTGAATACGGAGAGCGTATTGCTCTCCGCATTCAGCAAGGTCTGTCGGACCTGATCCACACTGTTGGATCAGGTCCGACAGACCTTTGTTAAATAGGCCTCATAGTCTTTTATGAGTCATTTTTGCAACAACAAAAATGTTAGATAACCTGCTCACTTCCACAAATCTAAATGCAATTGGCCCATGTAAAAAACAAGCGCACAGATGCTCACGGTATACTTGTAATACAAGCACACAGATCCTCACGGTATACTTGTAATACAAGCACACAGATCCTCACGGTATACTTGTAATACAAGCGCACATGGAATATTTGTAATACAAAAGCACATATGTGGAGACTCCCACACCTTCCAGGAGAGTTGGGATGTCTGCTTTTTATTCGAGCGTAACAGTTAACCAGAGCGTAAATCGCAATTGTGCTCATGCATTCACATTTGCTTTTGAAATTTTAGAAATTGTTGATTTACATTTCATGGCAGGCAGCTCAAAGCACATTTGTCTCTAAGTTTCATAAAATAGTTCCACTTTTCTAGCCAATCATAAAAAGCTATAACCTATGTACTGCTTTTAATGCAGTGCAAATGGAAATCCCCACCCCTCCATAGGGTCTTTGTTAGCTTGGCAGGAAATATCATGCCAACCCTCACATGGGCAACCCTCACCGAATTTTCTAAGAAAAGGGTATGAACATGGAACTATCAGTGAGTTATCAGCTGAGTATGTATGTAGTTAGTGACCATTACAATACGAATGATCTAACTGCTTTATATTTTGAGGAATGTGAGAGTGAAGTGATATGTGAGCACAGCTCTTGTCTTCCTCTTTCCCACCTTTCCCCCCTTCAATCCATCCTAAATGCCTCTGCCAGGCTGATCCACCTTTCCCGTCGATCTGTATCTGCTGCACCTCTCTGTGAGTCCCTTCATTGGCTCCCCATTCACAGCAGAATTAAATTCAAAATTCTCACCCTTACATACAAAACTCTCACCAACGCCGCTCCCCTCTACCTATCCTCTCTAATACACAAGTATACTCCAGCCCGTCCACTAAGATCCAACAATGACCTGCTCCTTGCATCCGCAACTATCACCTCCTCTCATGCTAGACTGCAGGACTTCTGTCGTGCAGCACCTACCCTCTGGAACACTCTCCCTCGTGCTGTCACGCTTTGCCCTAATGTTTCTTCCTTTAAATGCTCCCTGAAGACTTTTCTGTTCAGGGAAGCCTACCACCCAACTCAATAATAAATTAATTTCACTTACCTTATATTTCCCTCATTTAACTCTGTATTAACATCCTTCTCAATCTTGCAGTCCTCACCTCCTGTTTCTCAACCTCCTACCCTTCTAGATTGTAAATTCCCACTGGAATAGGGCCCTCAATCCCTCCTGTATGTGTTTGTAAATTTTGTCCTGTCTCTTACAAGTCTTGTATTGTTTTATTTAAATGAATTGTTTCCATGGACAGCGCTGTGGAATATGTTGGCGCTTAATAAATAAAGTATAATAATAATAATGTTCATGGTATAATTGTAACACAAGTGCACAGATGTTCATGGTATACTTGTAATACAATCGCATAGATGCTCACGATATACTTGTAATACAAGCACACATGGTATACTTGTAATACAAGCATAGATAGTGTACTTTTAATACAAGTGCACAGATGCTCACGGTATATTTGTAATACAAGCGCACAGATGCTCATGGTATACTTCTAATACAAGTGCACAGATGTTCACGGTATCCTTGCAATACAAGTGCACAGATGCTCACATTATACTTGTAATACATGTGCACAGATGCTCACGGTATACTTGGAATACAAGCGCGCAGATGTTCATAATACACTTGTAATACAAGCGCACATATGCATATGGTATACTTGTAATAGAAGTGAACAAATGCTCGTGATATACTTGTAATACAAGCGCACAGATGCTCAGGGCATACTTCTAATACAAGCGCACAGATGCACACGGTATACTTTTAATACAAGCGCACAAATGCTCATAGTATACTTGTAATCCATGCGCACAGATACTCACAGTATACTTGTAATACAAGTGCACAGATGCTCACTGTATACTTGTAATACAAGCACACAGATGCTCACAGTATACTTCTAATACAAGCCCACAGATGCTCACGCTATACTTGTAATACAAGCGCACAAATGCTCATGGTATACTTGTAATACAAGCGCACAAATGCTCACGGTATACTTGTAATACAAGCACACAAATGCTCACGGTATACTTATAAAACAAGTGCACAGATGCTCACGGTATGCTTATAATACAAATGCACAGATGCTCACGGTATACTTGTAATACAAGCGCACATGGCCTACTTGTAATACAAGTGCACAGATGTTCATGGTATACTTGTAATACAAGCGCACAGATGTTCATGGTATACTTATAATACAAGTGCACAGATGCTCACGGTATACTTGTAATACAAGCGCACATGGCCTACTTGTAATACAAGTAAGTGCACAGATGTTCATGGTATAGTTATAATACAAGTGCACAGATGTTCACGGTATACTTGTAAAACATGTGCACAGATGCTCACGGTATACTTGTAATACAAGCGCACAGATGTTCATGGTATACTTGTAATGCAAGCGCACAGATGTTCATGGTATAGTTATAATACAAGTGCACAGATGTTCACAGTATACTTGTAATACATGTGCACAGATGCTCACGGTATACTTGTAATACAAGCGTACAGATGTTCATGGTATACTTGTAATGCAAGCGCACAGATGCTCATGGTATACTTGTAATACAAGTGCACAAATGCTCACGTTAAACTTGTAATTCAAGCGCACAAATGCTCATGGTACACTTGTAATACAAGCGCACAGATGCTCATGCTATACTTGTAAAACAAGCACACAAATGCTCACGGTATACTTGTAATACAAGCACACAAATGCTCACGGTAAACTTGTAATACAAGCGCACATGGCCTACTTGTAATACAAGTGCACAGATGTTCATGGTATACTTGTAATACAAGCGCACAGATGTTCATGGTATACTTATAATACAAGCGCACAGATGTTCACGTTATACTTGTAATACATGTGCACAGATGCTCATGGTATACTTGTAATACAAGTGCCCAAATGCTCACATTATATTTGTAATACAAGCGCACAAATGCTCACGGTATACTTGTAATACATGTTCACAGATGTTCACAGTATCCTTGTAATACAAGTGCACAGATGCTCATGTTATATTTGTAATACAAGTGCACAAATGCTCACGGTATACTTGTAATACATGTGCCCAGATGCTCACGGTATGCTTGTAATGCAAGCTCACAGATGTTCATGGTATACTTGCAATACAAGTGCACAAATGTTCATGGTATACTTGTAATACACTCGTAGTAACACCAGCACCAATATCTTGAATTCCAATACTTTTATTAGAGGTTACATAAAAAGCAACGTTTCGTGGTGAACCCACTTAATCATGCTGTTTGTATAACATTGTTTCAAGCAATTTATATCTTTCTTTGGCGCCAACTGGCTTTAATTTTGGCAGTTTTACACCCCCTAGTGGTTACCAATTGCAATGTGTATACAAAAATGTTAAAAACAAATGTATATGACTAAACAGATTATGTATGGCAATAATAAACGTACTTAAGGGGGCCGATAAGGGAGGTGCCACAGTAGTGATGGATAAACATTATTATGTCAGTGAAATTAGAGACCAGCTCAGTGACACCTCCACTTATAGGAAAATAGCTAGCAACCCCCTTGGTGCAATACAAAAAGAAATCAACCATATTGTGAAACGGGCAGAAAACCAGTTAATAATTGATAAGAAATTGGCTTATTATTTGCAGGTAGAGGACCCTAAAATACCTATTTTCTATACGGTCCCCAAAATCCATAAAGACCCCACTAGACCACCAGGCAGACCTATTGTGTCATGTGTAGGTTCAGTATATACCAATATAGCAATGTACCTAGATAAACTGCTACAACCAGAAGTGGTAAAAATGGCCAGTTATCTGAAAGACACAGGTCATTTTTTGGATAAAATAAAATCTTTAGAATTGCAGTCAGATAGATATATACTTTACACAATGGATGTTAAGAGTTTATATACCTCTATAAGTCATGAAACAGGTATTGCAATTATAAGAAAAGTGCTGATGGTCAGTGGAGGCTATTCACAAACACAATGTTGTTTTTTGGAAAATTTACTGCGTCTGGTACTATACTGGAATTTCTTTCTTTTCCAGGATGACTGGTACATACAGATAAGGGGTACAGCCATGGGCTCCAATGTTGCCCCATCATACGCCAACCTCTATATGAATGAGTTTGAAGAGCGCCAAGTTTATGAAAATCATCTATTTAGACAGTATGGTACAGTATGGTGGCGCTATATAGATGATGTGTTTGGCGTGTGGTGGGGCAGCATTGGAGAACTAGAAGAATTCACAAGAGAACTCAATACTATGGTAAGGGGCTTACAATTTTCCTTGACATATAGTGAAGAGAGTATAACATTTCTTGACACTAAGATTACTAAAGGACATAATAGACTCGACATAGATATCTTTTCAAAAGAGACCGATAGGAACACCTTATTGGAATATAACAGCTTCCATCCAAAAGGCCTTATCAACTCATTACCCAAGAGTCAATTATTAAGGGTACAGAGAATAGTAAGCACACCAGAAGTGAAGGATAAAAGGCTGTTGGAAATGTCAAACAAATTTAAACAGAGAGGATATCCTACACAATTGTTGAGTGAAACAATTAAAGATATCACTACACCTAGGGCACCTAAAGAAAAAACTAAAGAACAAGATAGACTAGTATTTGTGTCTCAACATAGCTCACATAGCCAAGCAGTAGCAAAAGCCATAAAAAAGCATTGGCATATACTTAAGGATTGTAACCCTAGTATTGAACAGTTTAGGGATTACCCTTTAATGGCATATAGGAGGGTAAAGAATATCAGGGACCACCTTGTAAGAAGTGATGTGGGATCAGAGAGAAAAGATACACAAACATATATGCAAGCAAAAAGGAATGGCTGTTACCCCTGCCTAGGATGTGTTAGTTGTAACTCAGTTATAAAAGGTCCTAACTTTTATCATCCACATAATGGCAGACGTTACAACATCAGGGGATTTTATACTTGTGACACTAGTTACGTAGTCTATCTCATAAAATGCCCATGTTCTATGTATTACTTAGGAGAGACCACACAGAAAGTAAAGGATAGATTGAGTCAGCATAGGTCAAACATAAGGAAAAAGAATTTGGAGGCACCCCTGTCCAAACACTTTTTAGAAAAAGGACATAGTGTAAGCCAGCTACGCTGGCAGATCATACAACACATCCCTGTTCAGCGCAATGGGACAAATAGAGAAAAAATCCTCCAACAACAAGAGATGAGATGGATATATCAATTGGATACTCTTATTCCCAGGGGGTTGAACAGGGATTTTGATCTTAATTGTTTCTCTTAAAGAAATTCCCTTAAATCATGAAATTATAACTTCAACATTATTACCACTCAAATTATAACTATATGCAGAATTAAAATTTACTATATGAAAAGAGTTCACTATATGAAAAGATTTCTTTGTATAGAAATTTTCTTTATATGATAAGTTAAAAATATCAAGGGTACTTTACCTATGTGTTTACATTATTTGAGATTATATTATAATAAGATATTAAAACTGAAAATTCAATATAAGCATGTTAAATATTTGTGATAATATAAGTAAGCACAGTAATGTTAAAGTACTTGTACGTTTATTATTGCCATACATAATCTGTTTAGTCATATACATTTGTTTTTAACATTTTTGTATACACATTGCAATTGGTAACCACTAGGGGGTGTAAAACTGCCAAAATTAAAGCCAGTTGGCGCCAAAGAAAGATATAAATTGCTTGAAACAATGTTATACAAACAGCATGATTAAGTGGGTTCACCACGAAACGTTGCTTTTTATGTAACCTCTAATAAAAGTATTGGAATTCAAGATATTGGTGCTGGTGTTACTACGAGTGCATTATCACAGAGGCGATTGCAGCTACCTCCCACACCGTGCACCACCTTTACACTAAGTGCTGTATTCACCTACCATTGCAAGTTATACTTGTAATACAAGCGCACAGATGCTCACAGTACACTTGTAATACAATTGCACAAATGCTCACGGTATACTTGTAATAGAAGCGCACAGATGCTCACGGTATACTTCTAATACAAGCGCACAGATGCTCACGGTATACTTGTAATACAAGCGCACAGATGCTCATGGAATACTTGTAATACAAGTGCACAAATGCTCATAGTATACTTGTAATACATGCACACAGATGCTCACGGTATACTTGTAATACAAGTGCACAGATGCTCACAGTATATTTGTAATACAAGCGCACAAATGCTCACGGTATACTTGTAATACTAGTGCACAAATGCTCATGGTATACTTATAATACAAGTGCACAAATGTTCACGGTATACTTGTAATACAAGCGCACATGGCATACTTGTAATACAAGCGCACATGGCATACTTGTAATTCAAGCGCACAGATGTTCATGGTATACTTATAATACAAGTGCACAGATGCTCACGGTATACTTGTAATACAAGCGCACATGGCCTACTTGTAATACAAGTAAGTACACAGATGTTCATGGTATAGTTATAATACAAGTGCACAGATGTTCACGGTATACTTGTAATACATGTGCACAGATGCTCACGGTATACTTGTAATACAAGCGCACAGATGTTCATGCTATACTTGTAATGCAAGCGCACAAATGTTCATGGTATAGTTATAATACAAGTGCACAGATGTTCACAGTATACTTGTAATACATGTGCACAGATGCTCACGGTATACTTGTAATACAAGCGTACAGATGTTCATGGTATACTTGTAATGCAAGCGCACAGATGCTCATGGTATACTTGTAATACAAGTGCACAAATGCTCACGTTAAACTTGTAATTCAAGCGCACAAATGCTCATGGTACACTTGTAATACAAGCGCACAGATGCTCACGCTATACTTGTAAAACAAGCACACAAATGCTCACGGTATACTTGTAATACAAGCACACACATGCTCACGGTACACTTGTAATACAAGCGCACATGGCCTACTTGTAATACAAGTGCACAGATGTTCATGGTATACTTGTAATACAAGCGCACAGATGTTCATGGTATACTTATAATACAAGCGCACAGATGTTCACGTTATATTTGTAATACATGTGCACAGATGCTCACGGTATACTTGTAATACAAGTGCCCAAATGCTCACATTATATTTGTAATACAAGCGCACAAATGCTCACGGTATACTTGTAGTACATGTTCACAGATGTTCACAGTATCCTTGTAATACAAGTGCACAGATGCTCATGTTATATTTGTAATACAAGTGCACAAATGCTCACAGTATACTTGTAATACATGTGCCCAGATGCTCACGGTATGCTTGTAATGCAAGCTCACAGATGTTCATGGAATACTTGTAATATAAGTGCACAAATGTTCATGGTATACTTGTAATACAAGCGCACAGATGCTCACGGTACACTTGTAATACAAGTGCACAAATGCTCACGGTATACTTGTAATAGAAGCACACAGATGCTCACGGTATAGTTCTAATACAAGCGCACAGATGCTCACGGTATACTTGTAATACAAGCTCACAGATGCTCATGGTATACTTGAAATACAAGCGCACAAATGCTCATAGTATACTTGTAATACATGCACACAGATGCTCACGGTATACTTGTAATACAAGTGCACAGATGCTCACAGTATATTTGTAATACAAGCGCACAAATGCTCACGGTATACTTGTAATACTAGTGCACAAATGCTCATGGTATACTTATAATACAAGTGCACAAATGTTCACGGTATACTTGTAATACAAGCGCACATGGCATACTTGTAATTCAAGTGCACAGATGTTCATGGTATACTTGTAATACAAGCATAAAGATGTTCAAGGTATACGTATAATACAAGCACACAGATGCTCATGGTATACTTGTAATAGAAGCGTACACGGTTTACTTGTAATACAAGTGCACAGATGCTCACTTTATACTTGTAATACAAATGCACAAATGCTCACAGTATACTTGTAATACAAGTGCACAGATGTTCATGGTATACTTGTAATACAAGTGCACAAATGCTCACGGTATACTTGTAATACAAGCGCACAGATGCTCATAGTATACTTGTAATACAAGCTGTCACGGATACCGGGCTGCAGGGGTTAAACTCCTTCCCCCCTATTCCTACATCCTCTTGTTTTTCAGCTGATGGACTCGTCAGAGCAACCACGATCTCCCAGAGATTTGGTTTTCCTTGTTTTCATCTGTCAACCTAATCTTGAAAGAGCTGGTCTCTGATGACCTATCCCTCTCTGACTGGCTGGGCTCCCGGAACTACCGACCGGCCGCTGAACCCAGCACCCTCCGGCACCTTTACCTCTGGCCGCCTCAGAGGCCTCTTGTCCCAGAGCTCCGCTCTCTTGGGAATTGGAACCCCTTGGGGAGGGCAAGAGATGAGTCAGGTGAGAATACGTAAAAAAGGTTTATTTGGACTGTTTAATCTCTACACCAGATCTAGCCACCCTTACTGATGGAGTCTCTCACAAATGACTCCAAAAAATCATAGAAAATGAAATGGGGGTTGCGTAGGGGGCACCACAGGCAGTCTGGTTGATTCGACAGTAAGTCTGCAAATCGCTAATTAGGAGTTTTAATAGATATCACTATATCTTTTTATATTTAATCTATACAACTTTGAATTCCAATTTTCGCTATTAGTGCATTTGTGAATTTTCTTCTCTTATATAACTGATTCTGTGTAGGTTAAATAAGATACTAGTTAAGTCTTACTAGATCACTATATATGTGATAATGAGGTATTATGTTATTTATGTGAAACAACGGATAAAGAAGTGTTTAAAATAAATATAATAATAAGCAAATTTGAGTGAACAAATGCAAATTTAAGTGAACAAATACTTAAGAGACAGATCCAGTGGCGATTGGACCTTTATGGATCTAACCCCCCTGAGGAGATTATTACTTGGGTCATTACCGATGCCACTAAGGTACATTTGATGGAGCTACAGAAGTCTATGGGGGGAGTTGTACCAGATCCCCTAGCTTCTCTCACCTGTCCTAAGAAGCTACCCCATGCCATCTTCCGGGCTTCCCAGGATGATGTGATGGAGGAGATCGACCGCTACCTTCAGCCTTTTGAGACACAGTGTCAGTTGCAGGGGGTTGCCAATGCCGACAGAGCCACTATCTTGCTCCCAAAACTGTCCGGTCGGGCTTTGAAGGCTGACCGGGTGAGGGAATGCATCATTGCCCGCTATAGACTCAAGCCGGAGGCATACCAGATGAAATTCTTGGAGCTTTGGAGACAAGAGGGGCAACCATACACCGAGTTTGCCCACTGGTTAGCCTGGTCCCTGTACTCTTGAATCACCGGTTGCCATATAACCACTCTGTCAGAGGCGGTACAGCTCATCCTTCTGGAACAGTTTTAAAACAGTGCTCCGGCAGAAATACAGGACTGGGTGAAGGAAAAAAGACCCACCACTGCGGAGAAGCAGCTGCACTGGCCAACCAATATGTAGATGTAGTTCCAGGCCCGGTAAACCCCTGTCTCCCCGGCCAGGGCCAGCAATCCCCAGGGGTGCTATGGGTGTGGGCACCCGGGCCACTTCAAAATGAACTGTCCAGTGCAACAAAGAAATCCTCCAGCACCACAGCCAAGAAACCCCTCTCCGGCTCAGTGGGGGAGCACTCAAACCAGGTCCTACCAAGCCGTTGCCAACTGCATGTATGCAGCGGGTCCTGCCAACTAGGCAGAATGGCCAGATGAAGAGGTTGGCATCCTGCATGAGGTTGGCCTTGTAACCAAAGATAATTGCCAGCACCATCAGCAAGACGTCTGGGTCAATGGGCAGGCATCCCAGGGATTGAGGGACACTGTAGCCACAGTCTCCCTGATCCAACTGCACCTAGTCCCCACCTCCGGCCGAACAGGGAGAACCCTTACTGTCCGTGTCGCCGAAGCTGCCATTCTGGAGGTCCCCACAGCCTGGGTACACTTGAACTGAAAAGCCGGCTCCCGTGATGTGCTCCTATTGGGAAATGACCTTGGTCACCTTGTCCCAGCCTTCATGGGGAATACCTCCCCAGATACCTGCCCAGTGACCACCCGCCAGCAGGCCAGACACCAATCCACCACACCGATTCCCGGGGACCCAGGTGAGACATTCTGCCCTGACTCCTACCTTACCCTGACCTTTCACCCCGACTACCACCCTACCTCCGGACTGACCCTCCAGGGCGCCCTCCTCCGACTTTGCCCAGGAGACTCTGAACAACCCGACCACCAGGGCCCTGGGGAAGAGCGTTTCTGGTGGGAAAGGGGGCTCCTGTACTGGATCTCCGAGAGTAGGACTGGTGCCCAAACGTCAGCTGGTTGTACCAAAGAAGTTTCGGTCTGACCTACTGAAAATAGGACACAACATTACCCCTAGCTGGTCACTAGGACCCACCACCGCTTGACCCAAAACTTTTTACTGGCCAGGAATCACAGTAGAGATTAGAGAATACTGTAAATCTTGCGAGGTGTGCCAGAAAGTAGGGAAAACAGGGGACCATACTAAAGCCCCCCTACACCCTCTGCCTATTATTGACAAACACTTTAGCAGGGTTGCAGTGGACATAGTGGGGCTATTAGCCTGGCCCAGCCCCTCAGTGAAAAGGTACATCCTTACAGTAGTGGACTATGCCACTCGATAACCGGAGACAAATATCCAGGCGGAGACCGCAGCAGATGCAATGCTCCAGATATTCACCAGGGTAGGCTTTACCGAGGAAGTGATTTCCAATCAAGGAACAAAGTTCACTGCAAAAATCAATCATCAGTTATGGAGATTGTGCGGGATCAAACCCCTGCACAGTGCTTCCTACCATCCCCAGACGAATGGGCTATGTGAGCAGTTCAATGTGACCCTAAAGCAGCTGCTTAGGATCTTCTCAGCCACTCACAAGGACTGGGAAAGATACCTGCTGCACCTCCTCTTTGCATAAAGAGAGGTGCCCCAGGAATCCCCAGCCTTCTCTCTCTTTGAATTAGTGTATAGCCAGAAGATAAGGGGACCCCTTGGCTTAGTAAGAGCCCACTGAGAATGGACTACAGGGGGGGGGGAGAACACTCCGCTGTGAGTACATTCTCCAACTCAGGGACCGGCTGAAGGATCTCGCCGGCCAGGTGTGAGAGAACCTTCAGGTTGCCCAGCGTAAAAAACAAAAGAGGTGGTACGACCGGAATGCTCGTACCCGCACCCTGTCAGTAGGACAGAAGGTCCTCGCCATGAAGCCTGTCAAAAAAGACAAGCTACAGGCCTCATGGCAAGGTCCCTATCAGGTAGTTGAAACAGCTAAACAACACCACCTACCTGGTAGCCTGATGACCAGTTCCGCCAGACTTTTGATGTTAACATGTTGAAGACATATGTAGAAAGGGCCAAGGATGTGGCTGATATCTGTGCTCCGGCGGTGGAGGACTCTGAGAGTCTTCCAATGCCGGAGCTCTCGGACCCACTGACGCTCCCCAAGGAGTGGCCGACATACCCCTAGATGAGAGGTTAGGGACTAAGCAGAGAAAGCAAGTCTGGCAACTCCTGGAAAAGAGACGAGATATGTTCTCTACTGTCCCTGGGTACACCACAATGGCTGTACACCGAGTGGAGACCCCGGGACAGGCTCCCCTGTGACAGGCAGCCTACAGGGTCCCAGAGGCAGTCAGGGACAGCATGCACCGTGAGCTCCGGGGAATGTTGGACCTAGGTGTCGTTGAACCGTCCTACAGCCCCTGGGCCTCCCTGGTGGTGCTGGTACCCAAAAAGGACAGAACTGCCCGGTTCTGCATTGACTACCGCAAGTTTAATGATAGAACCACCACTGACGCCTACCCTATACCCTGAGTCAATGACCTATTGGACAGAATTGCCTGTGGCCACTTCCTGACCACCCTCGACCTCTGCAAGGGATACTGGCAAATCCCTCTAGACCCTGAGTCGGTACCCAAGTCTGCCTTCATCACCCCCTTCGGCCTCTACCAGTTCAAGGTCATGCCATTTGGGATGAAGAACGCTCCAGCCACCTTCCAAAGAATGGTGGATCGCCTTCTGGATGGCCTCCAGGACTATGCCTGCGCATACCTGGACGACATCGCCATCTATAGCGACACCTGGGAGGACCATCTGGCCCACCTAGGCATCATTTTAGATCGCCTCAGAGCCACCGGACTGACCATGAAACCTGACAAGTGTACCATCGGGCCCTCAGAGGTCCAGTATCTGGGCCACTGAGTGGACTGCGGAAAGCAGTGGCCAGAACTGGCTACGGTTGAGGCAATGGCCAACTGGCCCAATCCCCAGATCAAAACCCAAGTCCTAGCTTTTCTAGGGATTGCAGGTTATTACCGGAAATTTGTCCCCAATTACAGTGCCCTAGCCAAACCCCTGACCGACCTGACCCGTAAGAGACTACCCCGACAAGTCTTGTGGTCCCCCAAGTGTGAAACTGCCTTCAAGAGCCTTACATCTCCTTTAATCTCTGCGCTAGTAGTGGCCACTCCTTAACCCACCAAACGTTTTTCTGTACACACAGATGCCTCCATGTTTGGGTTGGGAGCAGTATTAAGCCAGACAGATGAAGAAGGGCAGGACCACCCCGTAGCCTACATCAGTAGAAAACTGTTGCCCAGAGAGGTAGGCTATGTGGCGGTGGAGAAGGAGTGTCTGGTATGGGCCCTGAAGAAGCTACAACCCTACCTCACAGACCACAACCCCCTTGTATGGCTTAATAGAGTTTCCGGAGACAATGGAAGATTGTAGAGGTGGAGTTTAGCCCTGCAGCCATTTAACTTTGACATTCAGTACTTACCGGGAAAAAACAATAGGAACGCTGGTGGACTTTCCCGGCGGACTGAATTGACAAACTCCTCGGGCAGCCCCAGGCCGACCCGTGTGTGGATCTAGCCGGGTCTGCTGAACTGGAAGGGGGAAGTTGTTTCTCAGTGGTTTTGGGCTCTTCAGAACAACCGCGATCTCCCAGAGCTTTGGTTTCCCTTGTTTTCATCAGTCAACCTGATCTTAAAAGGGCTCCTGGAAATACCGACTGGCTGCCGCATCCAGCACCCTCCGTACACCTTCACCTCCGGCCGCCTTAGAGGCCTCTTGTCCCAGAGCTCCGCTCTATTGGAGATTAGAACCCATAGGGGAGGGCAAGAGATGGGCCAGTTGACAGAGGTGAGCTTCAGTGAGAACCGGGGTATTCAAGTCCTATTCAGCAGACCACCCTTCAGCTGGCCAGCCTCATGGTACCACCGGCACATCAGCTCAGATCCCCGGTCTCCTTTAACCCAGGTCGCTCCAGCAGTCCTTTTCCACAGAGCTCCTTTCTTTTGGGAAATAGTTCCCCATGGGTAGGGCTACCTTGGGAACCGGGGGTCCCCAACCCCCTTCCTCCAACCCCCTTTCCCAGTAGCCTTCCCGGTGTTCGTTTGGTCACCCATAACTTTCGAGCCACGCCATGGATCAAGGTGCTTTTTGGAATGTAACAGCTTAAGACACAGGGGTTTCCAACGACACCCTGGAAGTGCCGCTCCCCAGGATCACCCCGATTGCACCATCCCTATACCGCTGAACACTGGGGGTCCTGGGACATTATGGAGGTGCCAGCCTGTCTGGAGGGGCGGGAATGGCGGGAGATGTGAGGGACTGATAAGGCTCTTATCAAGATCAGGTTGACAAATGAAAACAAGGGAAACCAAAGCTCTGGGAGATTGCGGTTGCTCTGAGTAGCCCAAAACCACTGACAAACAAGAGGGGGGGGGGGGGTAGGGGGGTAGAAGTTTAACCCCTGCAGCCCGGTATCCACAAGCATACATGGTGTACTTGTAATAAAAGCTTGCAATACAAGGTAGGCTCAGGAGAGCTACTGAGAACTAGCTGCTGATTGATTGCTGCACATATATGACTTGGTATTGGCTCACCCATTGTGTTCATCTAGCTACTAGTAGTGGATTGCTGTTTCTTCAACAAAGGATACCAAAAGAATGAAGAATAATAAGAAATATGGTGAAATATTTAATAATACTATTTACAACCCCTTTTAATAGTTCTATGTAGAAAAATCAATAAGCTATTACAAGCATAAATGCCTATATAGGGATATGACCTTCTCATCCAATCCTTACCAAGAGAACGAAGGGGGGTGCTGACTGTCAAAAGTGAATATGAACAAACAAAAGAAAAGGAGGACAGTTACTCAGCACTCAAAGGTAATCTTATATTAAAGACCAAATACTGCCTAAAGACAGGGTAGAACCAGAGTAGGGAAAGTAATAAAACTTAAGTTTTACTAAATATTGAGTTAAAAAATATATATATATGTAGAACACAAAAATGTGAAAAATGAGCTGACGTGTTTAAAACTTAGAATAAAATTATGTATCTGCAATACATAATATGTTAGCAGCCACCGAAACACAATAATGTCACAAAAATGAATGATTTAATTCTGAACAGCCACACAGTGCAACGCGAACCAAATCAATGAGCTCACGGATTGTATAAGAAAACTATCTAAAAAAGAGGATTGACCCCATCACAAATTATCCTAGTCTATACAATAATGGAGCCCTAGGTAAGCGAAGTTCTGTGACTGAAAATAAGGTACACGTTAGAGGAAGGAGAGAGCCTCCATGTATCAATAAAGGAGTTATTAGGACAAAATTATGAGGTGGCAGGGGCTAACATAACATGCCTGATGCGCATTTCGCCGCTAGCACGGCTTTATCAAAGGCAAACCCGAATCCCCGGTGTTCCCTGGTCTTTAAGATCTAAGGTAGCCAATCACCAGCGAGTGTACATACACACCCACTCAAAGAGCCTATCACTAAGCGACTAACATGATTGGTTAGGAGACCGTCACATGGTCTCACATATTGTAGTGACGTGGCCATGGAAACAGCATAGCTGTCAGTTTAAACAACCCGTTCACAAACACAATCTTTAAACAAATCCATTTGTTACTAACACAGGAGATCGAAGTAAGGATCAAGGTGGCAATGCTACACAATTGTATCATGTACGCAAGTTATAATGCCCAAGTGAGGAGACTAACTACCGTTCGTGAACACCAGCATTAATTATCCATACAGACAATATATATTGAAATGTTATGGATAAAGCCATGACTTTTAGTTTATCAAAAGTATTTCTCAGAAAATGTATGGAACACCCGTTCATTGCATGAAGCGATCGTAGAGAACAGAACTTTTCATCGATTATGTAATCCTAATTTGAGGTTACATTCTGACATGTTTCAAGGCGCAATTTGCATGAATAAAGGCTAAGTGTGAAAAACTATTTGCGTGAATATCATTCTCTCATTGTTCCTGAATGCCAACGATACTTGAGTGGCAGTATAGTTAGACATATACACACTGATAGTACTATTAATCAGCTTACATATTGAGTGCTATTAATCAACTCACACATTATAAGCTAGCGTGTAAAAATTCCACCACATTGATTTTAGGACTGTAAATTAGATCTATTACTAATGCCTAATTAAAGATTAATGTGAGTAAAAATCCATATGCGGTCCACTGTTTTTTATTTGGCTATGTTTTATGTGGGCAAGGATTACCACATTTTTTACCCAAATTTACTCAAAAAAAGGGGGTAGGAGTAACAATTGATAGGTATTAGGATCAAAATTCACTGTATAACCATAGCCAATAGTAGTGTATGAGTATTAAAACTACAGGTCATATGTGTTTTAAGTATAAATATATTCAACATAAGAGATTGGGAACCTATTTGTTCGAATCTTAGGTATCACCTGCATGGTTGAGGTAAAATGTATCAACTTATGACTTATTAATTAAGTAATAATATAATATCAGTCTTGCTACATGGTGGGATGCTAATAAATGTGTGTCCATCCAATTGATATACTCATGTAGGTATGATAGAGGTGAGACGGCAAGTATATATAGTTGTGTTGTACCTCAGTGTCAGTGCCACTTGTATAACAACACCAATGGACATTTTAACATCACCTATAAATAATAGAATATATCAATTCAGTCCCTATCTCATACCTTGGGTTTTCCATATATTCATATAAGAATTGATATATATAACCTACAATTTGAAAGATAATCCAAAGAAACTATATTATACATAGCACAAAATACTGATATGGATGATCTATATCCATATAGTGAGGGAAAGGGGGATATCTTATTTGGTTGTCTTTTAAATTCAAAAAGGGGGGGGGGTTGGGGGAGGCGGGGCGAGCAGCCAACTAAGATGGCCGCATTGCACTGAAGCTCCAAACGCAAGCTGGACATAAAAGCTACCAACTGCAGCAAGCCTTGGGCTATGAAGACGTAAAGTGACCGGTTGTGTATCGGAACAAGAGGTGAACATTTTGTACTTGTTTACTGCGATCAACTTTGGCCCTGTTGGCGGCTCAGAGGCCGAGGCCTGATAAACCTGCGCACTTGTTAACTGTGCCACACCACGCAACACACTGCTGAGGCCTGAAGGGACTCCCGGTTGTTTAACTCAAGCACTCGCGTGAAGCAAATTAGAGCTGCAGTTTTAGCAGGTAACCAGAGAACTCTGACACCGATTAGACGATTACCTTTGCATCCCAGCTCGCTTAACGGCGGAGAATAGCAAAGCCTGCACCGGAAGGTTTGTGTCACCTAAAGCAAAGCTATTGTAGTAAACGAATATACTTGTTATTTCACAAGACTTTTGTCAAGGAAGTTCTGCTATTAACCCTGGGAGCCTTCTGTCCCTAACACCACACTCCAGAAGCAGTGTTATTTCTGGGTCAAGGATTAGACTTAGGGCACTGCCCCATAACAACTCATTGAAACCTAAGGGAGCCGAGGGCTTGCAGGCCTCTTGAAAATATAAGAAAACTTAAATATTTAGAATTCCTACTCTCCACTTATTTTTGTATTGCTGTTTGCCATAAGCACACACTCCCCCTCCCTTTCCCACTGCTCACTGTAGTAGTGGGTCATAACCTCATCCCCTTTACCGATATCGCTATGTGATAGCAACATACCTGGGGAGCTGTGTGTATGAAGAGTCTCAAAAGGACATTGATTCACCTGCTGCGTAGCTTCATTCTCTTTCACCATGTCGCAAAGGAAGTTAACAAGAAGTGATAAAACACAGAAAACACCACCGGTGAGTGAGGGGGCAGTGAACTCCTTTTTTAAGCATACTGATAAAAACAAGCCCAATAAAGACTCTGACTTAGTACAGGCCTCCCAAGATGACAGTTCTTGTGATGCAGCCGATGCTTTGACAGACCCTCAAGCAGAAACCCAGGGACTGAGAAAAGAAGGCCCTATCACGTATGGCGCAATGGAAGCCCTCATTGAACAGGTTAAATCATGTATTAAAGATGAGTGCGCAGATCTTAAAAAAGATATATCAGACTTATGTCACAGAGTGGACACCTTGGAAGAACATGAGTATGTGATATCTCAAAAATTGGCAGGACTCTCAGCTAAAACTTCCCAACACTACTAACACATGGTCGATCTAGAGGACAAATTAGACAACTTGGAGAATGGCTCTAGAAGGAGCAACTTAAGATTCAGAGGGATCCCTGATAACAGTTCTCAATAACGAAATTCAGGACTACCTACAGGCCTTTTTTTCTGATTTGGCAAAAAGCAACTCATCTGACCTCCACAACATAGTCGTTGATAGGGCCCATAGATCCTTACACCCTAAACCCGCCGAGGGATCACCGCCCAGGGATATAATAGTACATTTTCAAAACTTTCAACACAGAGAATTGATATATAACTACTCTAGAAAACAGCAAGCTACCATGTTTCGAGGCCAACGTATACAAGTATTCCAGGACCTGTCAGCACGACTCTCCAAAAACGCAGAGACTTCTCCATCCTAACGTCCCATCTACGCACACTGAAGATTCCATATAGATGGGGATTTCCAACTTCTGTGATAACAGTTAAAAATGGAAAGAAAATTGAATGCTTATCTCCAGCAGATATTGAGCAATTCTGCCAGTTAATCAACATCTCGCCACCAGAAATAAGAGAACTCCCATCACAAACATCATCTTCAATCTCTCACAATATCCCCAAGCCTCAAAGACGTCCATGGTTAGAACCATCGATGAAGCAATACAAAAGGAGACAAACCAACTTGACCATTGAAGATCCAGATCCACCTTGAGAATGGACACGTAAATATGATACATTAACAGTTAATTACTCTATGCACCTATTGTTCATTCTCTCTAAGTAACATACGCCTAGATTTAGAGTTTTGTCGGTAATGACCCGCGTATCTAACGCTGGCTTTTTTCTGGCCGCACCTTTAAAATAACTCTGGTATTGAGAGTCCACAGAATGGCTGCGTTAGGCTCCAAAAAAGGAGCGTAGAGCATATTTAACGCCACTGCAACTCTCGATACCAGAGTTGCTTACGGACGCGGCCAGCCTCAAAAACGTGCTCGTGCACGATTCCCCCATAGGAAACAATGGGGCTGTTTGAGCTGAAAAAAAAAACCCTAACACCTGCAAAAAAGCCGCGTTCAGCTCCTAACGCAGCCCCATTGTTTGCTATGGGGAAACACTTCCTACGTCTGCACCTAACACCCTAACATGTACCCCGAGTCTAAACACCCCTAACCTTACACTTATTAACCCCTAATCTGCCGCCCCTGCTATCGCTGACCCCTGCATATTATTATTAACCCCTAATCTGCCGCTCTGTAAACCGCCGCTACTTACATTATCCCTATGTACCCCTAATCTGCTGCCCTAACATCGCCGACCCCTATATTATATTTATTAACCCCTAATCTGCCCCCCACAACGTCGCCTCCACCTGCCTACACTTATTAACCCCTAATCTGCCGACCGGACCGCACCGCTATTATTATAAAGTTATTAACCCCTAATCCGCCTCACTAACCCTATAATAAATAGTATTAACCGCTAATCTGCCCTCCCTAACATCGCCGACACCTAACTTCAATTATTAACCCCTAATCTGCCGACTGGAGCTCACCGCTATTCTAATAAATGTATTACTGCAACTCTCGATACCAGAGTTGCTTACGGACGCGGCCAGCCTCAAAAACGTGCTCGTGCACGATTCCCCCATAGGAAACAATGGGGCTGTTTGAGCTGAAAAAAAAAAACCTAACACCTGCAAAAAAGCCGCGTTCAGCTCCTAACGCAGCCCCATTGTTTGCTATGGGGAAACACTTCCTACGTCTGCACCTAACACCCTAACATGTACCCCGAGTCTAAACACCCCTAACCTTACACTTATTAACCCCTAATCTGCCGCCCCCGCTATCGCTGACCACTGCATATTATTATTAACCCCTAATCTGCCGCTCCGTAAACCGCCGCTACTTACATTATCCCTATGTACCCCTAATCTGCTGCCCTAACATCGCCGACCCCTATATTATATTTATTAACCCCTAATCTGCCCCCCACAACGTCGCCTCCACCTGCCTACACTTATTAACCCCTAATCTGCCGACCGGACCGCACCGCTATTATTATAAAGTTATTAACCCCTAATCCGCCTCACTAACCCTATAATAAATAGTATTAACCGCTAATCTGCCCTCCCTAACATCGCCGACACCTAACTTCAATTATTAACCCCTAATCTGCCGACTGGAGCTCACCGCTATTCTAATAAATGTATTAACCCCTAAAGCTAAGTCTAACCCTAACACTAACACCCCCCCTAATTTAAATATAATTTTAATCTAACGAAATTAATTAACTCTTATTAAATAAATTATTCCTATTTAAAGCTAAATACTTACCTGTAAAATAAATCCTAATATAGCTACAATATAAATTATAATTATATTATAGCTATTTTAGGATTAATATTTATTTTACAGGTAACTTTGTATTTATTTTAACCAGGTACAATAGCTATTAAATAGTTAAGAACTATTTAATAGCTAAAATAGTTAAAATAATTACAAATTTACCTGTTAAATAAATCCTAACCTAAGTTACAATTAAACCTAACACTACACTATCAATAAATAAATTAAATACAATTCCTACAAATAACTACAATGAAATAAACTAACTAAAGTACAAAAAATAAAAAAGAACTAAGTTACAAAAAATAAAAAAATATTTACAAACATAAGAAAAATATTACAACAATTTTAAACTAATTACACCTACTCTAAGCCCCCTAATAAAATAACAAAGCCCCCCAAAATAAAAAAATGCCCTACCCTATTCTAAATTACTAAAGTTCAAAGCTCTTTTACCTTACCAGCCCTGAACAGGGCCCTTTGCGGGGCATGCCCCAAGAAGTTCAGCTCTTTTGCCTGTAAAAAAAAACATACAATACCCCCCCCCCCCAACATTACAACCCACCACCCACATACCCCTAATCTAACCCAAACCCCCCTTAAATAAACCTAACACTAAGCCCCTGAAGATCTTCCTACCTTATCTTCACCATACCAGGTTCACTGATCGATCCAGAAGAGCTCCTCTGATGTCCTGATCCAAGCCCAAGCGGGGGGCTGAAGAGGTCCATGATCCGGCTGAAGTCTTCATCCAAGCGGGGCAGAAGAGGTCTTCCATCCGATTGAAGTCTTCATCCAAGAGGCATCTTCTATCGTCATCCATCCGGAGTGGAGCGGCAGCATCCTGAAGACCTCCGACGCGGAACATCCATCCTGGCCGACGACTGAACGACGAATGACGGTTCCTTTAAATGACGTCATCCAAGATGGCGTCCCTCGAATTCCGATTGGCTGATAGGATTCTATCAGCCAATCAGAATTAAGGTAGGAATATTCTGATTGGCTGATGGAATCAGCCAATCAGAATCAAGTTCAATCCGATTGGCTGATCCAATCAGCCAATCAGATTGAGCTTGCATTCTATTGGCTGATCGGAACAGCCAATAGAATGCGAGCTCAATCTGATTGGCTGATTCCATCAGCCAATCAGAATATTCCTACCTTAATTCCGATTATTATTTTATTAGGGGGCTTAGAGTAGGTGTAATTAGTTTAAAATTGTTGTAATATTTCTCTTATGTTTGTAAATATTTTTTTATTTTTTGTAACTTAGTTCTTTTTTATTTTTTGTACTTTAGTTAGTTTATTTCATTGTAGTTATTTGTAGGAATTGTATTTAATGTATTTATTGATAGTGTAGTGTTAGGTTTAATTGTAGGTAATTGTAGGTATTTTATTTAATTTATTGATAGTGTAGTGTTAGGTTTAATTGTAACTTAGGTTAGGATTTATTTTACAGGTAATTTTGTAATTATTTTAACTAGGTAGCTATTAAATAGTTCTTAACTATTTAATAGCTATTGTACCTGGTTAAAATAAATACAAAGTTACCTGTAAAATAAATATAAATCCTAAAATAGCTATAATATAATTATAATTTATATTGTAGCTATATTAGGATTTATTTTACAGGTAAGTATTTAGCTTTAAATAGGAATAATTTATTTAATAAGAGTTAATTAATTTCGTTAGATTTAAATTATATTTAAATTAGGGGGGTGTTAGTGTTAGGGTTAGACTTAGCTTTAGGGGTTAATGCATTTATTAGAATAGCGGTGAGCTCCGGTCGGCAGATTAGGGGTTAATGTTTGAAGTTAGGTGTCGGCGATGTTAGGGAGGGCAGATTAGGGGTTAATACTATTTATTATAGGGTTAGTGAGGCGGATTAGGGGTTAATAACTTTATTATAATAGCGGTGCGGTCCGGTCGGCAGATTAGGGGTTAATAAGTGTAGGCAGGTGGAGGCGACGTTGAGGGCGGCAGATTAGGGGTTAATAAATATAATATAGGGGTCGGCGGTGTTAGGGGCAGCAGATTAGGGGTACATAGCTATAATGTAGGTCGGCAGATTAGGGGTTAATTATTGTAGGTAGCTGGCGGCAACGTTGTGGGGGGCAGGTTAGGGGTTAATAAATATAATACAGGGGTCGGCGGTGTTAGGGGCAGCAGATTAGGGGTACATAAGTATAATGTAGGTGGCGGTCGGCAGATTAGGGGTTAAAAAAATGTAATCGAGTGTCGGCGATGTGGGGGGCCTCGGTGTGGGGGTACATAGGTAGTTTATGGGTGTTAGTGTACTTTAGAGCACAGTAGTTAAGAGCTTTATGAACCGGCGTTAGCCCAGAAAGCTCTTAACTCCTGACTTTTTTCTGCGGCTGGAGTTTTGTCGTTAGAATTCTAACGCTCACTTCAGCCACAACTCTAAATACCGGAGTTAGAAAGATCCCATTGAAAAGATAGGATACGCAATTGACGTAAGGGGATCTGCGGTATGGAAAAGTCGCGGCTGAAAAGTGAGCGTTAGACCCTTTTTTGAGTGACTCCAAATACCGGCGGTAGCCTAAAACCAGCGTTAGGAGCCTCTAATGCTGGTTTTCACGGCTACCGCCAAACTCCAAATCTAGGCCATAGAGACTATATATACTTACCTGTTGGACTGTGTACGAAGTTTGTTGCCTTTATACGAGTAATGTATGTCTCAATGATTCACATAATTGTTATATATTAGATGATATGGCGCCTCTCACCTGGCAACCAAATAGTTTATATTTTAATTAAACTTTCAAGATATAGAGTTATATATTATATTTACCTCATATACATAGTTAGCCTATCAATGTATTCACACGATGTTCTAACAGGCTATCTTCAGTGTAATAACCAAGTGGTTTTCACTTAAATTAAGTACTTAAGGTATGAGGGTTTATAGCATAATTAACCTACGTACAGAGATAGCTTCTTAGTATACTCATATTATAACCCAGTAAACTTATTCATAGATGAGCCAATCATCTAGTTGGTGAATGCTGTTCTCCATAGTTTGTTTTAATGTTTATTCCTCTGGTTGCATATAACACTGTGGCATGTTCCAGATCCATTTTTGAAATGTTCTTGCATTAATTCCATGACTGCTGCTTGATTGGACGAATTAATCACTTGCTAATTTACTCTATTTTATCTAACGCTTGGTTAAGATGATATGTGTTTAACTTCTGGTAATGGCTAAGATATATGTTCTGCAACTCCATGCTCCTGACATGTCTTTGAAATGTTGCCTCAATAAGGTCTTATATACTATTACCAAGTTTTTTTACCTGAACTGGTGAAATCTTTACTCATATAGACACCTGTCCTTACGTCTGTAAACATATTCCTCTTTCATTCCCTCCTATCTGTTCTTACTAATATTTAGCAATTATGTATCCAGCTCATCTAGCAGCCTCCTACACTACTCTATATCCGCTTTAACTGGAGATTAACTAAACCTAATTTTCTAACATAATCTGGTACTTCCTCTACTCCATATTTATTTTTGAGCACCTTAACCCCCCTGTTCCCTACTTTTTGCTCTAATTGGTTACCTCTCTGCACCTCAATAATTGTGCATCCCCTATACATAGCCACAGCTATACATATACAAAGATGAATCTCCCATATGAAGGGAAGATGCTTATTGCCACGCAAAATGTTAAGGGTTTCCTGTCCGCAAAAAAACGATCTATTGCTCTACATGAATTTTATAAAAAACACTTGGACATTGTAATGCTTCAGGAAACCCATTTTAAAAAAGCCCATGAACCAAAACTTCCCTCTAGACAATATGATCAATACTATCTGAGCTCGGGCCCAACCAGACATAATGGTGTTTGTACACTGTTCAGACGAAATACACCATTTGAACTACTACAACAATACTGTGACACTGACGGCAGGATTCTAATACTAGTAGGACTTTATTACGGAAGACCAATCATGATAGCCAACATATATGCCCCAGTTAAACCCACTCACTCTTTCTTCCGCAAAGTTACTAATAAACTCCTTGATATTGCCAAAGGTCCAATTATAGTGGGTGGTGACCTTAATTTCCCACTCGACCCTGCCCTTGACACTTTGACGAGTAGGTCCTATCTCAGACACACTCAGATTAAAAGTAATACTGCGTTGCTACGATCACTCACCCTGCTTGACACATGGAGAACTGTCCACACATCCACTAGGGACTATACCTTTTTTTCACACTCGCAGCACACGTATTCTAGGCTGGATTATATCCTATGTGACCAGGCATTTCTCACAAATTTAATCGACTCCAAGATTTCACATACTTCCTGGTCAGATCATAGTTTAGTTAAGTCCATCTTCAAATGGTCAAATAAGCCCCCACACAAACTGAATTGGAGACTCAATGACCGTATACTTACAGACAGTGACATTCTTGATCAATTATCTAAATATACCGATGAATATTTTGACTTTAATAAACCCAACGACACTTCCGTTGCAAATAACTGGGAATCCTACAAGTGCTACATAAGAGGAATTGTCATACAACTCATAGCAAAACTTAACAAACAGAGATCTGCCCTATATAATTTACTAATTAGAACACTTTCCACTAAGGAACACTCCCATAAACAGGATCCGCAATCCACACAAAAGTTAGCCGAATTAAAAGAGGCCAGAGATAGCCTTAATATATTTTTAACTGAAAATGCACACATGAGAGCACTGAACTCTAAAGCTAAGTTTTTTGCTGACTCTAACAAGGCAAATTCAGGGACAATTTACACTAAAAACGAAGATAAAGCCAATAGTTTTGTCTCGTATTACTCCTCACTATATAATCTTCAAAATGCAGACGAACAGGAAAGACGCAACAAACTGAAAACATACCTCGACTCCATTGATGTCCCTATAGTCCAGAAAGATGATGATAAAATCCTTGGATTCCCCAATAACATTACAGGAAATTACTAACACAATTAAATCTATACCATCGGGCAAGTCACCTGGTCCGGATGGCCTCACTGCAAAATTCTACCAATTACTTATAGGAAACATTAGCCCCCACTTACTTGAGTTATTTAAATCCATTGACCAAGGTCTTACATTCACACAACCCCTGCTGGATGCTATGATCACAGTAATACCCAAACCCGATAAACCAAAATATATAGTTAGCAACTACAGACCAATATCACTATTAAATGTCGACATCAAAATCTACGCCAAGATTATGGCAAATAGGCTTAATCTTATACTACCAAAAATTATCCACCCGGACCAGGTGGGATTTATCAGAGGCCGCAAGGCTAAAGACAACACCACTAGAGTACTCCATGCACTATATACCTCACACAACAATAAAAGCCCTCTTTTTATTCTCTCCACTGACGCCAAGAAGGCTTTTGACAGGGTTGACTGGCAGTTTATGTGGTCGACCCTGTCAAAATTTGGTCTATCTGACAAATTTATATCTAGAATACAGGCCTTATACAATAAACCTCACGCGAGAGTAAGAATCAACAACACAGTGTCCCAGTCCTTCTCAATATCCAATGGCACCCGCCAAGGTTGCCTGCTGTACCCCCTTCTCTTCGCTATGACAGTAGAGATTTTGGCAGCCCAGATTAGAAGTAATGCAGCTATCTCAGGTATATCATTTGGAAATATCACACAGAAATGCCTTCTTTTTGCGAGTGACGTTATTTTTACACTACAGTCACCATCAGTTTCTATACCTGCCCTGCTACATGAATTAGAGACATATAAACATTTCTCCAATTACTCAATTAATATGGATAAATCCAGCATAATCCCTATTTTCGTAAGCCCCGCAGACTTTCACTGTATTTTAAACAATACTCCATTTCCTATCTCAAATTCCCTCAAATATCTGGGATTAACTATCCCAAAAAACCCTCAAGACTTGTATCATGAAAACTATGTGAAGCTCCAAATTAATGTTTTTTCTCTTTGAAATTCTTGGCACAAGCAAGGCCATCTGTCATGGATGGGCAGAATTAATACAATAAGAATGATGGTTGTCCCTAAATATTTATACTTATTCCAAGCACTGCCTATTTCCATCCCAAAGAATTATCTGCCCTCCCAGCAACGAATGCTAGAGTCCTTTATTTGGGCCTACAAAAAGCCAAGGGTGTCTCGTAACACCCTCAATCTATCTAAAGAAGAGGGAGGGCTAAATGTACCCAACCTTACACTGTACTACCAAGTGGCGCATCTTGCGCGAATCATAGCTTGGAACCACAACCCCCCATCTAAACTATGGATTCAGATTGAGGCAACCTTATCTCACCTGTACCTTATGAGAGACCTTTGTTGGATTCCTAAACCTCATAGACCCTCTCAGGCTATGGACAATGTCTGTATTAAAATTATACTAGTTGTTTGTGATGGGCTTATCTGTCAAAGTAACATACTCTCTACCCCAATTTCACCAAGAACCCCTATACTAAATAAAACTGTGTTTTTTAACCAGTGTCTGTTTCACAGTAGTCTGGAAAGCGCACGTCATAAAAACTTACCAATATTTTTATTGACAGAGTCCTCTCAGATAAAGGACAAGCTAACCTTAAAGGGACAGTCTACACCAGAATTTTTATTGTTTTAAAAGATAGATAATCCCGTTATTACCCATTCCCCAGTTTTGCATAACCAACACAGTTATAATAATATACTTTTAAACTCTGTGATTATCTTGTATCTAAGCCTCTGCAAACTGCCCCTTTTTTCAGTTCTTTTGACAGACTTGCAGTCTAGCCAATCAGTGCCTGCTCCCAGATTACTTCACGTGCACGAGCACAGTGTTATCTATATGAAATTTGTGAACTAACACCCTCTAGTGGTGAAAAACTGTTAAAATGCAATCTGAAAGAGGTGGGCTTCAAGGTCTAAGAAATTAGCATATGAACCTCCTAGCTTAAGCTTTCAACAAAGAATACCAAGAGAACAAAGCAAAATTGGTGATAAAAGTAAATTGGAAAATTGTTTAAAATTACATGCTCTATCTGAATCATGAAAGTTTATTTTGGCCTAGACTGTCCCTTTAAGAGATGCATTGGGCTCACAATTTCACAATTGGTTTTCTTATTTCCAAATACGACAAGCAATACTTGACTGTCCACACAAAAACAATTGTCTCTGCACACTTACTCACTTTGGGCAACTATGCACTAACATGGACATTAGTAAAGTACACCTCTCTATCTCGTATAAGATGCTCAGGAACTCAGCCCCATATAAAATACCCATATATACCTATAAATGGGAGCTGGAATTCCAGACCCAATTTCCAAGAGATGTCTGGAAGTGATGCTTCCACTTGACTCACTCTTCCTCTGTCTCCCTGTCCTTGGCCGAATCAAGTTATAAAATACTTTCTCGCTGGTATCTTACTCCTCATAGACTACATGAAATATTCCCAGAGGCCAATTCAGGCTGTTGGAGATGCTGTGGAGAGGCTGGCACACCTACTCATATATGGTGGTCATGCCCCAAGCTATTGACATTTTGGACCCAGCTTGAACACTGCCTCAATCTCACAATGGGCACACAAATTACTCTTACAGCTCCTATAATCTTACTAAATCACATTTCCAATATGGGATGCGCATACCGCAAAAAACTATTACTATGAATGCTCATTTGCGCTAAACGCGTCATATCTAGGCTTTGGAAACAACAACAACCACCCACACACCAACATTGGGAAGCTGAATTAAACCATGTCCTCTCCTTAGAAAAAAGACACTTTTGTTTAGCGGGCAAAAAAGACTTCATATATTCATATGGGAGCAAAGAACAAGTCAAGGATGATGACACATTCAAGGGAAGGACCTATAGACAATAGGGTAAATCCGAATTCTATGCAGAGAGGTTTCCTTAGTCCCATTTTTTTTTACTTTTATTATACTGAATTCCCTCTTTGCTATTCCCCATTACTTTACCTTATACATTTAATTCTCTGGGTGTAATGTACTAGCAACAAATCCATTTGTTTGATTTAGACCCCTCTTCCCCCTATAATGTTACTCCTGTGAACTAATGTGAATTAATGTTAATATACTTCAGCTCCAGAGATAATTCTCTCTCCTTTATCATATAAGATGGATGTATGTCTATTCATGCTATTCCTTATGTAAAATGTTAATAAAAATTATATACAACAAAAAAAAGGGGGGGGGGGAACAATTGAATTATAAGACTAACGTTCTAGTAGCTCCAAGGAGAAAGAACATTCTAACATTCTTAATGGAATATCTTAAGGATGTATTATTAATTCAATTGTAGAGGATGTTACGCGTTGCGTGCCAAGTCTTATACATGAGTTACATTGCTCATGCGGGTCCTCAATGTCACTTCTCATAATAGTTGCATAGAAAGGGATCTTATAAAAAAGCCCCAAATCCATCCTGTTTATTAAGGCCATTTGGTGACAATGTGTTTAACCAGAAAATCCATCGACACTCTGATTGGAGTAGCATAGACTCAATTTCTCCACCCCTTATTCCAGGTTTGATAACCTGTAGAACAGAAACTTTTAGAAGTGGTTTGATCCCATGTTTTCTCAAATAGTGTCTTGCGACTGGAGTTAGCACTTTCTTATTTGCCATATCCGTTACACAATTCTTGATACTGTTGATATATTCCCCAAGTCTAGTGCGAAGTTCTCGGGTCGGGATCCCAACATACCTTTTACCACATTCACATAATAAGCAGTATACCACATTCCTAGTTTTACAATTGGCAAAACCAAACATGTATTTGATTCCTGTAGATGTGATATACTCCCTCTCATTGTGAATATACTTGCAAAAACTGCATGAACCACATGTATAAATCCCACATAATTTCTTATTACTGGGTTTCTTCCTTATAAAGTGGCTTTGTACAAGTTTATTTTCTATCGTTGGTGCTCTCCTCCAACTGGTGCTGATTTTATCACCTAGGCACTGAGCTAAGACTTGATCGGATTTGAGAATACCAATATGATTATTCAATATTCTACTTATCACCTGATGCTCCGCATTGTAGGTAGTAATGAATCTTACAAGGCCATCAGAGTCAGTTTTTGTCTTCTTTTTAGGAATTAGTAAAGAGTCTCTTGGTGTCTTATGCAAGTCTTATCACTTTACGAGTATATCTCCGTTCCTTTAAGCGAATCTTCAGTTCTTTTGCTCGTTGAAAGAAAACAGATTTGTCTGTGCAGTTCCTTCGAATTCTGAGAAATTCACCAGTAGGGATTGCTCTTTTAGTCTGTACTGTATGGCAGCTGTCATATTGTAAAATTGAATTGATAGCAGAATCTTTTCTAAAAAGATCAGTCTTGAGTTTGTTTGCTTCATCCTTATATATTATAATATCCAGAAACTCTACTTTATGTCCCCCAATGTTGTAAGTGAGTTTGAGGTTAAGGTCATTATTAATAATGATATTGATGAATTCTTTAAATTGCATGGTGCTTCCTGTCCAAATGATAAAGAGGTCATCTATATACCTGCACCACATGCTGACATATTTTGTATAGTGGGATAGATCTTCTCCAAAAACAATCTCTCTCTCCCACCAACCCAAGTAAATATTAGCGTATGTGGGTGCGCATGAGGAGCCCATCGCAGTCCCCTGAGTTTGTAAATAAAATATTTCATTGAATATAAAGAAATTGTGTTTCAGTACAAACTTTAACAGTTTAAGAATGAACCCATTTCGTTCTTTTTTATCATTGGATTCCATGTCTAGGAAGTACTTAACTGCGTTACAGCCCTTATCATGCTTGATTGAAGTATATATAGACTCAACGTCACATGTTATCAACAATGCATTATCATCCAGTGAGATATCATTAATTTTACTTAGGATATACATGGTAGAATATTGAATAATCATATTGGTATTTTCAAATCTCAAATCTTAGTTCAGTGCATAGGTGATAAAATCAGCACCAGTTGGAGGAGAGCACCAACGATAGAAAATATACTTGTACAAAGCCACTTTATAAGGAAGAAACCCAGTAATAAGAAATTATGTGGGACTTATACATGTGGTTCATGTAGTTTCTGCAAGTATATTCACAATGAGAGGGAGTATATCACATCTACAGGAATCAAATACATGCTGCTTATTATGTGAATGTCGTAAAAGGTATGTTGGGATCACGACCCGAAAACTTTGCACTAGACTTGGGGAACATATCAACAGTATCAAGAATTGTGTAACGGATATGGCAAATAAGAAAGTGCTAACTCCAGTCACAAGACACTATTTGAGAAAACATGGGATCAAACCACTTATAAAAGTTTCTGTTCTGCAGGTTATCAAACCTGGAATAAGGGGTGGAGATATCGAGTCTTTGCTACTCCAATCAGAGTGTCGATGGATTTTCTGGTTAAACACATTGGCACCAAATGGCCTTAATGAACAGGATGGATTTGGGGCTTTTTTATAAGATCCCTTTCTACGCAACTATTATGATAAGTGACATTAAGGACCCGCATGAGCAATGTAAATCATGTATAAGACTTGGCATGCAACGCGTAAAATCCTCTACCATTGAATTAATAATACATCCTTAAGATATTCCATTAAGAATGTGAGAATGTTCTTTCTCCTCGGAGCTACAAGGACTTTAGTCTTATAATTCAATTGCCCCCCACTTTTTTTAATTTAAAAGACAACCAAATAAGATATCCCCCTTTCCCTCACTGTATGGATATAGATAATCCATATCAGTATTTTGTGCTATGTATAATAAGTTTCTTTGTATTATCTTTCACATTCTAGGTTATATATATCAATTCTTATATGAATATATGGAAAACCCAAGGTATGAGATAGGGACTGAATTGATATATTCTATTATTTATAGGTGATGTTAAAATGTCCATTGGTGTTGTTATACAAGTGGCACTGGCACTGAGGTACAACACAACTATATATACTTGCTGTCTCACCTCTATCATACCTACATGAGTATATCAATTGGATGGACATCCCGCCATGTAGCAAGACTGATATATTATTACTTAATTAATAAGTCACAAGTTGATACATTTTACCTCAACCACGCAGGCGATACCTGAGATTCGAACAAATAGGTTCCCAATTTCTTATGTTGAATATATTTATAAACTTAAAACACATATGACCTGTAGTTTTAATACTCATACACTACAATTGGCTATGGTTATACAGTGAATTTAGGTCCTAATACCTATCAATTGCTACTCCTACCCCCTTTTTTTGAGTAAATATGGGTAAAAAATGTGGTAATCCTTGCACACATAAAACATACCCAGATAACAAACAGTGGACCGCATATGGATTTTTACTCACATTAATCTTTAATTAGGCATTAGTAATAGATCTAATTTACAGTCCTGAAATCAATGTGGTGGAATTTTTACACGCTAGCTTATAATGTGTAAATTGATTAATAGCACTCAATATGTAAGCCGATTAATAGTACTATCAGTGTGTATATGTCTAACTATACTGCCACTCAAGTATCGTTGGCATTCAGGAACAATGAGAGAATGATATTCACGCAAATTGGTTTCACACTTAGCCTTTATTCATGCAGTTTGCGCCTTGAAACATGTCAGAATGTAACCTCAAATTAGGATTACATAATCGATGATAAGTTCTGTTCTCTACGATTGCTTCATGCAATGAACGGGTGTTCCATACATTTTCTGAGAAATACTTTTGATAAACTAAGAGTCATGGCTTTATCCATAACATTTCAATATATATTGTCTGTATGGATAATTAATGCGGGGGTTCATGAACGGTAGTTAGTCTCCTCACTTGCGCATTATAGCTTGCGTACATGATACAATTGTGTAGCATTGCCACCTTGATCCAAAATGGAGAATGCACTGACATATCTCCCTTACTTCGATCTCCTGTGTTAGTAACAAATGGATTTGTTTAAAGATTGTGTTTGTGAACGGGTTGTTTAAACTGACAGCTATGCTGTTTCCATGGCCACGTCACTACAATATGTGAGACCATGTGACGGTCTCCTAACCAATCATGTTAGTCGCTTAGTGATAGGCTCTTTGAGTGGGTGGGTATGCACACTCGCTGGTGATTGGCTACCTTAGATCTTAAAGACCGGGGAACACCAGTGATTCGGGTTTGCTTTGATAAAGCCATGCTAGCGGCGAAATGCGCATCAGGCGTGTTATGTTAGCCCCTGCCACCTCATAATTTTGTCCTAATAACTCCTTTATTGATACATGGAAGCTCTGTCCTTCCTCTAACGTGTACCTTATTTTCAGTCACACAGAACTTCGCTTACCTAGGGCTCCTTTATTGTATAGACTAGGATAATTTGTGATGGGGTCAATCCTCTTTTTCAGATAGTTTTCTTATACAATCCGTGAGCTCCTTGATTTGGTTCGTGTTGCACTGTGTGGCTGTTCAGAATTAAATCATTCATTTTTGTGACATTATTGTGTTTCTGTGGCTGCTAACATATTATGTATTGTAGATACATAATTTTATTCTAAGTTTTAAACACGTCAGCTCATTTTTCACATTTTTGTGTTCTACATATATATATATATATATATATATATATATATATATATATATATATATATATATATATATATATATATATATATATATATATATATATATATATATATAAATATATATTTTTAACTCAATATTTAGTAAAAGTTACTTTCCCTACTCTGGTTCTACCCTGTCTTTAGGCAATAGTTGGTCTTTAATATAAGATTACCTTTGAGTGTTGAGTAACTGTCCTCCTTTTCTTTTGTTTGTTCATACCAAGAGAATGAAGCAAATTTGCTAAAAGAAGTAAATTGGAAAGTTATTTAAAAACTTTGGGTTTCTTGCCCCTTTAAACTGGCAAATTCTTTCTGTTTAACTGCCTTGATCTGTGCATTGCAGTTTGGCATTGAGTCTGTCCTACGAACTCTTAAGGATTGACCTTGGACATTAGCATTTGTCATTGGCCTCCAGCCATTAGATTCTTGTTATGATGTTTTTGTTGGCAGCTCAGGAAATGTGAGGATGTTAACAGGTACACAGGTGTGGTGAGAGGCAGTTGGCCAGCGTACTGTTTATGAGGACTCATTTTTAATCCTATGTTTCATCATGAATGCTCAAGGCAACTGCTACCATTGTTGTCCCCTATCAATGGTGTTGTCATTATCCGTTTAATTCCATTATTCTCAGCATTGTTTATTGGATTTAAAGGGGCGTAACAGTCAAAACATTAGTGCATCTCAGTTTTGAATAGAATGCACATGCACAAAAATTCTCCCAGTAAACATTTTTAGCAATTCAGGGCTATGTTACAAGTGGAGTGCTAACGTATCGAGTGCCTGCAAACAGGCAAATTTGCCTGTTTGCGTGCGCATGATAATTAATCAGCCATTACAAGTGGCTGGTTATTGATACTGTGAGTGCAAATATCACTTTTATGAAAGTGATATTTAGCGCTCTGCTTGTAATCTAGCCCTCAATGTTTTCTTCTGGACCTACTTTCAAACACTGTTCCTGCTCAGAGAGCCGACAATATGGTGTATCACAGTGGTTCAGTGGACTTTACTTCTAACACACTACAGTTCAACAACAGCTTTGGGAGCAGGCGGAGTATGATTATGGGTGCACAAGGCGTATGTACATATGCTCTTCATGTTTATGCACTGTAAAGGTAGCAGTGAAATAGTGTTTTATATAGAAGCATTACTGCTAATATAAGCATAGAGCAAAAATATTCCTATTCAAATGCAAAATGTACTTTGGAATCCTTTTAAGAGACTACATTGCTTGCTGTGCAATGCGGCTACAGTGAGCCAGATAGCAGTTGTGCCAGGCTATTAGAAACTCAGCAAGTGATAGGATCAGATAGCGCACACGCACATACACTTAGGTGACTATGAATCATTTAATTTTTAATGTCTGTCTCCCGAGAGGAGTCACTGTAGTATATTCTGATCAGTACTGGTTTAATGTATTAAAGATACATGAACACCAGTAGTGTATGTTCATGTTTTCTATTTAGGGCAAGAATCTATATTATAGATATATTATATGTATATATTAAAAAGGGAACGGGAAAAAATTAAATGTGCATTACAATTTAAAATATTAGCATTTTTGCAATATACTTTCATCTAGATTGCAAGTTCCCACGATAACAGGACAATCAATTCCCCCCTGTATTTGTTTGTTTGTTAAACTTTGTCTGGTGTCTTTTATATTGTATTGTACTGTACTTTTATCTTTGTAGCCATGGAAAATGCTGTAGAATCTGTTGGCGCTTTATAAATAAATAATAATAATAATAATAATGATCAAAAATGCTTCTAGTAAGTCGTTACTGTTTTTCCGCAGCATTCACACATATCCTGTGAGAGCCCGTGCACCAGTATTCAAACTCCATGCCTGGTCAGAGAGCTGGCTGTGGTGTGTATTGCTTCTGAAGACAAGCGGCTAGATTACGAGTTTTGCATTAGAGGCTATGCGGTGCTAACGAGCAGTTTATGCTCACCGCTCACTTACAAACAGCGCTGGTATTACGGGTTTTTACAAACCCGGCGTTAACCGCAAAAAAGTGATCGTAGAGCAAAATTTTGCTCCACATCTCACCTCAATACCAGCGCTGCTTACGTTAGTGGTGAGCTGTCTAAACATGCTCGTGCACGATTTCCCCATAGGAATCAATGGAGGAGAGCTGGCTGAAAAAAAACCTAACACCTGCAAAAAAGCAGCGTAAAGTTCCTAACGCAGCTCCATTGATTCCTATGGGGAAAATACATTTATGTCTACATCTAAAACCCTAACATGAACCCCGAGTTTTAACACCCCTAATCTTACAGTTATTAACCCCTAATCTGCCGCCCCCGACATTGCCGACACATACATTATATTATTAACCCCTAATCTGCCGCTCCGGAAACCGCAGCCACCTACATTATACTTATGAACCCCTAATCTACTGCCCCCAACATCGCTGACACCTACATTATATTTATTAACCCCTAATCTGCCACCCCAATGTCGCCGCAACCTACCTACACTTATTAACCCCTAATCTGCCGCCCCAACATCGCCGCCACTATATTAAAGTTATTAACCCCTAAACCTAAGTCTAACCCTAACACTCCCTAATTTAAATATAATTTAAATAAATCTAAATAAAATTCCTATCATTAACTAAATTATTCCTATTTAAAACTAAATACTTACCAATAAAATAAACCCTAAGCTAGCTACAATATAACTAATAGTTACATTGTAGCTATCTTAGGGTTTATTTTTATTTTACAGGCAAGTTTTTGTTGTTTTGTTATTTATTTTAACTAGGTAGAATAGTTATTAAATAGTTATTAACTATTTAATAACCACCTAGCTAAAATAAATTCAAAAGTACCTGTAAAATAAAACCTAACTTAAGTTACAATTACACCTAACACTACCACTATAATTAACTTAATTCCCTAAATTAAATTAAATTATCTAAAGTACAAACCCCCCACACTAAATTACAGAAAATAATAAACAAATTACAAGATTTTTAAACTAATTACACCTAATCTAAAAGCCCCCCCAAAATAAAAAAAAAATCCCTACCCTACACTAAATTACAAATAGCCCTTAAAAGGGCCTTTTGCGGCTCATTGCCCCAAAGTAATCAGCTCTTTTACCTGTAAAAAAATTACAAATCCCCCCCCAACATTAAAACCCACCACCCACACAACCAACCCTACTCTAAAACCCACCCAAACCACCCTTTAAAAAAACTAACACTACCCCCGTGAAGATCACCCTACCTTAAGCCGTCTTGACCCTATTGGCAATTAGCCAATAGGATTGAGCTGGCATTCTATTGGCTGTTTTTTTACCTTAATTCCGATTGGCTGATAGAATTCTATCAGCCAATTGGAATTGAAGGGATGCCATTTTGGATGACGTCATTTAAAGGAACCTTCATTCAGTCGTAGCCGTGGAAAGAAGAGGATTCTCTGCGTCGGATGTCTTGAAGATGGACACGCTCTGCGCCGGATGGATGAAGATAGAAGATGCCGTCTGGATGAAGACTTCTGCCCATCTGGAGGACCACTTCTGCCCGGCTTGGATGAAGACTTCTGCCCGTCTGGAGGACCACTTCTGCCCGGTTGGGCAAAGACGTCTCCTGGTAGGGTGATCTTCAGGGGGTTAGTGTTAGGTTTTTTTAAGGGGAGATTGGGTGGGATTTAGAGTAGGGTTGGTTGTGTGGGTGGTGGGTTTTAATGTTGGGGGGGATTTATAAATTTTTTTACAGGTAAAAGAGCTGATTAGTTTGGGGCAATGCCCCGCAAAAGGCCCTTTTAAGGGCTATTTGTAATTTAGTGTAGGGTAGGGCTTTTTATTTATTTTTTATTTTGTTAGGGGGATTAGATTAGGTGTAATTAGTTTCAAAATCTTGTTATTTGTTTATTATTTTTATTTAATTTAGGGAATTCATTTAATTATAGTGTAGTGTTAGGTGTAATTGTAACTTAGGTTAGGTTTTATTTTACAGGCACTTTTGTATTTATTTTAGCTAAGTGATTATTAAATAGTTAATAACGATTTAATAACTATTCTCCCTAGTTAAAATAAATACAAACTTGCCTGTAAAATAAAAATAAACCCTAAACTAGCTACAATGTAATTATTAGTTATATTGTAGCTATCTTAGGGTTTATTTTATAGGTAAGTATTTAGTTTTAAATAGGAATAATTTAGTTAATGATAGGAATTTTATTTATATTTATTTAAAATATATTTAAGTTAGGGGGGGTTAGGGTTAGGGTTAGACTTAGATTTAGGGGTTAATAACTTTAATATAGTGGCGGCAACGTTGGGGGTGGCAGATTAGGTGTTAATAAATGTAGGTAGGTGTCAGCGATGTTAGGGACGGCAGATTAGAGGTTAATAAAACGCAGGAGTGCGGCGGTTTAGGGGTTAATATATTTATTATAGTGGCGGCGATGTCCGGTTTGGCAGATTAGGGGTTAATTATTTTTTTTAAGTGTTTGCGATGTGGGGGGGCCTCGGTTTAGGGGTTAATAGATAGTTTATGGGTGTTAGTGTACTTTTTAGCAGTTTAGTTAAGAGTTTTATGCTACGGCATTGTAGTGTAAAACCATTAACTACTGACTTTTAAATGCGGTACCAGGCTTGACAGGAGAGGGTCTACCGCTCACTTTTGGTCAGACTCGTAATACCAGCGCTATGCAAGTCCCATTGAAAATATAGGCTATGCAATTGATGTAAGTGGATTTGCGGTATTTCCGAGTCTGGCCAAAAAAGTGAGCGGTACACCTGTACCTGCAAGACTCGTAATACCAGCGGGCTTTAAAAAGCAGCATTGGGACCGGCCAACGCTGCTTTTTAACCCTAACGCAAGACTCGTAATCTAGCCGTATATTTGTGTGATACAAGTGGCTGCTAACTCTCTGGGAAGGTGTGGTGTTGGAATACTGGTGCGTGTACCTTCACAGCATATATGGGTATGCCACTGAAAAACAGTAATAAGTGGAAGCAGAGGCGCAGAGCGCTCGCTACAGCACCACAAGGAGTGGAAACTCTCAGGAACCCCCCGCAATTTCTTGGCAGCATAAGCATCTGGCAGGCTCTCTAAACCCTGCCGCTGCCTGAATCCAGTGCGGGAAGAAGAGAGGACAACATCCTTGCCCCAGAGGTAATAGAAAATTTGAATGGCGTGAAGTCCGGGTGCCATTTTGTCTACGGCTTGTGGTGAACTGCCGCAAACAAAGGGACAGCTGGAAGTCTGTTATTGAAGACCACGTGGTGGAGGAGTGTCCATCTGTAGCGTTGTGCTCTACGGAAGCAATTGGAAGCAGAGTCCCTGGGAGACAGAGCTTACTTCTCAGCTTAGATGAGAGGGCTGTATCTTCACTTCTGAGGGCGGTGAGTGACTGGCCTTGTGGATGGAGATGCCTATTATCATTGGGAAGTTTTGCTTCATTGAGACAGGGAGCCACTAATCTTACACCAGCTTGCTTGCTTCTAAACATTGCTTACTGCCTATTAACACTGTTGCTTTTTGGGACACATGCTAATTCTGGGCATATGCTGCACGCTGCATGCCATAACACTGCACATTTCTCCCTTTCTACCTCTGCTGATTTGAGCTGGCTGTTCAGTTACTATACATATTCTGAGTCTGCCATACACAACCTATTCACAAAATAAAGTGACACTAAGGTGGCGATCTGTCTGTGAAAGATAAATACAAAATGTACATGCTACTTACATACTCCCTTTTTGCTTATATTACATGAACAATAATATATCTGTATCTGCCTCTGAAATAACAGCTCAAGAATGATATATTCCTCTCTCACTATACATTCTGAACGCATGACAAGAGGAAAAAGCTTTATGTGTATATCTGACACAAGGGAAGCAACATTATGACATGCTATGGGTCTGTGTTATGGATTACTTTAGTCTATCTCTAAGCTGCTACAAACTTTAAACTTTTTGTGTTAATTGGACTAATTCCTGGACTCACTTTTTAAGTTCCCACTGTCAACACATTTCTGTCTTGTAGGGACACCTAGTGGATTAACACTGAAATAACAACTGAATTCCACCATTATACCTCTACAATTTATCAAACATCTTATATGAAGTTGGATAAATATTTCAAACCTATTCTAGTGGTACTGAAAAGAGAGATGTCTTCAAAAAATAAGCAAGTAGATAAAAGGCAACGGCATACAATAGAGGTCCAAGTAGAGCATCTTCCTTCTCCTAGGATCATAAACTCACCTACACAGGATCCCACAAATTTACTACAAGAACTTAAAAATTTATTTTCACGAAAAATGGAATCACTACAAGTGGGTATGGATACCCTAACTAACGAGGTGCACCAGTTTTCAACAAGGCTCAATCCAGCGGAACAGAGAATATCTAATATATAGAAGATCAACAAACCACTATATCCACCTCACTCAGACAACTTTTACGCCAAAATCAAGTATTACAAAACAAGGTAGAAGACCTTGAAAACAGAAGCAGGCGCAATAATCTCTGTATAATTGGAGTTCCAGAAACCATAAAAAATAAAGATCTGTTGGAGATCATGGGATTGATGTTTCCTAGACTTCTAGGTATAAACCCAGATCATCTTCCATTAGATGTAGAACGAGCACACCAAATTGGACCAGACAAAGGTTTGGATACTACTCGCCAGGTCATATTTAAATGCCTTACTTACCAAGACAAACTTGCACTACTACGAGCCTATAGAACACAAAATTCAAATGTCTTATTTGAAGGGAAGAAACTCCTGTTATTCCTAGACTTCTCTGCAGAAATATTTTGCTCCTTATTGTTCTAGGCTATATGAAGATGGCAGAAAAGTGACGCTCCCTATCCTGCCAAACTTAGGCTGCAAACTCCTGAAGGAGTCAAACTTTCACTCCCCCAGAGAACTTCATACTTAGAGATGGAGAAACAACAAACTGCAACATGAGAAAACGTTGCTCTTTAAGCTTTTGAAGAAAAGCTAAGGAAATAGAATTAATGCAAAACACTTATAGCATGATTTAATTTGTTATGTTGCACTTTTAGTATATTTATTTTTTATTTTTTTGTGGTTCATTTTAAGGGTTCAATTTATGTAGGTGCTAGCGGACATGATCCGATATAGCGGATCATGTCCACTGCACATCGATAAATGCCGACAGCATACGCTGTACTTGTAAACTGCTGGTGCAATACCACCCCCTGCAGATTCGCAGACAATCGGCCGCTAGCAGGGGGTGTCAATCAACCTGATCATATTCGATCGGGCTGATTGCTGTCCGCCACCTCAAAGCTGGTGGACGAGTTAAGAAGCAGTGGTCTTAGGACTGCTGCTTCTTAACTTCCACTTCAGGCGGAACTGAAGCGGAGTGGGTCGGAGGCAGCACCCGCTGCTTCATAAATCGACCCCCAAGTTTAAATGCAATCCTAATCTTTTTAGGATCACTCTATATATAGATGTTGTATTTTACTTAATTGGTACTTTAGGGGTCAGTTTCGCCTCTAGAAATTCAATATACTGGTTAATCTTAGCGAAAATATCCACAATAGCTGCTACCAATTTTATACTGCTTTTAATAACCTTAAGATTTTCACTTTAATTTTTTGTACACTTATTAGTGTGATACTTATAAGCTCAACACTTTTGTCACGTTTTATATTGCCTTGCACTCTATCCTTGCACAACGCAGTGACTATCCTATTGTTATGGGTGGTGATTTTAATTTAGCTCAAACAATCCCTATTGAAAGATTTTTAGATCCTACACAATTAATATATAAGAATAAGCAAACTCAGAGACAAAAAAGAGAAACTAGACTTATTACTGAATTTAAGAATGGGAACTGAATTAAAAAATAGGAACCATTTTTATTATTTATCCAGTCTAAATTAAGATACAAAGTTTTACATCCTTTTCAAAATTCAATATTCATCTTAATGAACATTTACAAGGAAAATTGTGTTTTCTATTAGATGATACAACTTAGTAAACACTAATACTAGCAGGTTATAAGTTCAATTCTAGAAGAATTAACATGAGAGAAAAGATATAGAAGAACAGACTTCCTGTAAAGTTCGGAATCTCCCAGGAGCATCAGTGATTAAAAAGAGGAACTTATCGGCGAAGCCAACTACCAAACCATATAGACGCAGCAATGTGGAGCTCCGCAACTAGTAAAACTAAAATTGTACATAAACCTACTTATAAGAGAGAGGGTTATCACTAGACAGTGAACTAACTTTAATCTTGACATCTAAGATATAAATTGGGACATTGTGCAAGTCATACAAAGCGCTAAGACCTATCGCACATAGAGACCTATACAGGCCGGCTGAGCAGGTGCGAGGAAAACAGCCGGGAAAGGATACCAAACTTGGCCGACTCCAGGCATAGGAGAGACTTTTAGACATCAGCTGGGGACAGTCGGAGATTCCCAACAGGAAAAGAACAGCTGCAGAGACATTGCGCTCTGGAAGGGATAGCCCCGCATAGCAGCGCTTGTGTCACTGAATAACCTCTCAGCCTCTGTGAAATAATGGGGCCAGAACACGGAACGGATCCTGCAATGCCTCTACACATCTGCCTAAAAATACTGTGAAGGGCTCCAGATGTTACTCACCTCTCCAGCAGCAGGATATCTCAGAGGCCCTGGACATAGAAGCACTTTAGGATTTTGGCGCGAACGGACGCCATTTTCACTCTCCTTCATAGCGGAGGCTGACAACTACTGGAAGTGCAGGTACAGCAGTAGATCGAGGCTGACTACAGAGCTGGTTTAGCCCGAATATAAGAACTTGTCCATAAGTTTAGATCTGGACATCAGGCAGGGCAACATAAGCCCCACATTAGGATTGATGCTACACAAAGTAGTGGGACTGGGCGTAAGGGAGCAATCTGTCACTAGGGTATAGCCTACACATTGTCATATGTACCAGCCTCTATTCACTTTAACAGGCTAACACAGGAGGCCCCCTCATTATACCAGCCAAAATTCCTGTATAGATACTACACCCTGACACATTAAGACAGCTGATGAGCAACTAGACACTGATCCTCCTGTGTTGGTAAGAGGTGAGATTGTTTTATTGTTGCTGTGACTACACTGTCAACCAGTCTGCCTTGCATTATAACAGAAGGCACATAACTTATCTGTGGAACACACTTCACCGCAGTAACTGTAGGTATCCCATGACTGACTGACCTTAGAGGCTATAAGAATAACAACCTTATATTATGTAAAGGAAAAATATTGCAGGTTGAGGTTATAGCTCAGTAGCTGTATACTTAAATCACTGCTACATCTGGATACCTGCTTACCAGTTTGTAACCTCGAGACTGGTGTGCTATAACTATAGCTGTGAGGTAGTACCCTAACTGCACTGGTCTCCCCCCTTTCCCACTTACTCGCCCCTAGTGGGTATCAACCTAAAGTTCCCTGTTCCTTATATCGTCCCTTGTGGATATATCCAAGAGATTGTATTGCTATATCTTACTTTACGCATAAAAGAGATCTGACAAGATGATGAGCTAGATCTCTACATGGAGTAGGGGGACCCCCAAATTGCTATTGTCCACAAGACCTCAATTTCATCTTATAGATCTGCTTACAACTCCTAACCAACTTGACAACTATACCGAGTGAAATCAAAATATATTATATCTATTCGGTTACTATCTACAAAGATGGCGCACTCACAGAGAAAGAAACTTAAGAGGGACCAAAAAGGACAGTTGCTGATCACTTTTCACAAGCAACAAATGGAGCGAGACTTCTCTGATGAAGACTCTCATGATTCACCTATACCTAATAGGGTGGCTGGACCTGCCGGTTTCCAAGATATTCCACACTCTCATACTGACGTTTCAGTTATTGAGCTAATCAATTCACTATCTACTAAAATGGATTCGCATTATGCTTCCTTAAGACAAGACATCAAATCCTCAGTAGCTGACCTAAAAAGAGACATTGGGGGATATTTAGCAAAGCCTCAGCCGCAAATATGCTGGAATTCCGCAGCGTAATTGTTGCGAGATTGATCCAACCTAATTATCAAAGCCTACAGATCGACAAATGTTGAAATTGTTAATGTAACATACGATCCGCCAGTCTCAATCCGACGCAGATCGATGCCTATGTCATTACAGATGTTCTGAATACACATTCGGCTCTATCTGACACTTTTTCTCAGTTATCAAACTTCTAACAGGTATACTTGCGGCTATTCCGGCCCAGCGTACCTGGTTTTCAATTCGCCACCCTGGAGGCCGCTGATGCCATAGAAATCAATGGGAGTCTGAACGCAGCGAAAGCTTATGTTCAATGCTACCAGATATCCCATTGATTTATATGGTTGAAAACAAGTTACGTTTACACCTAACACCCTAACATAACCCCCGAGTCTAAACACCCCTAATCTGCTGCCCCCAACACCGCCGCAACCGAAATAAAAGTATTAACCCCTATCCCGCCGCTCCCCGACCCCGCCGCAACATAAATAAAAGTATTAACCCCTAAACCTCTGGCCTTCCACATCACTACCACTAACTAAACCTATTAACCCCTAAAACATCAGCCCCCCACATCGCCATAAACTAAATTAAGCTATTAACCCCTAAATCTAACAACCCGCTAACTTTAAATTAAAATTACAACATCCCTATCTTTAAATAAATTTAAACTTACCTGTAGAATTAAAATAAACTATTTTAAAATATTAATTAACCTACCCTAACTATTATACTACAATTAAATTAAACTACCAATTAACTAAATTACATATTAAAAAACATAACCTTACTCAAATTAAATATACTATTAAACCTTATTACAAATTACTAAATTACAGAAAAAACCCGACTAAGTTACAAAAACAAACAGACACTAAATTACAAAAATAAAAAAACCACATTATCAAAAATAAAAAAGAATTACACCTAATCTAATAGCCCTATTAAAATTAAAAAGCCCCCCAAAATAAAAAAAAAACCCTAGCCTACAATAAACTACCAATGGCCCTTAAAATGGCCTTTTGTGGGGCATTGCCCCAGAAAAATCAGATATTTTACCTGTAAAAAAACACCCCCAACAGTAAAACCCACCAACCAACCCCCCAAATAAAAAAACTATCTAAAATAACCTAAGCTCCCCATTGCCCTGAAAAGGGCATTTTTATGGACATTGCCCTTAAAAGGGCATTTAGCACTTTTACATGCCCAGACCCTAATCTAAAAATAAAACCCACCCAAAAAACCCTTAAATAAACACTAACCCCCGACGATCCACTTACAGTTATTGAAGTCCCGCTTGAAGGAGCCATCAAGCCGGCAAGAAGTCTTTATCCAGACGGCATCTTTGATCTACATCTAGCCAGCGAAGTCCTCATCCAGACGGCAAGAAGTCTTCATCTAGACGGCATCTTCTATCTTCATCCATCCGGTGTGGAGCGGGTCCATCCTGAAGACATCCGGCCCAGAGCATCCTCTTCATACGGTCACCACCGTAAACTGGAACTTCAATGCAAGTGACGTCATCCAAGATGGTGTCCCTTGCATTCCTATTGGCTGAAAGATTTCAATCAGCCAATAGGATTAGAGCTGCTAAAATCCTGTTGGCTGTTCCAATCAGCCAATAGGATTTGAGCAACTCTTATCCTATTGGCTGTTCCAATCATCCAATAGGATTTAGCTCTCATCCTATTGGCTGAATGGAACAGTCAATAGGATGAGAGCTGCTCAAATCCTATTGACTGATCGGAACACGGCGACGACCGTATGAAGAGGATGTTCCATGCCGGATGTCTTCAGGATCGACCCGCTCCGCTCCGCGCCGGATGGATGAAGATAGAAGATGCCATCTGGATGAAGACTTCTTGCCGCCTGGATGAGGACTTCACTGGCTGGATGAAGATCGAAGAGGCCACCTGGATGAAGACTTCTTGCCGGCTGGATGGATCCTTCAAGCGGGACTTCAATAACTGTTAGTGGATCGTCGGGGGTTAGTGTTAGGTTTATTTAAGGTTTTTTTGGGTGGGTTTTATTTTTAGATTAGGGTTTGGGCATGTAAAATAGTTAAATGCCCATTTAAGGGCAATGCCCATACAAATGCCCTTTCCAGGGCAATGGGGAGCTTAGGTTATTTTAGATTTAGATAGTTTTTTTTATTTGGGGGGGTTGGTTGGTTGGGTGGTGGGTTTTACTGTTGGGGGGTGTTTTCTTTTTTTTACAGGTAAAAGAGCTGATTTCTTTGGGGCAATGCCCCACAAAAGGCCATTTTAAGGGCCATTGGTAGTTTATTGTAGGCTAGGATTTTTTTTTTGGGGGGGGGGGCTTTTTTATTTTGATAGGGCTATTAGATTAGGTGCAATTCTTTTTTATTTTTGATAATGTGGTTTTTTATTTTTCGTAATTTAGTGTTTGTTTTTTGTAACTTAGTGTTTTTTTGTTTCTGTAATTTAGTCATTTGTAATAAGGTTTAATAGTATATTTAATTAATTTGAGTAGGGTTAGGGTTTTTTAATATGTAATTTAGTTAATTTAATTGGTAGTTTAATTTAATTGTAGTATAATAGTTAGGGTAGGTTAATTAATATTTTAAAATAGTTTATTTTAATTCTACAGGTAAGTTTAAATTTTTTTGAAGATAGGGATGTTGTAATTTTAATTTAAAGTTAGCGGGTTGTTAGGTTTAGGGGTTAATAGCTTAATTTGGTTTATGGCGATGTGGGTGGCTGATGTTTTAGGGGTTAATAGGTTTTGTTAGTGGTAGTGATGTGGGAGGCCAGAGGTTTAGGGGTTAATACTTTTATTTATGTTGCGGCGAGGTCGGGGAACGGCAAAATAGGGTTAATAACTTTATTTATATTGCGGCGGTGTCGGGAAGCTGCGGAATAGGGTTGAATACATTTATTTAGATTGCGGCGGAGTCGGGGAGCGTCGGGATAGGGGTTAATAACTTTATTTATGTTGTGGCAGTGTCGGGAGCGGCGGGATAGGGGTTAAACATTTTAGAATAGTAGTGGTGTTTAGTGACAGGGTATAAATAAAGTTTGGAAAAAGCCGAATAGATGCGAGATCAATGACTGCTAGATAACAACAGTCCGATGCTAATCGCCCTGTACTTGGTGTGCGTTTTTTTGCTGGCTTTTTTCATAACTAAGGAGAGCGTGTTGAGATACGCGGCGGCAATCTTAGGTGATGTTAGGCAAGCGTATTGGTGCTGGCGAATGCAACAAATTTGAGGCTTTGATAAATATCCCCCATTGTCTCTTTAGGTGAAAGAACAGAAACTTTAGAACGGAAGCATGAAGATTTGGCTACGGATCATTCCAACCTACTTTCATATTCGCAGTCACTTGTGAACAGATTGCTGACATGGAAACTAAATTAGCTGACCTCGAAGATAGATCAAGGAGAAATAACCTCCGACTATGAGGAATTCCAGAGAGTATCTCGAACCCAGACCTACCTGAATATTTAATAGACCTCTTTAAAGTGTTGATAGGTCCTTTCCAAGGGCAAGATGCTATAATTGACAGAGTTCATAGGGCTTTGCATCCCAGGAATACGGCTACAGAGAAACCTAGGGACGTCATTATCAGACTCCACTATTTTGCTTTTAAAGAAAAGCTACTAAAAGCAGCCTTCTTAAATAAGATGCTTCCAGAACCTTACCAAATGGTACAGCTGTTTCCAGATCTGTCTGTTCACACACTGGCAAAGAGGAGAAATTTCCAACCAGTCACCAAATGTTTAAGGAATCAGGCTGTTAAATACAGATGGAGGTTCCCCGTAAAGCTCTTTTTCCAACACACTGGACAGAACTACATAATCACCTCCCTAAAGCAGGGGTTGGAACTCTTGGAAAAACTGAACCTTCTACAGCCCTCGACTGCAGTTACACAAGATCGCTCTAAATCCTTATCTCTGAATGTGATCGCACAGGAATGGAGCCCTGCTTTTGGATTACCATCAGAGCTTCTAAGAACAAAAGACCCCTCCAGACAACATATATATATATATATATATGTTTAACTTTTTTTCTAAATTGTATCCAGGTCTTGTAACAGGAAAATGTATTACTAAGGACTCGGGCATGGACTATTGTTTCACATAAGTGGACTATTCACAGTACTCCCCGTCTGGACTCTGGAGATGTGATAGTACTAACTAGGTGTCTTCGAATGACTTCCTATCTGTAAAGTACCTAGAGACCTACAGTATATATTTGTTTAGCCATTCTGTATGTTGGTGTGAATTGACCTTTTCTCTTTTAGCTCCCCCTGACAACCCCAAAGTAGCACCCTCACCCCTGCACACAACTAGGGTTAAGATTAGATCACTATCCTTAGACTGCCATCTAAAGGCACAGTATAAAAATGACCTAATCCTCCCCTGGAGGGAGCATAGTGTTGTTTCCTTCGCTATGAGACAGAAATGCTCCTGCACTAAACCTTTAGCATCTCAGGGTTCTGAAGGGAAATATCTATAGATTAGGTTGACCTGGCCAACCCCTTTGATACCTACCGGTCAATACCATTATATAAAACATTGAGACAGTTAACTAATCATGCTCTTTGCCCTTCCTCCGACCCATAACTGATATGATATACCACGAAAGTGCAGAAAAATAACTAAGTGATCCTATAAGTATGGAGATATAAAGGCTAACTTATGAAGATTCCCTTATGACACGTTAGTGCATTATTAAGGTATTGTGAAATGAATCTATTTTCTCTTAAGTAAAATATATTATGGCTACAATTTACATGACAGATTACCTATCATAGGGCTATAAATGCATACTACTATTCACCTAGAACCTAGAAGCAATATCAATCACACAGGATTCTCTATCCAGCATAATTGAATTTATTATCTTTGTTCTCATATATAAAGTAGAAGAATACTACAGTGATGCTAATGTTAAATATGCTATGTTTACAGTTTTTATGGCAGGCTGCTAATCATAAGGTTGTCCAAAAATGTAAAAGTTGTTTTGATTCATTCACTTATTGATCTAATTCAGGCTACTGGCTAGACTATAGTCACTACACTATCACACGACCCTCTCATGACCTGAGTCCTCACTAACATGACGCTTGTGGACTCACATATTCCCTTCTCTAACTCGTAATATTCAACATTTGGGGGTAGTACATCTACTCCTAATATTAAACCCCTAGCACATAACTTTAAATCCCACTTAAGTGGTTAACTCTTACCTATATCTTATTACTTAAGAATAACATCATATGACAGTTCATTAACTACCATCTTCTGTTGGGTTAAGTGATATTACTCCACATAGCTGCACACATTTAATTCTGCCCCCCCTTCCCTCTTTCCTCCTTCTCCCCTACATTGCTCCTCCCACTCCCCTCCCCTTATCAACGCATTCCTAGTACTCTCAATTTCTTTGTACGCATGTAGTCCCCTGATACATTTTGGTACAAACACGTCTTCTCTAGAGTTTTGTTACGCAGTGTTTACCCACTGGAGTCAGATATCCCAGAATACTCCAAACTAAAAGACAAATACAGTGGTTACTGAAGTTGACTTGGTGCTTAAGTTTTTTTTTTTTTTTTCTTTCTCTCTTGTCCCCATCCCCATCCTTCTTCTAGTCTTTTTCTCCTTACTGGCCCTCTGGGCTTTTCAGGCTTAAAATCATGGATCTCACAATTCTCACACATAACATCCAGGGTTTAAATTTGCCCACAAAAAGAAGCCTCCTGCTGAAGACCCTTAGAAAATCTAAAATCAATGTAGCACTCATACAGGAGACACATTGGGTATCGGAATTGAAATTCTCTCTAAAAAAATATTCCACAATCTTTGAATCTTCCTACAAATATAAGGCTTGTGGGGTTGCCATATTCATTAAAGATAATATAAGTGTAGAGACGCTCCATGTTGAGCACGACCGTGAGGCACAATATGTAATAGCTATATGTAAGCTCAACAATAAAGTCTATATGCTTTCGAATATCTATGCACCCAATACACACCAAATCCCATTTCTTAAGAAAATCCTTAAGCTAGTGACAGAAATCAAACAAGGTACCCTAGTGTTGGGAGGGGACTTCAACCTAGTGTGGGACCCCTCTATAGACAAAACAGGAATTAAAATATATGCACATGACCATGCTACTAGCTCTCTGGCCAGCTCATTCAGAACATTAATATCCCAGTATGGTTTATATGACGTGTGGAGAGCCTTGCGACCTACAGATAGAGATTTTACGTTCTATTCCAACCTGCACAAGATGTTTTCCAGACTTTTTTGTGGAACCCTGGACTTTAGATGTGGTACATAGCTCAACAATACCACTAACTGCATGGTCAGATCATGACCCCGTGCTCATGACTATTAATACCCCCTGTGGGAGCTTGGGCACACATTGGAGGTATGAGGACACAACACAAATCAAGCCCCTATTCAATACGTTTGGGCTTCCATTAAAGCTTTTATCAGGGGGCTCTGCATGAAACATGTGTTGATTATGCACAAGAAAATGGGAAAATCTCTGACTGAACTGGTATGTCTGTATAGATGTTCCTCGGCCATACAAAAAAACAAACCCTACTGCTTCGGGTTTGGCGCAACTAGAGAAAATTTGTGCAGACATTAGGAATTTAGAGTTGCTAAAGACCCAAAGACTGTTAAGTAGGTTTCTGCAACTTTACTGTTCCCAGAGCAATAAAGCGAACACCATGTTAGCTACCAAGCTTAGACAACGGTACGCCCAACAACGTATATCCGAGATCAAGATAGGCGATGATCTCATAAAATCTCCAAATGATATAGGGGAGGCATTTTGCTCCTATTATGCTGCCCTATACAACTTACAGGACCCCCAGAGTAGGAATATTGTCGATAGCCCAAATAGTTGTATGTATCTCAAATCACTACATCTCCAAGGTCTGGAACCCGAACAAGTGGACCGTTTTAAGTGCTCCTATTGCCTTAGAAGAACTTACAAAGGCAATCAGACAAATCAAGTCAGGTAGATCCCCAGGCCCTGATAGGTTTACTGGTAGGTTCTACAAGACTTTCGCGGATGCCCTCAGCCCTCTTTTGTTAAAAACTTTCAATGATTTTGCTAGCTCTGGCAATGTCCTGAAAGAATTTCTCCAGGCTGACATTGTTGTGATTCTTAAACCAGGGAAGGACCCTAAGCTCTGCCAGAGCTACAGACCCATCTCACTTATAAACTCTGATATCAAGCTTTATTCTAAGATTCTAGCAAACAGACTAGCCAGAGAAATCCCCAATATAATTCATAAAGACGAAGTGGTATTTGTGTCTGGCAGAAAGGGTCCAGATAATATGCAATGCATCTTATCTGTCCTGTATGAGGCAAAAAGGAGGAATGTCCCCCTCCTTGCCCTGTCGCTTGATGCCGAGAAGGTGTTTGACAGGTTCAGGTGGGATTACTTATGGGAGGTCCTGGGAGTATTCAACCTCCCCCAACAGTTTGTTTCAGCAATCCGCATGCTATATTCTCACCCAACAGCTAGAGTTAGAGGGGAGGGGTTTATGTTTGAACACTTTCCCATTTCAAATGGAACTAGGCTGGGATGCCCACTGTCACCCCTCTTATTTACTTTGGCAATCTAACCCCTAGCCCAGGCCATAAGATGCTACCCGAACATTGTGGGAATGACGTTTGGTAGTACCCAGCATAAAATAGCGTTATTCAACGACGATGTCACACTATTATTGACATCCCCTGACATCTATGTTTGCAGTATTTTATACTATTGATGAATACAGTAAACACAGTTCATATAAACTTAATTTTACAAAAACGGAAGTCCTTCATGTCAACATCCCACAAGTCAATCTTGTAGAACTGAAACGCAAATATCTTTTCCAATGGTCAACACAGGTAATCAAACACCTTGGAGTATACTCGAGCTTTGATTTAAATGCAGTTATTTCCAAAAACTTTACAGACCGACTTCTAGAATTTGTGAGGCTCTTAAATGGCTGGAAGTTCAGGGAATTTTTGTGGTCAGGTAGAATCGCTGCAGTAAAAATGGCCTTTCTACCTAAGCTAACCTACCTATTCAGGTATCTTCCGCTTTCGATACCTAGAGCCATTCTTAACAGACTGCAAAGCTTAATTTCCACGTATGTATGGAGAGGCAGGTATCCTCGTACTGCCCCCACAACGATACAAAAACCAATACACAGAGGGGGATTCTCCTACCCCAGTGTTTTACTATATTATGATGCTGCACGCCTTTCCCAGCTGGCTGGCTGGTGCACACCGGCGGCCAGCTTCTGCTGGCAGGAAGTAGAACAATCCATGCTACCTAAAGGTATCAGTCTAAGAGATATTCCCTGGATCCCTCCTTATTTGTGAAACTGTCCACATATCGATCACCCACTTATTTCAGCTAAACTTATACATTGAGACTCAAAAAAACATTTACCAGAACTCACTCCTCATCCTTTTCCCATATACAGAATAAGAACCATATTAGTATCGCTCCCCGGGACTCACCTCTCAGCGTGGGCTGCCACTGCAGACCTTACCAGATCAGATCTATATAGAGCAGGAAAAATAATGGACTTTGATTCTGCTAGGAAGCTGTTCTCTCTTCCCCAATCATTGCATTTTGAGTACCTCCGCCTCACAAGCTTGCCTGCTTCTTGAGGATTAGATGGGTGCAATCTTAGGAAACCCACTAAATGGGAAAATAGATGGATGTTAGGCAAGCCTCTTTGAGGTTCCCTCTCTTTTCACTATCACATTCTGATGACACATACAACACCGACTAAACATAATCAATACTATGCTTGGGACAGAGATCTTCACACAGAAACCTAACCAGAGGAGTGGTTCTGAGACCTAGTGGCAGCTAGGAAGTTGTTGTACTGTGCAATGTTTTCCAGACTTGACCACTTTTTTGTGTAACCCTGGACCTTAGATGTGGTACATAGCTCAACATTCAACAATACAACTAACTGCATGGTCAGATCACGACCCGGTGATCATGACTATTAATACCCCCTGTAGTAGCTTGGGCACACATTGGAGGTATGATGATTGGTTTGTGAGGGACCCTCTTCTATTACAGAAATTCGTGAAGCAAATTAGAGAATTTATATCCTCTGTATTTAAGACGACTTACACATTCATGTACAAATGACTCCTGTCCTGGGTCTGCTGCATCATGGAGGGTCTGGCCTTAGGGAGATAGATAAATCCCTAATTATATATTTATTAGTAGCTACAAAGTTGGCGATAGCCAAGGACTGGACTCAGTCCTCCCCACCTTCATTTTCAAAGATTGTGGCCATCATGGAATATGGTAAAGACATGGAGTTATATGCCTTTAAAATGATGAATAAATGAGATCTTCACCACAGCATTTGGGCTGTGAGGGAAACCCGCCATCATACGTGGAGGGGGGAGGGAGTGGGGGAGAGAGAGAGAAACCCTGAGTTTAAAGCTACTCTCTACATTATAGACCCGCTGGGTCCCCTTAGCCCTTTACTTTTTTTTTCCTTCTTCAATTCAACTACTAGTGACAGGATGTCCAAGAAAGTGCTTACCCTCTTTTCCCTTCTTTTTTCCTTTCTGGTGTATACTTACATGTTTGTACTGAAGGTATCTGGAACCTTTTTCTAATTATACACTATAAGAAATTGTCATTAAGTTATAGAAAATATATCATTTCTGTGATTATCATTATTAATAATTAATTGTTGCCTCTATCAGTTGGTCGATATGGAACCATTGAATTAACCACTGTTATATTTGTATGAAAGAAAACAAGATTCTCAAAGATCTACTAGTTGTGCAGTATGTATCTAGATACATACCATTCCCTTGGTTTTACACCAGGGTTATAATTGTTGACTGTATATCTTGTTCTTGTGTTGTATAATAACAAGTATAATTTTACTATGTAATTTATTCTCTGTTGTAAACATATCAAGAATCTCAATAAAAATATATATATATAAAAAAAAGAGGAACTTATTAATATATTATATTGAGTGTTCGGATCAATTTCCTAAATATACAAATTCTATGTTATGCAGTATGTTGAGTTTAGATATTGGATTTTTAGACATCTATAGTTTATGGTATACAATGCTTTAGTCAAACCTGTTTAGAGAGTAGATTCTCCCTAGATTTCTTTTTCATCAAAATACTAAAATGGATAAATATTACAACAAGGATAGGTGAATCCTCCCCCTTTGGTATGTTTTAATAATCAGCCCTAACTATTGACTACTTTGTATAGTCATTACATTCCATACTATGAAATATTTCAGCATGTATATATAACAGAAGATTCAAAACAATCCAGACTACTATAACTCTGCTATTTTTAGAAATTGTACACCCCCCCCTTACCCCATTGAGTCCCAAGTACCCCCTCCCCCTAGTTTGTTTATAATAAGTTATATAAAGTGCTCAAGTAGGGAATTCCTACATCTTTGGAATTTCTAAACGTTCTTATTATCACACAGAAAGACTGCTTGATAATACCTTTACTTCTGAGTAAACTGAACCAATGCAATTGTGTGTGAAACATTGATGTCATTGTTGTACCCCTGCTTGAGGTTTCAATAAATAAAGATTTAAAAACAAAACAAACAAAAACCAGTAATAACTTTTATTAGGAGCATTTATGCTAATGACAATATATTGCAAAAATGCTTCTTTTTCAAATTGAAATGCACTTATGTACATTTAATTTTTTACATTATTATCCATTTAATACAATAAAATTATTATTTGGGCTATAAGGAACAAACTGAAAACATACATACAGAAAATAGACAACTAATACAGCAGGAAAAATCTCCTATAGTATCTTGTAGGAGGAGCAAGCGACCATAATGAGTATATTTCAAGGTGATGTGGGGGTGATTTAATCCGTTGCTTTCATCGCTTTGCTTTTATGCAAGATTTTAATCTAGATGTTTGTGGTCTCTCAATGAATCAGCTATTGTGATCAGCTGTAGGGATAGCTATGTAGGATTATAAAGTTTTCTTAGTATTTCCTTGTCTGGCACAGGGTGGAGATTTCCACTGTACATTTTGCATCCCTAGGCAGAACAGTCAACTAGAGAGGGGAAGATTAACCTCTTATTTATGCACAACCTGTAACATATAACAGGATCAAAACAATACAATGCTTTATTGTCAAATCACAAAAGCAACATCTAGAAGTGGTGTTTAGCAATCCTGTTATTTCAAGGGATCTGAAACCCCCCAAAAAATTATTTTGAGATTTAGACAGAGCAAATAATTTTAAAAAGGTTTCCGATTTTCTTATTTTATCAAATTTGCTTCGTTCCCATTATATTCTGTGTTGTAGAGATACCTAGGTAGGCATCTGGTGCACTACATCCCAGGAAATAGTGCTGCCATCTAGTGTTCTTGCAAATAGATAACATTCTTGCAAAACTGCTGCCATAAAGTGCTCCAAAAAATGGACTTGCTACTAAGCATATGTCCCTGCTTTTCAACAAAAGATACTAAGTGAATGAAGAAAAATTGATACTATAAGTGAATTAGAACGTTGTTTAAAATTGCATGCTCTATCTGACTCATGAAAGAAAATTGTGGGTTTCATATCCCTTTAAAATGTTTCTTTTGATGTCATACGTAATATACAGTACTTTCATCTTTTTAACTAGGATCAGAAATCGTGTTGTTGGGATCGTTGTTGTTTCATCTCTTTTATTGGTGACTGATATTTATCTTTTGCATGAGTTTTCCAGAAATCAGAAATCCCAAAAATGTTTTTTTTTTCATAATCGCGATTTACAAAATCTAGAACGTCACAATTTGCTTACAGCAATAGGAATTATTCGCCAAAGACGAACATCTGTACAGTGTCGTTTTGCAATTTACAGTAAGAGAACTGATAAAGTTACATTGTAATGTCATTTGTGGACACTTTCTTGTTATAGAAAATAATTTCCCACAATGTTCTAATTAATTTCAGATAAAATTCTCACCAGTTCGGAAAACTGCGCTTTCTCAACCGATGAGAAAACTTTAAAAGAAATGCATTTAAAATATTTACAGTTAAAAAATGAATAGAAAAAAACAAGCTCAGTATCCATCATGCCCAATAGAAATAGCATTCAGATTGTTTAACATTTAACAGGAGTTAATTTTATAAATGTAAAATATTATTTTCCTTAAACACTGTAGCAAAATGTTTGTAATATTTTTCTGACATTTTGGTTCACACTATTTTGCCCCATCTTTGTGCTTTAACAAACTAATGAATCAGACCTTTCCTGTACATAGCGTGTCCTTTAAAGGGGCACTCAAGTAAAAATAACCTTTTAGGATTCAGATAGAGCATGCAGTTTTAAGACACTTTCCAATATCACATTTTTATTTCCATTATATTCACAATTTCTGGGGAACAATATCCTACTGAGCATGTGCACAAGCTCACAGGGTATACGTATACTAGTCTTTGATTGGCTGATGTCTATCACATGATACAGGGGGCCGGAAAATTGGAGAAAAAATAAATTTGTCCAAAAAATATCTGCTGCTTATTTTAAATTCATAGTAGATGTTAAATCATTGTCTTTTTATTATGCACTTGTTAATTATGCAATTCGACTGCATTGAGTGGTGCTTTAAGGGTTTTTAGCCCGGTAACAGTGCAGGTCTCTCTGAAAACAGTGAGATGCGCTATTACTATGGGGCCTATCTATCAAGCTCCGAATGGAGCTTGAAGCCCTGTGTATCTGGCGAGCCTGCAGGCTCGCCAGAAACAGCAGTTATGAAGCAGCGGTCACAAAGACCGCTGCTCCATAACCTGTCCGCCTGCTCTGAGCAGACGGACAGACATCGTCAGAAATCAACCCGATAGAGTACGATCGGGTTGATTGACACCCCCCTGCTGACGGCCCATTGGCCGCAAGTCTGCAGGGGGCGGCGTTGCACCAGCAGCTTTTGTGAGCTGCTGGTGCAATGCTGAATACGGTGAGCGTATTGCTAGCCGTATTCAGCGAGGTCTGGCGGACCTGATCCGCACTGTCGGATCAGGTCTGCCAGACTTTGATAAATTGGGGCCTATATGTTTTCCTCCAGGAGTCTTTCAGCAATAGCACAGTTTTACCACTATTTAACCCCTTAATGTGAAAACAACAGCCAATGTGGTTGTGAAGGAGTTAACTTTTCTTTTTGTGAGACGCAAGTTTTTCGGCAACGTTCATCAGTGATAAAACTAAGTAAACACAGCTTAAATATTTCTCCAACTGCTTTACTAGGCTAGTAAATGTCACAGTCATTTTCTCCCATGCCTGCTATAAACATATTATGCACATGGTATCTACAGTACATACTTTTCCAATGAAACCAACAGCTCAGCCTGTTTAATTCATTTCCTGTATCCCATTTGCCTTAAAAAGCACATTGATCAGATTATCATATACCAATCTCTTTGCATTTTTCCTTTACCGTCTCCATAACCACCTTTATTATAGGCACAAATTCAGTGTCAGTATTTTATTTTTATTGGCGCAAATTTTATTACAAACATACTGAAATGTTCTTACAACATTTTACACTTGGCGCACACTGCATGCTTGCCAGGGCAGAAAATGTATCACATACGCTTCAATAACTTTTCAAGGAAACATTTTTTAAAAAATAAGCAAACTGCCAATGTGATTCTAATTTAATTTTACATAAACTGATGAAGAGTTCAGATTCCACGTGCATATTCTTTTAATTTATCAGCTTCAAGGGAGAAAAGGTTAATTTGGTCCTGCCAGACTTAAAGGGAAATTCAAGTCAAAATGAAACTTGTATGATTCAGATAAAACATCTTTTCAATTACTTCTATTAACTAGTTTGCTTTAGTCTCTTGATATCCTTTGTTGCAAAGCATGTCTAGGTAGGCTCAGGAGCAGCAATGCACTGCTGGAAGCTAGCTGCTGATTGGTGGCTGCACATATATGCCTCTTGTCATTGGTCTAGTTGCCTAGTTTTACTCTTTAATAAAAGATTACCATGAGAACAAAGTACATTTGAAAGTTATTTAAAATTGCATGCTCTATCTGAATCATGGAAGTTTAATTTTGACTTTAAAGGCACATACAATATATATATATATTTCATGATTTAGATAGAGAATTCAATTTCAAACTTTCAATTGTACTTCTGTTAGCAAATGCAGCTATTTATCTTGGTATTGTTTGTTTAAATGTATCTCCTTTCCATGAGAGCATACTGCGGTAGACTCAGGAGCGTGTACGGGTTTCGAGCACTATATGTATAACATCTTTAGGAATTTTGGGACTGTTTACAATCTATTTTTTGATAATTAACTGCATGTTAACGTCAGTCTATCGGACCTTTTTGATGCTGAAGCCATTTTCACTTTTTTCATTATCAGTTTTATGAAAAATGGACGATAATAAAAATCCAAACACTGGCATGTTAGATGAGATTAGGTAGCAATGTACCAAAAATAATAATAAGCACTTCATAGTAATAAAAATGTGCAAAATCCATAAGCCATCAAACACACATTGCCTATTATACCCACAATTCCCCAGTTCAAAGCCCTGAAAAACACATTCACATATCTCTAGGGTTTTGGAGAACACAGGTTTATTGCACACATTATCTATTAGCTTCACTATCTGTACTATATTCGCATTTGTAATGTATCCGTCGCCCTCGTCAGTTGCGCACGGAGCCAAATGAAGCGTTAACAAAAAAACACCGAACTAACCACCCACACGAAATAATAACAAAAAACCTAACCGTCCGCACAAATTAATAACAAAAAACCTAACTGCCCACACAAAGTATTAACAAAAAAACCCAGAAAGGCTCTCACGAAGTATTAACAAAAAAACACCTAACCGCCCGCACGAAGTATTAACAAAAAATACATAAACTCCCGCACAAAGTATTTACCAAAAAAACCCTAACCGCCCGCATGAAGTATTAACAAAAAAAACCTAACCGCCCGCACAAAGTATTAACAAAAAAACCCTAACCGCCCGCATGAAGTATTAGCAAAAAAACATAAACGCCCGCACGAAGTATTAACAAAAAACCACCTAACTGCCTGCATAAAGTATTAACAAAAAAACTAACCGTTCGCACAAAGTATTAACAAAAAAACACCTAACCCCCTGTAAGAAATATTAACAAACACCTAACGCATGCGCAAAATGTACCTCTAAACCGCCAACCCTCACATCGCAAAATAATAAAATAATTAACCCCCAATCTGCAAATTAAACAACAACGCAAATATTAACAAACACAACGCATGCGCAAAATGTACCTCTAAACGGCGAACTCCCACATCGCAAAATAATAAAGTAATTAACCCTTATTCTGCAAATTAAACAACGCAAATAACATAATTAAAATATTAACCCTTAAACCACCAAACCCCCACAACACAAACTACCTAAAAACAATATTAACCCCTAAACCGTCAACCCCCCACAACGCAAAAGAAATAATATAATCACTAAGCCCCCTAACCTAAAACCCCATAAAATAACCCCAATTATATAAAATAAAATAAAACTTACAAGATTTAAGATTAAATTAAAAAAACTAATATTAAAAAACTTAAAAAAAAATCTAACATTACAAAAGATAAACCCACTAAAATTACAAAAAATAAAATATTCTAAAATTACAGAAATAAACGTAATTATCCAAAATAAATTTTTTAAACCTAAACTAATACCCCTATAAAAAGCCCCCCCAAAATAAAAACACACCCAAATCTAACACTAAACTACCAATAGCTCTTAAAAGGGCATTTTGTAGTGCATTGCCCTAAGTTAAACAGCTATTTTACCTATAAAAATACAAAGTACCCCCTAACAGTTAAACCCCCCACCCAACCAACCCCCCAAAATAAAAAAAACCTAACTCTAAAAAAACATAAGCTACCCATTGCCCCTAAAGGGGCATTTGTATGGGCATTGCCCTTAAAAGGGCAATCAACTCTTTTGCTATCCATTAAAATAAAAAAAGGCCTAATCTAAAAAAAACCCCACTCACAATAACTACCAATAGCGCTTAAAAGGGCCTTTTGTAGGGCATTGCCCTAAATCGATCAGCTCTTTTACCTAAATAATGTACCAATTACCCCCTAAAAGTAAACCCCCCACCCACAAAACTCCCCAAAATAAAAAAAAACCTTAGTCTAAAAGAACCTAAGCTACCCATTGCCCCTAAAGGGACATTTGTATGGGCATTTTCCTTAAAAAGGCAATCAGTTTTTTTGCTTCCCATTAAAAAATCCCTTATCTAAGAAAAAAACACACCCAAAAAAACATAAGTCTAACCAAGAAATAGGTACTCACAGTTCCTAAAGTCCGGCGGTGAAGTTCTTCTTCCAGGCAGCTCCATCTTCATCCAGCGCGAGGAAATCTTCTATCTTCACTTGGAGCGAAGGTGGCGCAGAGCGGAGGTGGCAGCTGTGCAGTACCGGAGGCCACGGAGCAGGACCGGCATGGAGGTTCCACTTCATGCGATCGTCACCACACACTGAAGATTGAATGCAAGGTACCCCATTTATATTGGGGTACCTTGCATTCCTATTGGCTGAAATTTTGAAATCAGCCAATAGGATGAGAGATACTGAAATCCTATTGGTTGATTTGAACAGCCAATAGGATTTCAGTAGCTCTCATCCTATTGGCTGAAATTTTTAAATCGGCCAATAGAATGAGAGCTACTGAAATCCTATTGGCTGTTCAAATCAATCAATAGGATTTCAGTATCTCTCCTCCTATTGGCTGATTTCAAAATTTCAGCCAATCGGAATGCAAGGTACCCCAATATAAATGGGGTACCTTGCATTGAATCTTCAGTGTGCAACGGGGATCGTATGAAGAGGATCCTCCACGCTGGATGTCTGCACGGCCGCCGTTTTTGCTCCGCGATCTCTGGTCCTGCTCCGCAGTCACTCCGCTCCGCCTTCGCTCCAGATGAAGATAGAAGATGTCCCCGCGCTGGATGAAGATGTCGCTGCCTGGAAGAAGACCTTCACTGCCGGACTTCAGGAATGGTGAGTACCTATTTCGGGGTTAGACAGGCTTTCTTTTTCTTTTTTTTTGTTTTGGATTAGGGATTTTTTTATTTTTTAATGGGCAGCAAAATAGCTGATTGCCCTTTTAAGGGAAATGCCCATACAAATACCCATTTAGGGGCAATGGATAGCTTAGGTTTTTTAGACTGTTTTTTTTATTTTTGGGGGTTGTGTGGGTGTGGGGGGGTTACTTTTAGGGGGTAAAAGAGCTGTTTAATTTAGGGCAATGCCCTACAAAAGGCCCTTTTAAGAGCTATTGGTAGTTTATTGTTAGATTAGGGGGGTATTTTGGGGGTGGGTAATTTTTTAGGGGTATCAGATTAGGGTTTTTTTAAATTTTTATTTTTATTTTATTTTTTCTGTAATAGGTCAGTTTGCAGAAGGTGGTCCACATTCCCTGCCCTGGGTGGATTTTAATTTCCTGCAAACATTCTGCAAATCTCAATTTAAAAAATAGACTGCCCTCTGGGCAGACTTATCGCCTAGTATATTATAAAAAAGAATCAATCAACATACAGACAAGCTCATTACAAGTTTAACCCCTTAATGACCGCAGCACTTTTCCATTTTCTGTCCGTTTGGGACCAAGGCTATTTTTACATTTCTGCAGTGTTTGTGTTTAGCTGTAATTCTCCTCTTACTCATTTACTGTACCCACACATATTATATACCGTTTTTCTCGCCATTAAGTGGACTTTCTAAAGATACCATTATTTTCATCATATCTTATAATTAACTATAAAAAAAATTATATAATATGAGAAAAAAATGGAAAAAAACACACTTTTTCTAACTTTGACCCCCAAAATCTGTTACACATCTACAACCACCAAAAAACACCCATGCTAAATAGTTTCTAAATTTTGTCCTGAGTTTAGAAATACCCAATGTTAACATGTTCTTTGCTTTTTTTGCAAGTTATAGGGCCATAAATACAAGTAGCAGTTTGCTATTTCCAAACCCCTTTTTTTTAAAAATTAGCGCTAGTTACATTGGAACACTGATATCTTTCAGGAATCCCTGAATATCCTTTGACATGTATATATTTTTTTTTAGAAGACACCCCAAAGTATTGGTCTAGGCCCATTTTGGTATATTTCATGCCACCATTTCACCGCCAAATGCAATCAAATAAAAAAAAATGTTCACTTTTTCACAATTTTGTTCACAAACTTTAGGTTTCTCACTGAAATTATTTACAAACAACTTGTGCAATTATGGCATAAATGGTTGTAAATTCTTCTCTGGGATCCCCTTTGTTCAGAAATAGCAGACATGTATGGCTTTTGTTGTTGCTTTTTGGTAATTAGAAGGGCGCTAAATGCCACTGCGCACCACACGTGTATTATGCCCAGCAGTGAAGGGGTTAATTAGGGAGCATGTAGGGAGCTTCTAGGGTTAATTTTAGCTTTAATTTAGTGTAGTAGACAACCCAAAGTATTGATCTAGGCCCATTTTGGTATATTTCATGCCACCATTTCACCGCCAGATGCGATCAAATTAAAAAAAACGTAATATTTTTCACAATTTTAGGTTTCTCACTGAAATCATTTACAAGCAGCTTGTGCAATTATGGCACAAATGGCTGTAAATGCTTCTCTGGGATCCCCTTTGTTCAGAAATAGCAGACATATATGTCTTTGGCATTGCTTTTTGGTAATTAGAAGGCCGCTAAATGCCGCTGCGCATCACACGTGTATTATGGCTAGCAGTGAAGGGGTTAATTAGGTAGCTTGTAGGGAGCTTGCAGGGTTAATTTTAGCTTTAGTGTAGAGATCAGCCTCCCATCTGACACATCACACCCCCTGATCCCTCCCAAACAGCTCCCTTCCCTCCCCCACCCCACAATTGTCCCCGCCATCTTAAGTACTGGCAGAAAGTCTGCCAGTACAAAAATAAAGGGAATCTTTGTTGTTGTTTTTTTTTAAATTGTATAGCATATTTACATATGCTGCTGTGTAGTATCCCCCTTATCCCCCAACCTCCCTGATACCCCCCAAACACCTCTCTAAACGTCCCCCTCTGACTTTTTGGGGGCCATCTTGGGTACTGGCAGCTATCTGCCAGTACCCAGTTTGCAGAAAAAATGTTTTCTGGGGGTTTTTTTCACAGTTTTTTTTCTGTAGTGTAGCTTCCCTCCCACATACTAACCCAACACCCCCTGATTTAGCTTTTTTTTAAAAAAAATTTCAGCGGTATAAACTTGATTACCTATCCTATTACCAATAATATTTTCTGTAGTGCAGCGTTCCCACCCGCTCCCTCCCCGTGCACGCGCCCGCCCCCTCCCTATCGTGCACCCGCCCGCGCCCCCCGGACATCCCCGCCCACGATCCCGCCCCCCTGCACATCTCCAGGGCCATCGATGGCCGCCCCCCGCCTCCCGGTACTGCTCCCACCCACCAACGAAGGAAGCCACCGGATCTCCGGTGCAGAGAGGGCCACAGAGTGGCTCTCTCTGCATCGGATGGCCATACATTGTTATTGCAGGATGCCTCCATATTGAGGCATCACTGCAATAACCGGAAAGCAGCTGGAAGCGAGCAGGATCGCTTCCAGCTGCTTTCCACACCGAGGACGTGCAGGGTACGTTCTCAGGCATTAACTGCCTTTTTTTTGAGGACGTACCCTGCACGTCCTCGGTCGTTAAGGGGTTAAAGTAAACGCATTAGTTCAAGTGCAAACTAAATTTGCGCGCATCAAGTTGGCACAACTGGAGACGTCAAAGGCTAAGTGTTAAAAAAATAAATTGCACCCCACAACATAAATGCTTTAAAATAAACTGTTAAACTTATATTTACATTATCTGATAAAAAGTATTAATATAAATATTAATAAAAGGGTTAAAAAGTATATGGTAAATGCCTTAAAACATGGAAAAAATAATTTTTATTAAATTTTAATTTTGTGAAATGTGTTTTACAGTGGATGTACTGCAAATATTTTACATTCCAATGTTCTTCTCATAGTAGAAAATATTTTTTGCAAACCCTGTCATCATATAGTGATCAAAATATGACACTCAATAGCCTACCTCAGTATGCTGTCAAGCAAAGGAGCTACATTTAAAAAAAAAAAGATACCCAATGAAATTTGATAATAAAAAAAAATTGGAAAATGTAATTTATGCTGTTACGCCCCATTAATATAATTTTTATATATGCCGGCTGAGCATCATGGGAAATGTAGTTCCAATGCATCTGGAGGGCCAAGTTTGAGGCTCTCTGGTCTATACAATAAATCTCTAAGCTTAAACTGAATTTGTGTATTTTTTTGTAGTTTTGGCCACATGTTAGTTCAGTTTATTTTCTTTATGTCTCTCTTGTCTTTTAAAACATCAATGCATTTTAAACATGTTACACAATTTTAATAGTCTTTAAATAATAAAAAACAGACAACAGTCTGGGAATTCAATAGAAATGCAGAGCTCCTACAATTTACTAAGAGATACCTGTACAGTAAAGCTTCTTTATTTTATGATACTAAAATAGAACCAGAGATGTCATTTAGCCCAAAGACTGCAACTGAAAAGGTCTGTGCACACATTAATCTCAGCTCATAAACAGTGTAGAAAAATACATTTTATGAATATCTCATGAATTACTCACAAGTTCTTGTCTGAATGTATAAAGAAACTGTCATCTCACAACTTGGTAAGAACTTAGGCCTAGATTTAGAGTTCGGCGGTAGCCGTCAAAACCAGCGTTAGAGGCTCCTAACGCTGGTTTTGGCCGCCCGCTGGTATTTGGAGTCAGTGATTAAAGGGTCTAACGCTCACTTTTCAGCCGCGACTTTTCCATACCGCAGATCCCCCTACGCCATTTGCGTAGCCTATCTTTTCAATGGGATCTTCCTAACGCCGGTATTTAGAGTCGTTTCTGCAGTGAGCGTTAGAGCTCTAACGACAAGATTCCAGCCGCCTGAAAATAGCAGGAGTTAAGAGCTTTCTGGCTAACGCCGGTTTATAAAGCTCTTAACTACTGTACCCTAAAGTACACTAACACCCATAAACTACCTATGTACCCCTAAACCGAGGTCCCCCCACATCGCCGCCACTCGATTAAAATTTTTAACCCCTAATCTGCCGACCGCCACCTACGTTATACTTATGTACCCCTAATCTGCTGCCCCTAACACCGCCGACCCCTGTATTATATCTATTAACCCCTAACTTGCCCCCCACAACGTCGCCGCAAGCTACTTAAAATAATTAACCCCTAATCTTCCGACCGCAAATCGCCGCCACCTACGTTATCCCTATGTACCCCTAATCTGCTACCCCTAACATCGCCGACCCCTATGTTATATTTATTAACCCCTAATCTGCCCCCCTCAACGTCGCCGACACCTACCTACACTTATTAACCCCTAATCTGCCGAGCGGACCTGAGCGCTACTATAATAAAGTTATTAACCCCTAATCCGCCTCACTAACCCTATCATAAATAGTATTAACCCCTAATCTGCCCTCCCTAACATCGCCGACACCTACCTTCAATTATTAACCCCTAATCTGCCGACCGGAGCTCACCGCTATTCTAATAAATGTATTAACCCCTAAAGCTAAGTCTAACCCTAACACTAACACCCCCCTAAGTTAAATATAATTTTTATCTAACGAAATAAATTAACTCTTATTAAATAAATAATTCCTATTTAAAGCTAAATACTTACCTGTAAAATACATCCTAATATAGCTACAATATAAATTATAATTATATTATAGCTATTTTAGGATTAATATTTATTTTACAGGCAACTTTGTAATTATTTTAACCAGGTACAATAGCTATTAAATAGTTAAGAACTATTTAATAGTTACCTAGTTAAAATAATAACAAATTTACCTGTAAAATAAATCCTAACCTAAGATATAATTAAACCTAACACTACACTATCAATAAAATAATTGAATAAACTACCTACAATTACCTACAATTAACCTAACACTACACTATCAATAAAATAATTAAATAAACTACCTACAATTACCTACAATTAACCTAACACTACACTATCAATAAATTAATTAAACACAATTGCTACAAATAAATACAATTAAATAAACTATCTAAAGTACAAAAAATAAAAAAGAACTAAGTTACAGAAAATAATAAAATATTTACAAACATAAGAAAAATATTACAACAATTTTAAACTAATTACACCTACTCTAAGCCCCCTAATAAAATAACAAAGCCCCCCAAAATAAAAAATTCCCTACCCTATTCTAAAATACAAATATTACAAGCTCTTTTACCTTACCAGCCCTGAACAGGGCCCTTTGCGGGGCATGCCCCAAGAATTTCAGCTCTTTTGCCTGTAAAAAAAAACATACAATACCCCCCCCCCCAACATTACAACCCACCACCCACATACCCCTAATCTAACCCAAACCCCCCTTAAATAAACCTAACACTAATCCCCTGAAGATCTTCCTACCTTGTCTTCACCATACCAGGTTCACCGATCCGTCCTGGCTCCAAGATCTTCATCCAACCCAAGCGGGGGTTGGCGATCCATAATCCGGTGCTCCAAAGTCTTCCTCCTATCCGGCAAGAAGAGGACATCCGGACCGGCAAACATCTTCTCCAAGCGGCATCTTCTATCTTCTTCCATCCGATGACGACCGGCTCCATCTTGAAGACCTCCAGCGCGGATCCATCCTCTTCTTCCGACGACTAGACGACGAATGACGGTTCCTTTAAGGGACGTCATCCAAGATGGCGTCCCTCGAATTCCGATTGGCTGATAGGATTCTATCAGCCAATCGGAATTAAGGTAGGAATTTTCTGATTGGCTGATGGAATCAGCCAATCAGAATATAGTTCAATCCGATTGGCTGATCCAATCAGCCAATCAGATTGAGCTCGCATTCTATTGGCTGATCGGAACAGCCAATAGAATGCGAGCTCAATCTGATTGGCTGATTGGATCAGCCAATCGGATTGAACTATATTCTGATTGGCTGATTCCATCAGCCAATCAGAAAATTCCTACCTTAATTCCGATTGGCTGATAGAATCCTATCAGCCAATCGGAATTCGAGGGACGCCATCTTGGATGACGTCCCTTAAAGGAACCGTCATTCGTCGTCTAGTCGTCGGAAGAAGAGGATGGATCCGCGCTGGAGGTCTTCAAGAGGGAGCCGGTCGTCATCGGATGGAAGAAGATAGAAGATGCCGCTTGGAGAAGATGCTTGCCGGTCCGGATGTCCTCTTCTTGCCGGATAGGAGGAAGACTTTGGAGCACCGGATTATGGATCGCCAACCCCCGCTTGGGTTGGATGAAGATCTTGGAGCCAGGACGGATCGGTGAACCTGGTATGGTGAAGACAAGGTAGGAAGATCTTCAGGGGATTAGTGTTAGGTTTATTTAAGGGGGGTTTGGGTTAGATTAGGGGTATGTGGGTGGTGGGTTGTAATGTTGGGGGGGGGGTATTGTATGTTTTTTTTTACAGGCAAAAGAGCTGAAATTCTTGGGGCATGCCCCGCAAAGGGCCCTGTTCAGGGCTGGTAAGGTAAAAGAGCTTGTAATATTTGTATTTTAGAATAGGGTAGGGAATTTTTTATTTTGGGGGGCTTTGTTATTTTATTAGGGGGCTTAGAGTAGGTGTAATTAGTTTAAAATTGTTGTAATATTTTTCTTATGTTTGTAAATATTTTATTATTTTCTGTAACTTAGTTCTTTTTTATTTTTTGTACTTTAGATAGTTTATTTAATTGTATTTATTTGTAGCAATTGTGTTTAATTAATTTATTGATAGTGTAGTGTTAGGTTAATTGTAGGTAATTGTAGGTAGTTTATTTAATTATTTTATTGATAGGGTAGTGTTAGGTTTAATTATATCTTAGGTTAGGATTTATTTTACAGGTAAATTTGTTATTATTTTAACTAGGTAACTATTAAATAGTTCTTAACTATTTAATAGCTATTGTACCTGGTTAAAATAATTACAAAGTTGCCTGTAAAATAAATATTAATCCTAAAATAGCTATAATATAATTATAATTTATATTGTAGCTATATTAGGATTTATTTTACAGGTAAGTATTTAGCTTTAAATAGGAATAATTTATTTAATAAGAGTTAATTTATTTCGTTAGATAAAAATTATATTTAACTTAGGGGGGTGTTAGTGTTAGGGTTAGACTTAGCTTTAGGGGTTAATACATTTATTAGAATAGCGGTGAGCTCCGGTCGGCAGATTAGGGGTTAATAATTGAAGGTAGGTGTCGGCGATGTTAGGGAGGGCAGATTAGGGGTTAATACTATTTATGATAGGGTTAGTGAGGCGGATTAGGGGTTAATAACTTTATTATAGTAGCGCTCAGGTCCGCTCGGCAGATTAGGGGTTAATAAGTGTAGGCAGGTGTCGGCGACGTTGTGGGGGGCAGATTAGGGGTTAATAAATATAACATAGGGGTCGGCGATGTTAGGGCAGCAGATTAGGGGTACATAGGGATAACGTAGGTGGCGGCGGTTTACGGAGCGGCAGATTAGGGGTTAAAAGTGTAATGCAGGGGTCAGCGATAGCGGGGGCGGCAGATTAGGGGTTAATAAGTGTAAGGTTAGGGGTGTTTAGACTCGGGGTACATGTTAGAGTGTTAGGTGCAGACGTAGGAAGTGTTTCCCCATAGGAAACAATGGGGCTGCGTTAAGAGCTGAACGCTGCTTTTTTGCAGGTGTTAGGTTTTTTTTCAGCTCAAACTGCCCCATTGTTTCCTATGGGAGAATCGTGCACGAGCACGTTTTTGATGCCGGCCGCGTCCGTAAGCAACTCTGGTATCGAGAGTTGCATTTGCGGTAAATATGCTCTACGCTCCTTTTTTGGAGCCTAACGCAGCATTTGTTTGAACTCTCGATACCAGAGTTAAATTTATGGTGCGGCCAGAAAAAAAACCCGCGGAGCGTTAACAGCCCTTTTACCGCCGAACTCCAAATCTAGGCCTTAGACTGTTAAAATGACAGTAAACACGCTGTAATTATAAGCTTTTTTTTTTTTAAATCGGAACTAACAAATTGAACAACTAGAAAGTATAAAAAAATAGATGCATCAAAAATATTTGTTAATGCATTTGTTCATTCTTTTAATAAAAAAAAAGCAAAAACGACCATTAAAGGGACAGTCTACTTGAAATGTTTCACTGTTAAAAAAGATAAATAATCGCTTAATTACCCATTTTGCATAACCAACACTGTTATATTAATATAAATTATACGAGGCCGAATTATCAAAGGTCTTGCGGACCTGATCCGACAGTGTGAATCAGGTCCGCAAGACCTTGCTGAATGCGGAGAGCAATACGCTCTCCGTATTCAGCATTGTACCAGCAGCTCACAAAAGCTGCTGGTGCAACGCCGCCCCCTGCAGACTCGCGACCAATGGGCCACCAGCAGGGAGGTGTCAATCAACCCGATCGTACTCGATCGGGTTGAATTGTTGCGATTCCTGTCCGCCTGCTCAGAGCAGGTGGACAGGGTTATGGAGCTGCGGTCTTTAGACCGCTGCTTCATAACTGCTATTTATGGCGAGTCTGAAGACTCGCCAGAAACACGGGCCCTCAAGCTCCATATGGAGCTTTATAAATGGGCCTCTACATCTGTGAATGCCTTGTATCTAAGCCTCTGCAAACTGCTTTCTTATCTCAGTTCTTTTGACAGACTTGCATTTTAGCCAATCAGTGCTGACTCATAAATAACTCCATGGGAGTGAGCACAATGTTATCCATATGACACATATGAACTAGTTTTTGAAAAACTGTCAAAATGCACAGATATAAGAGGCACCCTTCAACAGCTTAGAAATCAGTTTGAACCTACCTAGGTTTAGCTTTCACCAGAGAATAGCAAACTAACAAAGCAAATCTGATGATAAAAATAAATTGGAGAGTTGTTTAAAGTTGCATGTCCTATCTGAATCATGAAAGTTACATTTTGACTTGACTGTCCCTTTAAATCCCAACCACTGCTACTAAGCTGCTAAACTGCCCCAACCACCACACTTAACCACTAAACTACTGAAAACCTCACAGCCACTCTTAACTACCTAACTGCTGACTCCATACAAAAATTACCCAACTAATACCTGGGCTTCCATTGCACTTGCTGAACCTCCCACTTTAAATGACCTCTCTAACCATAATAAACCCACCACACTTAACCCCTTAACTGACAAACCCTCCCACTGCACTTACCCCACAACAGCCAAGATCCCAGCTTCACCTTACCTCCAAATCCTCCTCCACACTTAACACCTCTTTACGTTCAAATGTACTAAATCCGTAACCTCCAAATTCCCTATCACAATTAACCCCCAGCTGCTTAACACTGTAATTGCTGAACTTACTACCTGTCAGGGTTTTTTCCCTGCTTTGTTTGCCATGTGCTGCTTGCAGCCATTTTACTCACCTTTCTTGCTGAATCTGGTTCAGAGTGTGTGATGCTGCTCATTTCCTGCACGCCCTCTTATGGCCAGACTGGTGTATATCATCCATGTGAGACAGGTTGCAGTCTCAGAATTGTGATATCATCACTTATTATGTAAAGGGCCTTTTTTCAGTATGCTTTGCCCTTGCATTGTCTCAGACCTGTTTGTGAGTTCCTGTGTATTACCTGGCTGTCTGACGTCCCTACTGGTTCCTGACTCGGCTCATCTGACAACTCGCTTTGGCTCCTGATTAGGCTCGTCTGACTACTCGCTTTGGCTCCTGACTCGGCTTGTCTGATTACCAGCTCTGGTTTTGACTCATGGCTTGTTATTTGACTTATGGACTTTTTATTATTTTTGTTATTAATAAAGGTATGATTATTTTTGCACTTCTTGTCTCAGTCTGATTCCTGGCACCCTGACACTATCACACCTAAATACCTGCTGAAATTCCCACTGTACTTATCTCCTGAACAATCAATCCCCCCACATTTAATCCCTTGTTGAACCTCCACTTCTCTTTGCCAGTCCCTCGCAACAATTAAGTGCTCTAACCGTTACTCAGTACTCCACTTAACCACCTAACCATGACCCCCTACCATACTTAGCTGCTGTAACTATGGTCCCTTAGCTACACTTAATTCCCATAACCATGACACTTCCCCACCAAAAAAGGACAGTGGAACACCACCCTTAGGTGATACCATGAACCTAAGAGGCACCATTAAGAGTGGTGGTGGGTTTGCATTTAGGGGGTTAATTGCAGTGGGTGACTGGCAGTTTGGGGGTTAAGTGTGACAGCATTTCTGGTGGTTTAGAGGTTAATTGTGTTGGATGTTTTTTTTTTTTTACAGTTAATTGCAGGGACTTAGCAGTTAGAGGGTCAGTACTAGTTAGATTTATTTGGGGGGGGGTCTGCAAAGGAACATAATTTGTTTAAACAAATGTCTTGAAAAATTTGGGATGAATGATTTATCAACAAGTTGTGATTAAACACAAAAATAAATGTGTAGGGTCATTAGTCTTAAATTACCTGCTCTAACGAATCAGAGCATGTTATTTTTCCACTATAATAGCCCTTGATGGGTACAAGGACATACAAAAAAGGCACATACTATAAAAATAAAAAAGTCCAAATGACCTTTTGGTTATCTTTGCAAGTATTCCAAGACTATTTGAAAACATTCTAGTATAATGCGCATGTGCAAGACACTCTGAAATATCCACAAGAGACATTTTAGAGGTGTATTTGCATACATGGTATTGATTCATCGCTATTTAATTGTCCTTCAGCAGGGACTATGGCACACATTTACATATCTGTAAGCTAATTTACATATGTACATATGTTAATGTGTATGGGATATCCTTTACAGCTAAGGAGATCTGCAAGAAAAGTGAGATCAGGAACCCAACATCTAGAAATTGCGTGGAGTAATCTCTTTCTGTTAAAGGGACAGGAAACCCCAACATTTTATTTCATGATACGGATAGAACATAAAATTTTAAACAACTTTCCAATTTATTTCTATTATAAAATTTGCTTCATTCTATTGTAATTATTTGCTGAAGAAACAGCATTGCTCTACTGGCAGTTAGCTTAAAGGGATACTGAACCCAAATTTTTTCTTTCGTGATTCAGATAGAACATGCAATTTTAAGCAACTTTCTAATTTACTCCTATTTTAAAATTTTCTTCGTTCTCTTGCTTTCTTTATTTGAAAAAGAAGGCATTTAAGCTATTTTATTGGTTCAGAACCATGGAAAGCACTTGTTTATTGGTAGGTGAATTTATCCACCAATCAGCAAGAACAACACAGTGTGTTCAACAAAAATGGGCCGGCATCTAAACTAACATTCTTGTATTTCAAATAAAGATACAAAGAGAATGAAAAGAATTTGATAATAGGAGTAAATTAGAAAGTTGTTTAAAATTGCATGCTCTATCTGAATCACGATAGAAATAATTTGGGTTCAGTGTCCCTTTAACCAGATCTAATGGTATGAGTACCACAGCTTATGGTTCCACCAAGACCATATAGAGTACAGCATTTTAAAAATCCATAAGTACAGCTGACAGATGTGAACATTTGTACACTATATTTGAATTGGTGCTCTTAGTTGGGAAATTGGGGGAAAACAAACAAACATATGTCAACCTTTTAAAAGTACTTTTCTTCATCTAGCCATCTACCCAGATTAATGTACAATTTTGAATTCACATAATTATTTTTGTTTGCGCATTTACAAATATGATTCTTTAAAAAGTGATCTCTTAATTTCTGCAATTTTTCTATCATGCATGTCACACACTGTTGATTTAGGGGATGCAATGTGCAGAAATGTTACCTCCTGTGAGTGTTTCTGTGGGTGTCTGTGTTTATGTCTTTGTGCTTTTGTTTGTGTCTCTATGAGTGTGTATGTATTTTTTTATGTGGGTCTCTCTGTGAGGGTGTGTGCATATGTCTTTGTGCTTTTTCTATGGGTGTCTCTTTGAGGGTGTGTGTATGTATGTCTTTGTGTATTTTCTCTGGATGCCTCTGTGAGGGTGGGTGTGTATGTCTCTGTGTTTTCTGTGGATGTCTCTGTGAGGGTGGGTGTGTATGTATGTATACATGTCTGTGTTTTCTGTGGATGTCTCTGTGAGGGTGTGTGTATGTCTGTCCATTTTCTGTGGGTGTCTCTGTGAGAGTGTGTGTATGTCTGTGTGTGTTTTCTGTGGATGTCTCAGTGAGGGTTTGTGTGTATGTATGTGTTTCTGTGTTTTATGTGGTTGTCTCTCTGTGTGTGTATGTCTTTGTGTGTTTTCTGTGGGTGCCTCTGTGAGTGTATGTCTTTGTGTATTTTCTGAGGCTGTCTCTGTCAGTGTTTCCTTGGGTGTATGTGCAAGTTTGTGTTTGAGTTTGTGTGTGTGTGTCCATTGTCTGTTCCATTTTAGGACATTTTGACCTTACTACTGATTATTCACATCTTTCTACAGACTTTGGGACTAATGAGACCTTTCCGGAAGTCACCAATCCACCATTTAACCTTTAAATTATTGTTTAGACAGTTCAGGGTCCTTCCTTTCAGCCACTGCATGCTGCTGTCATCATTTAGTTGGCATCTTCCTTAACAAAAAGATAATCAGAACTCCATATTTTGTTTTGTAAATCTCCTTTTTTGACAAAACTGTAGTCTACCTCATTACTTGTCAGGTCAATGTAAACAAGTGCTGAGTATCTGTTTGGGTGTCTGTGTCTGACTGTGTTTCTTTGCGTGTCTACTAGAGTGTCTATATGTGAATCCTTATGTTTGAGTGTGTGTGTTTTTCAGTGTATGAGTGTGCCTGTGTGTTTCTGTGTTACTACCTACCTTACAACATTTCCAAGTTTGATTACACTTAAGAATACGTTTTAGTCACTTGGTCAAAAATTGTACATGTCGGGGGGTGGGGCCTGATCAATGGTTAAGTCAGGGGCTCCAAGGTTAAGTCAGGGGCTCCAAAATTTCTAGTGGTGGCCCTGGTCACACTCACACTGTTGTGATCGTCACTATTAGTATAGGCATCTTCATAACCAGCTTACAAACAGCATTCCAGAATCGTGAGGTTTAAAGAAATCGATTGCAATCCGTTTCCATCCTCACCACTTCTAAACCATCTAAATGCCATTTGCATGTAGGTATGATAGACACACTAAGCATGTTTGCTCATCACTATATTGTCACTTTAATATGTTGTTTTTTAAAATGTTTACATTTATTGCTTGTAAAAGCACCATTTATGGTGTGGCTTGATCTACAGTTGAAAACAAGAACAAGACTACTGGTTTGTTTTACAAGGACTTAATATCATCTAATATTGGATTTAACAGTACTGACACTCCGCTAGATTAAAAGTTTGTACGTCTTTTAACGCTGAAAATATGGTATTTTCAGCATTAAAATAGCACTGCAGCCATTACGAGTCTTGTCATTATTGCTGTACCGCAAACCTTTTAGCCTGTAACGCAACGTCAGTACCGCACTCGTAAAAATTTCCTTTTTATCATGGGATTCAAATAACAATAAGGGTAGATGGCGCTAAAAAGCTATTGGGTAACTAAATAGTGGTATATAGTGAGGGATAATTCTCAAAACTCTCTTCTAAATTTAGACTATATCTAGATAGTCACAATTTTCCAACAAACTGATTCCCACTCTGTAGTTCAATCAAATCTATAACAACTTTTATTATCAGTATTTTTGAACAATATTGCTCTAATAGACCAACTTGTACAGTAAAATTTCTTCAAGCTTTCATAATGCAAATAAATCTAAAATCATATATATTGACTGACTGTCAGCTTTAAAACATCTTAAAAAACGTTTGATAGACACAATATCTCTAAAATTCTTGCTACAGTGACTGCTTTGTTTCTATGCAGTTAGAAAACACAGCTCTAATGCTTCAAATGTAAAACATATTCACAGTGATAAATGACAGCGGTATCTCTTTAAATTTTTTTTTTTTTTTTTTTGCCTGCAGGCTGTAACGTTTTTTTTTTTTTTTTGTTTGTTTTTTTCAGATAGTACAGTCTTTCCTTTGTATGCTGTTTTCACAGACAATTGATGCAGGTGCTTTTAAGTTGCAAATTACAGTCTCTGCTTCTATTAGCAATTGGTGTGGGTGTATTTCTTTAAAAAACTTTGTGCTCTGAGACGAGGTGATTATACAGTTCAGAGTATAATAAAATATTGGTTCTTGTGATTTATGGGAGGTAGCTCCCTTACGCTTAATCTATTTCAGCCTCTTTGTGTTCAGATGATTTCTCACCTCTTTGGCTGCCGTCTGCAGGAAACTTTAGGTGTATATACACTCTCACCTGCTTTTGGCTTTTCCTTCCGGCTGGTCTGCTCCTGCTGAGACATGCTGTGCACTGCGCGTCTCAGTCTGCTGGAAAACTTTGTGTGGTTCTTCACTTGCGCAAGCCTTACTTACCACAATCGGACTCCCATCCAAGGAATGAAGATGCAATAGTTGCTCTGCTCTTAAGTACCAAGTACGCAGAGTTTCTCCTTTCAAGTGTCTTTCTGTTACCTCTCACAGCAGCTTGCATACAATCCTTTCTACGCGTTTCACCCTTTCACTCAGGGCTTTTTCAGGGCTTGAAAAAGCCCTGAGTGAAAGGGTGAAACGCGTAGAAAGGATTGTATGCAAGCTGCTGTGAGAGGTAACAGAAAGACACTTGAAAGGAGAAACTCTGCGTACTTGGTATCACGTACGCTACTAAAAATTACAAAGACTAAATACGGAAAATGACGAACGAAATTATCAAAAATAAAAAAAAATTGCACCTAATAGCCCTATCAAAATAAAAAAGCCCACCCAAATAAAAAAAAAAAAACTAGCCTACAATAAACTACCAATGGCCCTTAAAAGTTAAACAGCTCTATTTGGGCATTTAGCTCTTTTACATGCCCAAACCCTAATCTAAAAATAAAACCCAGCCAAAAAACCCTTAAAGAAACCTAAAACTCACCCCCGACGATCCACTTACAGTTTTTGAAGTCCCGCTTGAATTATCTTCATCCCGGCAGAGAAGTCCTCATCCAAGCGGTGATATGTCTTCATCCAGGCGGCCTCTTCAATCTTCATCCCGGCGGCGAAGTCCTCATCCAAGCGACGAGAAGTCTTCATCCAGACGGCGTCTTCTATCTTGATCCCGGAGCGGATCCATCCTGAAGACATCCGGCACGGAGCATCCTCTTCATACGCTCACTACCGTACACTGAATCTTTAATGCAAGGTACGTGATCCAAGATGGCATCCCTTGCATTCCTATTGGCTGAAAAATTTGAATCAGCCAATAGTTATTAGAGCTGCTAAAATCCTATTGGCTGTTCAAATCAGCCAATAGGATTTAAGCAGCTCTAATTCTATTGGATGATGAATCAGCCAATAGAATGAGAGCCGCTTAAATCCTATTGGCTGATTTGAACAGCCAATAGGATTTAAGCAGCTCTCATTCTATTGGCTGATTCAGCCACGCCGCCGGGATCAAAATAGAAGATGTCGCCTGGATGAAGATTGAAGAGGCCGCCTGGATGAAGACTTTGCCGCCGGGATGAATATTGAAGAGGCCGTCTGGATGAGGACTTCTCTGCCGGGATGAAGATCGTTCAAGCGGGACTTCAAAACTGTAAGTGGATCATTGGGGGTTAGTATTAGGATTTTTCAAGGTGGGTTTTAGTTTTAGGTTAGGGTTTGGGCATGTAAAAGAGCTAAATGCCCTTTTAAGGGCAATGCCCATCTAAATGCCCTTTTCAGGGCAATGGGTAGTTTAGGTTTTTTAGATATTTTTTTTTATTTTATGGGTTTGAGGGGGTGGGGGTTTATAATGTTAATGGGTATTTGTATTTTTTTTTTTTTTTCAGAAAAAGAGCTGATATCTTTAGGGCAATGCCCTACAAAAGGCCCTTTTAAGGGCCATTGGTAGTTTATTCTAGATTAGGTTTTTTTTTTATTTTGGGGTGTTTTTTTTAATTGGTATTAGAATAGGATTAATTTTTATTATTTTTGATAATTTGTTTGTTATTTTGTGTAATGTATTTTTTTTAGGGGGTGTTTTATTTTTTTTTAGCAAAAGAGCTGTTTAACTTAGGGCAATGCCCTACAAAAGGCCCTTTTAAGGGCCCCAAAAAGGCAATTTTAAGGGTTCTTGGTAGTGGGGGGGGTGTTGTATACTGTTAGGGGGTGGGGGTTTTTGTATCAAAAGAGCTGTTTAAATTAGGGCAATGTCCTACAAAAGGCCCTTTTAAGGGCCCTTGGTAGTTTGGGGGGGTGGGGAAAGGTCCTTTTAAGGGCCCTTGGTAGTTTATTCTAGATTAGGCTTTTTTTAGGTTTTTTTTTAGGTTTTTTTTTTTTAAACAGTAAAAGAATAGGAATAATTTTTATTTTTTTGGATAATGTCGTTGTTTTTTTTGTAATGGTAGGTTTTTTTATTTTTTGTAATTTTTTTATTTTTTTATTTTTTATAATGTTAGTTTTTAGTGTAAGGGAGCTTAGGTTTTATTTGACAGGTAAGTTTGTATTTATTTTAACTAGGTAGTTAGTAAATAGTTAATAACTATTTACTAACTACCGGTTGTCTACCTAGTTAAAATAAATACAAACTTACATGTGAAAAAATAAATAAAACCTAAGCTAGCTACAATATAACTATTAGTTATATTATAGCTAGCTTAGGTTTCATTTCACAGGTAAGTATGTATTTAGATTTAAATAGGTATTATTTAGTTAATAATTGTAAATTTAATTTAGATCTATTTTAATTATGCTAAAGTTAGGGGGTTTTAGGGTTAGGGTTAGGTTTAGGGGTAAGGGTTAATAGTTTAATTTAGGTTGTTGCGATGTTAGGGGCTAGCGGTTTAGGGGTTAATAGGTTTATTTAGTTTTGGTGATGTCAGGTAACGGCGGATTAGGGGTTAATAACTTTAATATAGTGGCGTTGATGTTGGGGTGCAGCGGAATAGGGGTTAATAACTTTAGTATAGTGGCGGCGATATTGGGAGCAGTAGATTAGGGGTTAATAACTGTAGGCAGTCGTCGGCGATGTCAGGGGCAGCAGATTATGGGTGTTTAGACGTGGGGTTTATGTTAGGGTGTTAGGTTTACACGTTAGTTTTCTTTCCCCATAGACATCAATGGGGCTGCATTACTGAGCTTTTCTTTCCGCGATCGCAAGTGTTTTTCTGACCCGCTATCCCCATTGATGTCTATGGGGGAAGCGTGCACGAGCACGTCAGAACAGTGCTTGTTTTTGGTGCGGTATGGAAGTTAAAAACCCCATATTGCCCGCACAAGCCAGGTTTTTTTTAAATTGTAATGGCAGCGCTATAGGGGATTAAATAACGCCACTTTTGTTGCGTTCGTTAATTTCCCTATTGCGCTCAAAACTCGCAATCTAGGCGACTGCTATGTGTGAAACCACTCAATTAAAGTATATCTTCAAAGAAGATGTTCAAACGAGACTGAACCTTCATGACAGTCATTTTATAGGGAAAACGATTTTATGAACTCAAAGTCCAAACACATTCACGACAGTGTGTTTAATAGTGCTTGCACCCACATTATTGAACTCATGTTCACGAAGGTGCAATCCAGTTTGGAACTTCACACATAAGGAAAACGCCCACAGTTCTATTGGTTGAGAGTAATACACCCCTCAAGCGTCTCAAGCATCAATACAATGCTGTTTATCATCACAGGAAAATCTGTTTTAGAAAAGAAAAACTGATTGATTTTAAAAGGTGCTTTTAAAAAAAAAATGACTTTATGTAAGTGGTACATGAATATAATATTCATTCAAATTTGAAAATGTTAATGATAACAAACTAAAGGCTAAAGTCAACTAATACTTTAGTTGCAGCAATGGTAATTTGTACATTGGGAAACTTTACTGGATATACAGAAATAAACTAGGAATGACTTGGGCCCTGTTACTGACCAGCGTCTTGATGGCTAGCCCTGATATCAGCATTTATTATCTGCACTTGAAATGTGATAAATTGTGAATTGCATGTATCATAAGATATAAGAAGTAGTCTCTTTGAGGAGCTTAAGCCGGGTGCTGTCATTGGTGTTGGTTACGCACAATTAAGTTCCCTTGTTTAATCTGTGTGACTGTTTACTCTCAGTCTCATTTCACTCAAACCATTAAATGGAAGAGGATTAGCCTCCGGTTTCTGACATAATGTTCCTCTGATTTCAGCAAACACTGCTTTCCCTTTTTCAGAGATTAGAAAGAATATTTCTGTTCCCTTTAAAATCCATTTTACTACTAAAGAAAATTAACTTATTCCTTGCTGGAGGAGTCATATAGGCGTTGACTTGATATTTATCTGCTGATCTAATGGGATAATATTGTATTTCCTTGAGCAGCCTATTCTTTTCCGCCATTGTGAGATTTAGTCTGAAATGGTAACTATATCTGATAAAGTTCAAACCTATTAAAGATATTAGAATTTAACACAGTTAATCAGAGCAGACAAATACTAACTTGTTCTACTCTACAAGGTCAATAAAAAAGGCAATGCATTAATACATATCGCAATCAAAATAATCACAATTGCCAGAAGCCATTGTTTTTAGAAAATAGGAAAAGGGCTTTTTTCTTGAATTTACCTAAATTATTATTAAATTAGCAGAAAACAGGCTATTACAATGCAACCAATTCAAAGTCCAATATCAATAGCCACTTCTTTCATTTTGTCCTGATGCTGTTTATCCCAAAGGGATTTATGTATCACTTGTGTGGGCCTCTTTGAGAGTATTTTAAGCATATTTGTCTTTTTTGTTTTTTTCCTTCTTTTCATTTTATTTTACCTCACTCTTGTCAATAAAAACTGAGTTATAAAATGGTATATTTTTGTCTAGGGCATATTAAGGAGGTGAGTTTTTCAAATATTGTAATGTTGACACTATGTTCCTCTGAAACAGAATCATCAGAATTTCATATTAGTTGACTAAAGTAGCTTTAGCAACTTAAGTAAGGTTAGAGACGTTCATAATGGATACGTTACGGGGACCAAATCTCTCTACCAACATCCAGCTTCTTAATTGTTCTGCAGCAGAAGAGCATGGCATGCAAATTATACCAGGTTTAATGTTATTGGTTACCAATGTATATGTTGATGAGATAAAATATTAAAGAATATATATTTAATATAAGAACTATATGCTAGTATATATTTGAGTTATATCAACTTAATAAGGATTCAGAGACAAAAACAATGATTCACCAATTAAATGAGGATTTATTGTTTTAAAAAGATGTGACAAAGTGGATCAATATAATCCTTCACAAAGCCCAGATGGTGAAACATTTGTCAAATGTAATTATTTAGCTTCTACGTCACTAGAAGGGGATTGCCCACAACAGGGACTGTGCTATCTTTGAACTGCTTGCCAGTTCGGCTTTAAATAGACGCTAGAGAGGTAGTCTATGGGGCGCACACATGAGTGACATTGTGTGAATATTGACACATTTTTTTGTTTTTATACTTGTTTTAAATAAACATATGAGCCAACAGACAGAGTAGTAGAATGAAGGGAGAGGGTCAGAAATCAATGTTTCTCAGGTCAACTGTTACAAGAACAATGAGGGCTCTGAGACTACCTCTGGGGCATCTGTCTATCACATGGTTTCAGAAAAATCTAATTATACGATATAAAAAAAAATAACAATCCTATTTTTCTTTATCTCTAGAATGATATGGATCAAACTCTATTTAGTTATTGCACTGACAGAATTGTCTTTTAAGTACATTAGGTTGATTATATTAATTGGGGTGGTGGGTAGACTCTTTGTATTGGTTATGTATTAGATTTTTGTTTAGAAGTCTTCTTTGTATCTTGTATTTTCTCATACGACTATAGGTGGGTGGGGCCCAAACTCCTTCCTTCTTTCTGTATTGTTTCTTTTTTGAGAAGGTAGTGGGTATACATTTCATATGATGTCAGTGAGGAGAGTAGTCTTTTGCTGCCCCGTTGGGTCATCTGGTCTGTCTGTTGTCAGCCCCCCATTGCGTGTTATCAGTGCGGCTAGGGGCAGGTTGATCCCAGTGATGTAGATGTTTATATGGAATTAACTCTTGCAATGCCGGTTTAGGTATTGTTTACGTATGGGTAATTTTTTGTAGTTATATATTGTTTTTTAACAGCTCAACATTTCTTGATATTATTTTTTAAGACTAATTATACGGTGGCCTCACAAATAGACTTCAGCATAAATTCTGTAATTCTTTCCCTTTGCCATAACTTTCACTTCTCTTATTAGATAGCTACTATTTCAGAAGGACCATTTCTGAAAGGTATCTCCATGGTTTTCAATGTTTTCTAGCAGACTACTGAGTGTTAAGCCCCTTTTCTCACCTTGTTGATTGGCATGTTATTGCATGGGTAGGTTATTAAGTTTTCTGAAGTCCATTTCTTGTGATGCCAGGATGCATTGGGGCTGATATGTATTGTCCTCCCCAGTGGGTTTGTGATGTTGGATGGTTTTAGTCTTTTCCTCCACAATGGTGGTCCAGTGGTGGAACTTTCTTGGGTGCACATGGATGATTCATGTTCTTTAAAGCTTTAGCTTTGGAATTCCCAGGATTGCCAGGTTACACACAGTTATGCATATGCACACACATGCTGGTAAAGGCAGAGAAAGGATGGACCTCTGCTATACAGTCAGATGAGTAATCAAGCAACAGAGGTTCCCTGAGCACTCAGTAAGTTCTGTGGCACTTCATTTTGAACTCAATCTGCAGATCCAATGTGATTTGTTTGCAAAAATGTTCACACACTTGGTCAAAAACTCAGAGAAGGGAGGCTGCCCCTTGTATTTTTTTATTAAAGCCTTGAGCTTATATATACTGGCAAATGTGCTAAGGGAAAAAATAGTCTGCTATGGCATCCACTATACAGAAATATTGTGTTCTAATCCTCTGTGGATGAACAAGAAACTTTGCCTTAAGAACCAGTTAGCAACTGATTTTATATTTTTGTTAATCCGATAATATAACTGATGAGGTAATTAGGAAGCTGAAGATTTTACTGGCTTTGATATTGTGCCTTACAGAAGGAGTTCCTCAGCCCTCTCCCTATAAAGAATGGTGTATGGTTAAAGTTGACATTTCTGATTAATTTCCTGCTTCCCCACGTGTTATTAAAATAGTCCAGACAAAATCTTTTTATCAGTAAAAACAATTATATATCCCAGAAAATAAAATCTAATATTTTTATGTAAGATTGTTTAAAATGTTGATTGCTCTTAAGATATGGAGCTTACAGCTTTCAATGATTATTCTCCATATGTGAAGGGTAAACCTTTGTACAATCTTGATATAGTAAGGTTTCTGTATATCTACCTGAAACAAATGAAATATTTCAGTCTTTCTAACAAACTGTAATTCATCAAGAGCATACAAAATTACATTCTCCTTCTAAGATTACATTTTCTGATTGAATTATCCAATGTACCCTTAAAGAATTTCAAACAAAAGATTTGAGTTCTTCAAAAGCTCAGTGCTAAATGGACACACCTTACCAGAGCTACCTGCATTAACCTTTAGTGTGTGACCCACCAGTAGTGCAGTATGAAGAACCCTTGAGGAACACCAGAGACAAGTGATTAGCAAAGCAGTCACCAATACCCAGGGCTAGGCAAAAGACTCGGTCAATTCAGGCAGCAGTCAGTTTCAGAGGGATATCCATTAACAAACAAGGGCTTAGGCAAAAAAGGTTCAATTACCTAAACGTATTGTTTATAAGAAAGAAGGTAAAGAGGTGATATGATAGAAACTTTCAATTATATTAAGGTGCTTAATAAAACTGAGGCTGTAAGAATTTATAAAAAAATATAGTAATTCTAGAACAAGGGGTCATGACCTCAAGTTGAAGTGTAGTAGGATCAGGAGTAATTTGCAATCAAGCACCCAGAAACTAGTAGTAAGACCAATTCATGGGCACTCAATGAAGTTAAAGGTAGCCTCAAAAATGATGATGTAGAATACTACACCAAAAACATGTGTCAAATTACACGTCTACCACACTCTTCAAATTAAAAATTCTCATGAGGAAAAATTACACAACCAATATGATGGCGCCCAATAACATTCTTCAGACATTACAAGTTACATGTGCCTCAGACAGCAGGACCTGACTTTGGCAATAAGATATTTTCGACAATTACTTTGTCTTAATAAACCTTTTTAATGAAGTATTGATAGTCTGTCCTGCCTTTATTTACCTACCCTCATTTGGTACCACTAATTTCTGGTGAGCACTTGTGGTTAGGGTGAGAAACAATAATAGAAATTATATCAGATATACAACTGTTTCTATATCTTGTATCCCTAGACAATACTCCAGGCTCCCCCTTGGCCCTGCCTTGTTTTGTACAGTTCCAATCACTAAGGAGGAGAAGTCTGGTTCTGATCATACCCTGCTGATTTCTAGAAAGCATTGTCTAGGGATATGAGCCAAGATATAGAAATGTACGTATATCTGATTTACTTTCAGTTCCTTTAACCCTTTAACTGCTGAGCCATTTCCACTCACTAGGGGTCTTGGGGTTTTTTGATTAGCTGTTACAGGCCCATAGAGATCAAATTCCTATAAAATGTGGGTGTGGTTTTTTTTGTTTGTTTTTTTTAAACGTAGTTTAACTTTATAGCCCCAAGTTACCAACAGGTGCTTGTCTTTGAAACAATAGGTCTTGGGGGTTTCTAGAGTTTAAGGGAGCTGGCATTGAGGGGTTAAAATACTTACCCCTCCATCCTGCTCCCTTAAGCCCCCTGCAGCAACCCACATTCTGGGTTTCCAGGACACTACATCACCAGGGATGCAGGGGTAAAGTGTAGGCAGGGGCTGCAATGAGCTCCAAAAGTGATGAGAAGACGTGGTTGTCATTCACACTCAGGGCACTATACAGATGATGATCACATGTGAATGTGTTAAATATGGATTGGGTAATTAAAGAAAAAAAATGTATGATACTTTTTCCAGAACATCTATATGAAAGCAAAATATACCTTGTCAATTATTATTATTATTCTTTATTTATAAAGCGCCAACAGATTCCGCAGCGCTGCCCATGGGTACAAGGATAACAGTACAGTGGAGAAACAATACGATAAGACACAAAATTTTACAGACAAATATAGGGGGAGTTGAGGGCCCTGTTCCCGTGGGAACTTACAATCTAGATGGGTAGGAGGATTGGAAACAGGAGGTGGGGACTGCAGAGGTGAGAATGATATTAGTGAGGAGATAGAGGGCAACTGTTAGTTAGTTGGTTAGTTTGTTAATAAGTCGGGTGATAAGCTTCCCTGAACAGAAAGGTCTTTAGGGAACGTTTAAAGGAGGAGAGGTTAGGGGCAAGTCTGACATCTCAAGGAAGTGCGTTCCAGAGGGTTGGTGCCGCACGAGAGAAGTCCTGTAGTCTAGAATGAGAGGAGGTGATGGTAGAGGATGCAAGAAGCAGGTCGTAGTTGGATCTTAGGGGACCGGCAGGGGTATATTTGTTGATGAGTGAGGACAGGTAGGGTGGGGCAGCATTGGTGAGGGCTTTGTAGGTCAGGGTGAGAATTTTGAATGGGGAGCCAGTGAAGGGACTCACAGAGAGGCGCAGCAGAAACAGAGCATCGAGAGAGGTGGATTAGTCTGGCGGATGCATTTAGGACGGATTGGAGGGGAGAGAGGCAGGAGAGAGGGAGGCCAGTTAGTAAGTTGTTACAGTAGTCAAGTCGGGAAATTACCAGGGAGTGGATGAGCTGTTTGGTAGTTTCAGCACTCAGAAACGGGCGAATTTTGGAGATATTGCGTAGGTGGTTGCGGCAGGATGAAGAGAGCAGTTGGATGTGGGGAATGAAGGACAGATTTGAGTCAAGCGTGACTCCGAGGCAGCGGACTTGGGGTGATGGGGAGATAGTGGTGCCGCCAACAGTGATAGAGAAATTAGAGACGGGAGTGGAGCTAGAGGGGGGAATTAGAAGTAGTTCAGTCTTGGACATATTTATTTTTAGGTGGTGAGAGGCCATCCAGGAAGAAATGCCAGATAAGCAGTCGCTGATGTGAGAGTTGACAGAAGGAGAGAGTGCAGGGGTGGAAAGGTAGATCTGGGTATCATCAGCATAGAGGTGATAGCTGAAGCCATAGCTGTTGACAAGTTTACCCAGTGAAGAAGTGTAAATAGAGAAGAGTAGAGGACCCAGGACAGAGCCTTGAGGTACTCCAACAGACAGGGGCAATAGAGAGGAGGAGTCACCAGCAAAAGAGACTGAGAAGGATCTGTTAGAGAGATAAGAGTGAATCCAGGAGAGGGCAGTGTTACAGAGACCAAGAGAACTGAGAGACTGTAGGAGAAGGGGATGGTCAACAGTGTCAAAGGCAGCAGATAGGTCAAGTAAGATGAGTATAGAGTAGTAGCCTTTGTTTTTAGCAGAAAGGAGATCGTTAGTAACCTTGGTGAGAGCAGTTTCAGATGAGTGTTGGGGACGGAAGCCAGATTGCAGGGGGTCAAGCAATGAGTTGGACGACAGGAAGTGGGTTAGGCGATTGAAAACTAGTTTTTCGAGGAGTTTTGAAGCTAGTGGGAGCAGTGATATGAGGCGGTAGTTTGCAGGGGAGTTAAGGTCGAGGGAGGGTTTTTTGAGGATGGGGGTGACCTTCGCATGTTTGAAGGAGGCAGGGAATGAGCCGGTAGAAAGGGATAGGTTAAATATGTAAGAGCCGGAGTGAAGGTGGTAGACAGAGGAGGAATTAGATGTGAAGGAATAGGGTCAAGTGGGCAGGTAGTGAGGTGTGAGGAAGACAAAAGGGAAGCCACTTCACTCTCGGTGGTTGGGAGGAGGGTGCAGAGAGTGGCAGAGGGGGTGACTGGGAGCGGAATTGGGAGATTGCAGGTTTGTGTTGGGATGTTTCCTCGGATTGCAAGTGTTTTATTGAGAAAATAGTCAGCGAGGTATTGAGCACTGAATGCAGATGAGGGGGGTGGTGCAGGTTGGTAGAGGAGAGAGTTGAAAATAGAGAAGAGTCTTTTAGGGTTTGAGGAGTGAGTGGATATAAGAGAGGAGAAGTAGGTTTGCTTAGCTAAGCGAAGGGCAGAGGTGTAAGAGTAGAGAATGAACTTATAGTGCATGAAATCATGTTCAGAGCGGGATTTCCTCCAGGCACGCTCAGCAGTGCGGGAGCATTTTTGTAGGTGACGCGTTTTTTGGGAGTGCCAGGGTTGGAGCTGACGACGTGGGGCTTTGCGAGGTTGGGGTGAAGCGAGAGTGTCAAGTGCAGCAGAGAGAGTATTGTTATAGTGGGTTATAGCAAGGTCAGGGCAGGATATCGTGGAAGTGTGGGGGAGGCGTAGTTGAATAAGATTGGAGAGTTGGGGAGCATCCACAGTGTGCAGATTTCTGCTGGTGCGGGGGCGAGAGGGGGAAGTAGGTTTAGTATCTATATTAGGATTAAAGGTGAGCAGATGGTGGTCTGAGATGGGAAATGGGCGACATGCAACATTAGAGAGAGAGCAGAGATAGGAGAATACCAGATCAATTGAGTGTCCTTCGCGGTGGGTAGGGAATAGGGTGGATTGTGACAGGCTGAAGGAGTTAGTGAGTGAGAGAAGTTTAGAGGCAGCAGGGGCAGATGGGTTGTCAATGGGGATGTTGAAGTCCCCTAGAATTAGAGCAGGTGTATTTGTGGAGAGAAAGGAAGGAAGCCAGGCAGCAAAGTTGTCAAGGAATTGGGAAGTTGGTCCAGGGGGGCGATAGATAACTGCCACTCTGAGAGAGAGAGGGGAGAACAGGCGAATGCAGTGCACTTCAAAGGAAGAAAAGGAGAGAGATGGAAATGGGGATAGGTACTGATAGGAGCAGGAGGGGGAGAGTAAGATGCCAACACCGCCACCGTGTCTCTCACCTGGCCTAGGTGTGTGGCTAAAGTGAAGACCACCATGTGTGAGAGCAGCAATGAAAGCAGTGTCAGAGGAAGATAGCCAGGTTTCAGTAATAGCTAAGAGGTTGAAAGCGTTGGAAACAAACAGGTCGTGAACAGTTGTAAGCTTGTTACAGACGGAGCGAGCATTCCCGAGGGCACAAGAAAAGGGAGGGGTTAGGCGCTGTGTGTTAATTGAGATGAGATTGTTGGTATTGCGTGACCTAGGATTTTTGCAGTGGGAGATGGAGCGAGAGTGTAAAAGTGTGGCGATTGTTGCAGGGCCAGGGTTAGGAGAGACATCACCAGCAGCAAGCAGTAGTAGCAGTGAGAGAGACAGAAGGTGAGAGTGAGATTTGTAGGAGCGGGAATGGTTAGACACAGGAGAGTTAGAGGGGGAAGAGTTTCTAAGGAAACAAAGTAGTTCATGAGAGGACAGCATAAGGGATGAGAGGAGGGAGGGTGAGATCTGGATAGTGTGGGGATTGTTGTTGTAGGGACATGCAGTGATTTTTAGGAGAAGGGAAGACAGAGAGAGCAGAAAAGGCATAGAAAGCATTGTGTAGAAGTATAGATATTAAGTTTACCTGTTAGTTGGTCTGCAGTTTCAACCTCCAGTTTCTAACTCCAGTGTGCTAACTCTTGCTACTTGTAACATAGAGTTACTTAGAACAGAGAGCCATCGGCCCAAAATGAGCCTTAAGCCTTCTCCATATGTAGGAATGAGAAGTGATGAAATGATTCTAGGCAGCTGTTACAGGCAGTTTTAGCTAGCAGGAATTACACACTTGCAAATTAGAGAGGGGGTGGGGTTAAAGGCTGAATAAGTTTAGATAATATAAGATAAAATGATTACAGGTAGACAAAATGGAGACAGAGAAAATGGTTACCAGAGGAGTCTAGCACAGTTTAAAGGGGCGTTTAAAAGCAGTCAGTTAGGCAGAAGCAGGAAGACATACTAGAGGAGTCTAGCACAGTTTAAAGGGGCGTTTAAAAGCAGTCAGTTAGGCAGAAACAGGAAGACATACCAGAGGAGTCTAGCACAGTTTAAAGGGGCGTTTAAAAGCAGTCAGTTAGGCAGAAGCAGGAAGACATACCAGAGGAGTCTAGCACAGTTTAAAGGGGCGTTTAAAAGCAGTCAGTTAGGCAGAAGCAGGAAGACATACCAGAGGAGTCTAGCACAGTTTAAAGGGGCGTTTAAAAGCAGTCAGTTAGGCAGAAGCAGGAAGACATACCAGAGGAGTCTAGCACAGTTTAAAGGGGCGTTTAAAAGCCCTACATATGGAGAAGGCTTAAGGCTCATTTTGGGCCGATGGCTCTCTATTCTAAGTAGCTCTATGTTACAAGTAGCAAGAGTTAGCACACTGGACCAATATCCATGATTCTAATCCTATTTCATCTCATCTCTCTACAGGTATGTCTTCCTGTTTCTGCCTAACTGACTGTCAATGTGAAATTAAACATGGCAGATAAACTGATTCCATATTGAGAGTGACAGTTATTTGTGTTTAAATTCAGTTTTTTCCACTTAATAACATCTATTCATTACTTCTTAGGAATAGCATAATTAACATTTTATAAACATCCAAACTCATAAATTAACAGTCTGATGATCATCATAGTTTAGTTGTGTCCAATTAAAAATGTGATTTTATGCATTTATTAAACTTTAGAAACATCCTTCTTTAAGAGATATAGAAAGCCAAAAATGTTGTTTTGTGATTCAACAGCGCATAGAATTTTTAAAACGTTTCCAGTTTATTTCTATTTCCAAATTTGCTTCATTCCCATGGTTAAAGAGTTACCAGGGTAGGTGCCTAGAGCACTATATTGCAGAAAATAGTGCTGCTGCTAATTGATAACATATAATTGATGTCATATAGTGCTCCAGACACGTGAACGCTCCTGTGCTTAAGTCCCTGCTTTTCAACAAAAGTTACTAGGAGAACAAAGAAAATTTGAAAGTAGTAGTGTAAAATTGCATGGTCTATCTGAATCATGAGATACAAATGTTGGGTTACATACCCCTTTGCAGTGAGAAGGCGTAAAAAAGATTGGCCAGATTACAGGGAGTGCAGAATTATTAGACAAGTTTTATTTTTGAGGATTAATTTTATTATTGAACAACAACCATGTTCTCAATGAACCCAAAAAAACTCATTAATATCAAAGCTGAATAGTTTTGGAAGTAGTTTTTAGTTTGTTTTTAGTTATAGCTATTTTAGGGGGATATCTGTGTGTGCAGGTGACTATTACTGTGCATAATTATTAGGCAACTTAACAAAAAACAAATATATACCCATTTCAATTATTTATTTTTACCAGTGAAACCAATATAACATCTCAACATTCACAAATATACATTTCTGACATTCAAAAACAAAACAAAAACAAATCAGTGACCAATATAGCCACCTTTCTTTGCAAGGACACTCAAAAGCCTGCCATCCATGGATTCTGTCAGTGTTTTGATCTGTTCACCATCAACATTGCGTGCAGCAGCAACCACAGCCTCCCAGACACTGTTCAGAGAGGTGTACTGTTTTCCCTCCTTGTAAATCTCACATTTGATGATGGACCACAGGTTCTCAATGGGGTTCAGATCAGGTGAACAAGGAGGCCATGTCGTTAGATTTTCTTCTTTTATACCCTTTCTTGCCAGCCACTCTGTGGAGTACTTGGACGCATGTGATGGAGCATTGTCCTGCATGAAAATCATGTTTTTCTTGAAGGATGCAGACTTCTTCCTGTACCACTGCTTGAAGAAGGTGTCTTCCAGAAACTGGCAGTAGGACTGGGAGTTGAGCTTGACTCCATCCTCAACCCGAAAAGGCCCTACAAGCTCATCTTTGATGATACCAGCCCAAACCAGTACTCCACCTCCACCTTGCTGGCGTCTGAGTCGGACTGGAGCTCTCTGCCCTTTACCAATCCAGCCACGGCCCATCCATCTGGCCCATCAAGACTCACTCTCATTTCATCAGTCCATAAAACCTTAGAAAAATCAGTCTTGAGATATTTCTTGGCCCAGTCTTCAGCTTGTGTGTCTTGTTCTGTGATGGTCGTCTTTTAGCCTTTCTTACCTTGGCCATGTCTCTGAGTATTGCACACCTTGTGCTTTTGGGCACTCCAGTGATGTTGCAGCTCTGAAATATGGCCAAACTGGTGGCAAGTGGCATCTTGGCAGCTGCACGCTTGACTTTTCTCAGTTCATGGGCAGTTATTTTGCGCCTTGGTTTTTCCACACGCTTCTTGCGACCCTGTTGACTATTTTGAATGAAACGCTTGATTGTTCGATGATCACGCTTCAGAAGCTTTGCAATTTTAAGAGTGCTGCATCCCTCTGCAAGATATCTCACTATTTTTGACTTTTCTGAGCCTGTCAAGTCCTTCTTTTGACCCATTTTGCCAAAGGAAAGGAAGTTGCCTAATAATTATGCACACCTGATATAGGGTGTTGATATCATTAGACCACACCCCTTCTCATTACAGAGATGCACATCACCTAATATGCTTAATTAGTAGTAGGCTTTCGAGCCTATACAGCTTGGAGTAAGACAACATGCATAAAGAGGATGATGTGGTCTAAATACTCATTTGCCTAATAATTCTGCACTCCCTGTACAAGTGGCGCTCTAACTATTCTCAAGTTAAAAAAATATTGCGGCCGGGTGTGCACGTGTGTTACAAGTTGAAAGTAAAAACTTTAGGAGTTTGGATACCATGGCCATGCTATCTTCTTCTCCCCTTAGACTTCTATGGGGCACGCTGTAAAAGAAAGACTAACAGTTATCGCTCGCTAACCCAACACCTCGTTAGGCCAATTGCACTCAACCCAAAGTGAGTTAGGAATACTTTAAATTCCTATGTTTGTTACATAGAAGACAGATATATCTATTTATCTGTATGAATATATATATATTTAGATATAGATATATATAGATATCAAATATACATTTTTATTAATAATAGTATGATATATTTTTTATTTAAAAGTGTATATATGTATGTAATACTTTATTTTAAAATGTTTTTTATGTGTTTTGTGCACTTTTTTTTAACCCTTACACTTTACTTCAGGTCTCAAGTCACGCTAAATATTCTAGCGCAGTTTTGACTTTCACTTTTAATACCAGCACAAATTAGCACGGTTACGATATCCATTGAAAGTATAGGCTGAGCTTGAGCGAAGACGGCTACACTAACCCTTCTCTGGTTAATGCACTTTACCATGGACTTGTAATTTCAAAGTTGCGAGCTAATGGTAGCATGGACCATTGTTATTGGCTATTGTGCGCTCGCACTATCATTAGGGCACAACTTGTAATCTTGCCCGATGTGTGAAAAGCCAAGGTAAACAATCTAAAACCAAAGCATTAATAGAGTTAAAGGGACAGTTCACCCTAAAAATGTTCTCCCATTTAAATTGTTCCCAATGATTCATTTTACCTACTGTGGTGTATTAAACTGTTTACAAGTAGCTGCTTTACCCCTATTTTGGCCTTTGAAATAGCTGATTTAGTTTGTGGTATCCCAACCTATACTGAAAGTTTTGATACTGGAGTCTCAGCTATTGAATAGCCTAAGTAAACACAGCCAGCAGAAGAAATTACACTCCCAGTGGGGTGCAGGATAGTTAAATAATAAAATGATAATTGTCCATTGTTCTATGATAATTGTCCATTGTTCTCTCTATGTATTGAGCTTTAGTGTTCCAGACACATATAAGATAAGCAAGCAAGTCTGTGTACACAAAGTGATAACATAATGAGATCTGATACTACCTGAAGCTCAACCCATTGTAAGAGGCTGTGGTTTAAAAGCACAAAACCAGCTACTTCATATACAAAAATAAACCTGAAAATGCAATTTCTCATACATTTTATCTTCTGCAGCTGGTATAACAAGTCATAGAAAATATAGTAAGTGTAGAAAATGTGCTAAGCTGAGAGAGTATCAAACACTTGACAGACCCTAACTCCTTCTCTGTCAGGGAAAATATTTCTAGTGAAACAAAAGAATGATTGTGAGGGCACTTATACAGAAGCTTAAGATACTATATAGTTAGTGATAGTGCATAGTGATAATTCAAGGATAGTAAGTGAAATTCATTCAAAAAAAATAAATAAATATTTAATAATAGTAGTATATATAAAATTCAGCAGTGCATGAAAGGTTGATATCCCGCAATACAGTAATTTCTACACTTCTTAAAACTAGTCATATTAGTAACAACAATTAAACTTCTAAATACCAGCAGGTCATAAAATGGGACGTCTCCCATACGTAATATTAACACATTAATTGTATAAAAACATAAAAAGCCTTGATTTTTGATAGTATCTACAAGACAATTAATTTACAGAGCCCAAGTATGGGAACAGTCCTCAAGCCAGATTAGAGGAAGATAATACCACCTAAATTCATATGACTGAGCCCAAAAATGGTAGTTCGACAGAGATACTGTTTTAACACTGGTCTTGTCTGCTAATTAAGGTGTATACTGCAGTTCTCCGTTCTGGAGTTTTCTGCTTACCGCGAAGTCACTCACCCTAGCACTACAGTGTTCCTGCCGCTCCTGATCAGTTTTGGCATCTACCGTGGATTTCCAATCGGCATTCGGTCACGTGTTCTGTTGTGACGTTAACGATTACAGATGGTTGTGGGTTCCTGATTTGATAAGCTATGGTTAGACACACCTCCACTTCTGATTGGTCACCACATTTTTCATTTATATTTATTTATTTGCTTATCTATAAATAAATTCTGGTATTGGATGAATGAGCATATAAAAGGGGATGGATTCATGAATTCATTTATTTACACATTTTTTGCAATAGAGGGTCAGTATTAGAATTATTAATACCAAGTTTTATGATATCAGGGGGGTGCATAGGTGTAAGAGTATCTGCCATAGAATCATTATTAATTATATGAGATAGATGGATTTGTGCCAAGAATGCCCTAGGACAGGGTACACATTGCAACAAAATGTTAGTATCTTTATGCTATCTATCTATCTATATCTATCTATCTATCTATCTATCTATCTATCTATCTATATATATATATAAAGGAACAGATGTAGTGATAAAAAGGCACACTGAAATAATTCAAGAAAATTAATAACAATACAGAAACCACTTAGGTAACAACGAAAGTAGGAGAATATTTATATTCAATCAAGCAGCGTAGTTTAATTAATAGAGGACATAAGTGATACTTTGTTTCTTTAAGGAAAAATGAGTCTAAACGCCTATTCGCTAATGATAAGCGGATCTAACCAATGAGATGGAGGTTAGTTTTTTAAATGGAGTGTATATGTATATTTTATAAGAGGTAATACAAGCTATGAGTACGGTGTATAGCCGAAACGCGTAAGCTGTTTTTCTGTTTTTGAATAGGCTGTTGCTGCTGCTTGTTCAATGATGCTTTGCTATCTGTTTTTATGCCTATGGTAATTAAAATTAAGTTTTAAATTGGAGTGCTCCTCTGATGCTCGTTTGTGAAATGTTACCCTACCCAAATGTTTATTTTATATCCAGCAACCTTCTAACATTACTACAAAATAAATATCTTAGAGTCTGTTGGTGGTGTAAAAAACATCACATGTGATTAACTCAGCAGCAATACACATGGGTATATATGTTTTTTAATATGTACTAAACTAATTAATTTACATCTATCTCAGACTCCTTTGTTTAGTTAATATATTTTCATCATGGTTTTAAACAGTACATTTATATCATTATGAATTAGAAATAATTACTTATATATATAGTATTTCAATATTTATTTTCATAGGTACAGTTGAAGTGTAAAAAGTTGTCAAATTCCCTAAATGCATATGGATGAATCACATATTTAAACAGAAACATATTTACAGTATACATGTATTGACAAAAATGCTTCTAGTAAATGTTTTCACTGTTTTAGTGTTAAAGGGACATAATACTCATATGCTAAATCACTTGAAACTGATGCAGTATAACTGTAAAAAGCTGACAGGAAAATATCACTTGAGCATCTTTATGTAAAAAAAAGAAAATATTTTACCTCACAATTTCGTCTGCTCAGCAGAGTAAGTTCTGTGTAAAAAGTTATACTCAGCTGCAGCCCAGCTGTAGGTAAAAAAAAAAATGAAGAAATGAACAGCAGCCAATCAGCATCAGCAGTGTTGAGGTCATGAACTCTTTTACTGTGATCTCATGAGATTTGACTTAACTCTCATGAGATTTCATTGTAAACTTCCTTACACTGAATAGGGAAATAAGATGAGTGTGCACGAAAGCTCACTCCCTTAGCTGTCCCAAGACAGACATACTGATTTGCTGCTTAGAAGTCCTTTACAATGGTATGTGGCTACTGAGAAACTTTTGAGGTAAAATATCTTTCTTTTTTACATAGAGATGTTCAGGTGATATTTTCTAGTCAGCTTTTTACAGCTATGCTGCATCACTTTCAAGTGTTTAAACATTTGGGTATTATGGCCCTTAAACACTTTTCTGCATGTGCATGTGAAGCATCGCTAGATATTCTCAGTGCCCCAGCATTTTAAATACTGCAGCTGTTTAGAGCACCAGTGGGGCTTGTATCATGTCAGCAATTAACGAATTGAGTCATACAAATACATTAACCCCTAATCTAATCCCCCTATACCGCCGCCAGCTATATTAAATAAATTAACCCCTAATCTAATCCCCCTACACCGCCGCCAGCTATATTAAATATATTAACCCCTAATCTAATCCCCCTACACCGCCGCCAGCTATATTAACTATATTAACCCTAATTATATTAGGGTTAATATAGTTAATATAGTTATTATATTATATATATTAACTATATTAACCCTAATTATATTAGGGTTAATAGAGTTAATATTGTTATTATATTATATATATATATATACATTAAGTATAATAACCCTATCTAACTCTAACATCCCAGCCAGCTACATTACATACCCCCTAATGTGAGCTCCTACCCCGCCGCCAGCTATATTAAACAACCATCTAATGTGGGCCCCTTACACCGCCGCCATCTACATTACCTACCCCCTAATGTGAGCCCCTTACACCGCCGCCATCTACATTACCTACCCCCTAATGTGAGCTCCTACCCCGCCGCCAGCTATATTAAAATTATTAACCCCTAATTTAATCCCCCTACACCGCCGCCAGCTATATTAATTACATTAACCCCTAATTTAATCCCCCTACCCCGCCGCCAGCTATATTAATTACATTAACCCCTAATTTAATCCCCCTATACTGCCGCCAGCTATATTAATTACATTAACCCCTAATTTAATCCCCCTATACTGCTGCCAGCTATATTAAATTAATTAACCCCTAATCTAATCCCCCTATACCGCCGCCAGCTATATTAAATACATTAACCCCTAATCTAATCCCCCTACACCGCCGCCAGCTATATTAACTATATTAACCCTAATTATATAGGGTTAATATAGTTAATATAGTTATTATATTATATATATTAACTATATTAACCCTAATTATATTAGGGTTAATATAGTTAATATCGTTATTATATTATATTATATTATATTATATATATATATATATTAAGTATAATAACCCTATCTAACTCTAACATCCCTAACTAAATTCTTATTAAAATAAATCTAATTAATATTAATATTATTAATTAAAATATTCCTATTTAAATCTAAATACTTACCTATAAAATAAACCCTAAGATAGCTACAATGTAATTAATAATTACATTGTAGCTATTTTAGGGTTTATATTTATTTTACAGGTAACTTGGTATTTATTTTAACTCGGTACAATAGCTATTAAATAGTTAATAACTATTTAATAGCTACCTAGTAAAAATAATTACCAATCTACCTGTAAAATAAATCCTAACCTAAGTTACAAATACACCTACACTATCAATAAATTAAATAAACTACAAATATCTAAACTAAAATACAATAAAATAAACTAAACTAAATTACAAAAACAAACACTAAATTACAAAAAATAAAAAAAGATTACAAGATTTTTAAGCTAATTACACCTATTCTAAGCCCCCTAATAAAATAATAAAGCCCCCCAAAATAAAAAAAATTCCCTACCCTATTCTAAATTAAAAAAGTTAACAGCTCTATTACCTTACCAGCCCTTAAAAGAGCCTTTTGCGGGGCATGCCCCAAATAAATCAGCTCTTTTGCCTGTAAAAAAAACACAATACCACCCCCCAACATTACAACCCACCACCCACATACTCCTACTCTAACCCAAACCCCCTTTAAATAAATCTAACACTACCCCCTGAAGATCTCCCTACCTTGTCTTCACCCAGCCGGGCAGAACTCTTCATCCGATCCGGGCGATGTCTTCAATCAAGCGGCAGAGAAGAAGTCTTCCATCCGGCGATGTCTTCATCCAAGCGGCAAAGAAGAAGTCTTCCATCTGGTGATGTCTTCAATCAAGCTTCAGAGAAGAGGTCCTCCTTCGGGGCAAAGTTTTCTTCCAAGCGGCATCTTCAATCTTCTTTCTTCGCTCCTCCAACGCGGAACATCCATCCGGAACGACGACTTCCTGACGAATGAGGTTCCTTTAAATGTCATCCAAGATGGCGTCCGTCGAATTCCGATTGGCTGATAGGATTCTATCAGCCAATCGGAATTAAGGTAGAAAAATCTGATTGGCTGATTGAATCAGCCAATCAGATTCAAGTTCAATCCGATTGGCTGATTCAATCTTTCTTGATTCAAGAAAGAAGATTGAAGATGCCGCTTGGAAGAAAACTTCGCCCCGATGGAGGACCTCTTCTCTGCCGATTGATTGAAGACATCGCCAGATGGAAGACTTCTTCTTTGCCGCTTGGATGAAGACATTACCGGATGGAAGACTTCCTCTCTGCCGCTTGTATGAAGACATCGCCGGATGGAAGACTTCTTCTCTACCGCTTGATTGAAGACATCGCCCGGATCGGATGAAGAGTTCTGCCCGGCTGGGTGAAGACAAGGTAGGGAGATCTTCAGGGGGGTAGTGTTAGGTAATGTAGGTGGCGGCGGTGTAAGGGGCTCACATTAGGGGGTAGGTAATGTAGATGGCGGCGGTGTAAGGGGCTCACATTAGGGGGTAGGTAATGTAGATGGCGGCGGTGTAAGGGGCTCACATTAGGGGGTAGGTAATGTAGATGGCGGCGGTGTAAGGGGCTCACATTAGGGGTTGTTTAATATAGCTGGCGGCGGGGTAGGAGCTCACATTAGGGGGTATGTAATGTAGCTGGCGACGGTTTAGGTGGAACACATTAGGGGGTTATACTTTTAATGTAGGTGGCGGTGGGGTCCGGGAGCGGCGGTTTAGGGGTTAAATACTTTATTAAGGATTGCGGCGGGGATCGCGGTTGACAAGTAGATAGACATTGCGCATGCGTTAGGTGTTAGGTTTTATTTAGCAGATCGCGGTTGACAGGTAGATAGACATTGCGCATGCGTTAGGTGTTAGGTTTTATTTGGCAGGTAGTTTAGGGAGTTACGGGGCTCCAATAGACAGCGAAAGGCTTACTATGGCTGCATTTTGTGGCAAGGTGAAAATGGAGTAAGATTTCTCCATTTTCGCCACGTAAGTCCTTACGCTGTATATTGGATACCAAACTGTGCGGGTTTGGTATACCTGCCTATGGGCCAAAAAACTACGGCCGAAGGCAGAAATATACGAGCGTAACTTCTAGGTTACGCCGTATATAGGATACCAAACCCGCGCAAAATTCGGCGTCGCCGGCTTTTGCGGGTGACGCTGCATATCGGACCAGCAGGTTAATAAACATGGTTATTTTACCTGCTCTTATCCAAGGTGATCCAGAAAACCTTACTTTAGATTAAGCTGCAAATAACCTCCTGCATCCCTTTCTATATCATGCAGCGGGAACAGTAAAAAGGTTATTTTAAAATGAATATTGTTTCTGGCCAGTTTGAAATGGCTGCCAAGCTCTGCCCGTTGATCACATCATAATCTGATCTGCATCTAGGCACTCTGCTGAATAGCATGGACAGTCTGTTGATTCCAACTAGTGAGCCTTTTGTGATTGGATGCCCTATGCAGCCCAGATCGTTATGTCATCAGTGGGTGGATCTTGGCAGCCATTTCATTGTGTCCTTAAGGATATATGACGGAATTTTTCCGTCATAATATAATTGAGCAAACTGAAAGCTGTGTCCTTAAAGGGTTAATTACATTAACCCCTAATTTAATCCCCCTATACCGCCGCCAGCTATATTAAATTACTTAACCCCTAATCTAATCCCCCTATACCGCCGCCAGCTATATTAAATATATTAACCCCTAATCTAATCCCCCTACACCTCCGCCAGCTATATTAACTATATTAACCCTAATTATATTAGGGTTAATATAGTTAATATAGTTATTATATTATATATATTATAATACATTATATATATAATAATTACATTGTAGCTATTTTAGGGTTTATATTTATTTTACAGGTAACTTGGTATTTATTTTAACTCGGTACAATAGCTATTAAATAGTTAATAACTATTTAATAGCTACCTAGTAAAAATAATTACCAATTTACCTGTAAAATAAATCCTAACCTAAGTTACAAATACACCTACACTATCAATAAATTAAATAAACTACAAATATCTAAACTAAAATACAATAAAATAAAATAAACTAAATTACAAGAAAAACCACTAAATTACAAACAAATAAAAAAGATTACAAGATTTTTAAGCTAATTACACCTATTCTAAGCCCCCTAATAAAATAATAAAGCCCCCAAAATAAAAAAATGTCCCTACCCTATTCTAAATTAAAAAAGTTAACAGCTCTATTACCTTACCAGCCCTTAAAAGGGCCTTTTGCGGGGCATGCCCCAAAGAAATCAGCTCTTTTGCCTGTAAAAAAAACACAATACCACCCCCCAACATTACAACCCACCACCCACATACCCCTACTCTAACCCAACCCCCCTTTAAATAAATCTAACACTACCCCCCTGAAGATCTCCCTACCTTGTCTTCACCCAGCCGAGCAGAACTCTTCATCCGATCCGGGCGATGTCTTCAATCAAGCGGCAGAGAAGAAGTCTTCCATCCGGCGATGTCTTCATCCAAGCGGCAGAGAAGAGGTCCTCCATCGGGGCGAAGTTTTCTTCCAAGCAGCATCTTGAATCTTCTTTCTTCGCTCCTCCGACGCGGAACATCCATCCGGCACGACGACTTCCCGACATTTTCGCCACGTAAGTCCTTACGCTGTATATTGGATACCAAACTGCGCGGGTTTGGTATACCTGCCTATGGGCCAAAAAACTACAGCCGAAGGCAGAAATATACGAGCGTAACTTCTAGGTTACGCCGTATATAGGATACCAAACCCGTGCAAAATTCGGCGTCGCCGGCTTTTGCGGGTGACGCTGCATATCGGATCAAGGCCCTGAACTTGAGCACAGGTGAAATATTCAGCAGGTTAATAAACATGGTTATTTTACCTGCTCTCATCCAAGGTGATCCAGAAAACCTGGCCTGTTGGGGAGGTCTGAGGAAAGGTTTGAAAACCAGTGCCTTAGATTAAGCTGCAAATAGCCTCCAGGACCTTTTCTATATCATGCAGCAGGAATGGTAAAAAAGTTATTTTAAAATTAATATTGTTTCTGGCCACAATAAAATGGCTGCCAAGATCCACCCACTGATGACATAACGATCTAGGCTGCATAGGGCATCCAATCACAAAAGGCTCACTAGTTGGAATCAACAGACTGTCCATGCTATTCAGCAGAGTGCCTAGATGCAGATCAGATTATGATGTCATCAACGGGCAGAGCTTGGCAGCCATTTCAAACTGGCCAGAAACAATATTAATTTTAAAATAACCTTTTTACTGTTCCCGCTGCATGATATAGAAAGGGATGCAGGAGGTTATTTGCAGCTTAATCTAAAGTAAGACTTTAAGATGACTAAAGTGTAGACTGTCCCTTTAAATACATTTTTTAAACAGCTATATTTTTTATTAGAAGCATTTTTGCGAATAAATGTATATTACAATACTACTTCTATTTAAAACTGAAATGCATCCATGTGGATTCCAATTTTGGCTTGAATGCCCCTTTAATTATTCTTATGACTGTATTGAATATGTGTTTTTCGTTTAAAATGCCAGTTATAAAGGGCTGCTTTAGCCAAGGAGAAGGCTGTGTAAAGTTGAGTTAAAGGGACAGTCAACACCAGAATGTTGTTTTAAAAGATAGATAATCCCTTAAATACCCATTCCCCAGTTTTGCATAACCAACACAGTTATAATAATACACGTTTTACCTCTGTAATTACCTTGTATCTAAGCCTCTGCAGACTGCCCCCTTATTTCAGTACTTTTGACAGACTTGCATTTTAGCCAATCAGTGCTCACTCCTCAGTAAATTCACATGCATTAGCTCAATGTTATCTATATAAAACACATGAACTAACACCCTCTAGTGGTGAAAAACTGTCAAAATGCATTTAGATTAGAGGTAGCCTTCAAGGTCATATGAAACTCCTAGGTTTAGCTTTCAACTAAGTATACCAAGAGAACAAAATTGGTGATAAAAGTAAATTGGAAAGGTGTTTAAAATTGCATGCCCTATTTGAATCATGAAAGGTTTTTTGGGGACTTGACTGTCCCTTTAATTACCAACAGCCTATAAAAGCTATTAATTGCCTCAATATACACTGCTGACAAATTAAGGTTCATTAGCTCCCACAGTGCTCAGTGGAAGACAAATATAACCTTTCCCTGCCTTACTTTGGTGAGTGAAAAATAATCTAAAATTAAAATAAAACCTATGGTCTTGTAAAAGGTATTTTTTTTTACATTAAATAATAAGCATAGTAGCTGGTTTTAAATATACATTTGCTGCATAAAAGATACATCAACTAAGTTTAAAAAAAAAAAAAAAGTTTATTGTCTATTTATGTGTAATTAAAAAATTGTAGCATACTTTAATTATTTATTTTGTCTAATATTCCTGTAATTTATATTGTGTTTTTTCCTCTAGAGAGGCTGCAGTGCACCCTGCATGATCTAGAACTCTAACCCAGTAACATTCTTCACAGTGATTGTTAGATCAGTGCAGTAAGCAGCGCACCATTGGCAAGGTGGTGCGGCTGCCGCTTTTGATTGGCTCAGCAGCTGTTTCCTGATTGGGAGATGTAAGGCTTGCAGTTCTCTAGTGGGTCTTTATTTATGAATGTAACCTATTTGCAGATGTTAAACACATATCTATCTGGGGGCCAAGGATCCAAAAGTTGCATGCTCTAGCAAATAAAATCATTAGAATGTCTCATTGAAAGGGACATGAAACCCAATTATTTTATTTAATGGTTCAGATAGACCATGCAATTTTAAACAACTTTACAAATTTCTTCTATTATTTAATTTGTTTTGTTGGTTTTCTTTGATTGGTGGCTAAACATATATGCGTCATGTTATTGGCTCATCTGGTGTTCAGCTAGCTCCCAGTAGTACATTGCTGTGTCTCCAACAATGAGAAAAAAAAGCAAATTAGATAGGAAAGTTCTTTAAAATTATATTATCTATCTGAATCATGAAAGAAACCTGACGTGGTTTATGTACGACCTGTTGCAAAATGTGTAAAAAGAGACTATTTCAACTGATTCCAACAGATTTGTGGAAGTTCATTTATCTAAACATTTATATTAACAACAATAGTTATTGACCCCAAACAAAGTAGATACTGACAGCCAATACCACGCTGCTAATGTCACACAATCAAGTCATTCATTTTATTCAGGTTTGAGATCACAGTTTATAAAAAAAATCAAATAACTAAGATGCTTTTCATTAGTGATGGTTTTGTTTATGCTCCAGAAAAAAAGTAAATTGTTTAGGAATCTATCTAAAAGCTTCAATTCATTTGGCAATTTATGATCGGTGAACTTTTGTTTTGAAGACTTAATTCAGTTCACTAAATAAAGGCTGTTTATGTAATTCAGTTTGATTTATAATATAGTTTCAACAAACTTTGTAATAATCAAAGCAAGATGAAAATAAAACAGCACCATGGATGTAATGATATAATGAATATATATATAGATAGATAGATAGATAGATAGATAGATAGATAGATAGATATAAATAGATATATAGATATAATGATTAATATGCAATGATATAATGAATATATATATATATATATATATAGATAGATAGATAGATAGATAGATAGATAGATAGATATAATGAATATATATATATATATATATATATATATATATATATATATATATATATATATATATATATATATATATATATATATAAAGTTCCTTTAAGGAAAGCACAATCTCACCAGTACAAATAATGCCACAGTGCTCTGCTGCATATCATCCAGACGATCCAAAAATGCAGGCACTCATTGGTCTTAGTAAAACATCCAAATTTATTGAGTCGTTTTAATAAGGAGACATAACGTTTTGGCACGGCATTGTGCCTTTGTCAAATGTCAACACATGTTCAAAAATGTACAACACACACTTAAAATCATCTAACACACACATTAAAAACATACCCCTTTTAAAGATCATCTGGAATTCAAATTACCGCCACACAGCGCTCGCGTCTTCCCCATTGCGGCAATGACGTCACATAAGCACGTAAGCGTGCCTAGCATGATGACGCATGGCACGGCGTTTCCATAGTAACGTTAAGAAGCCAAAAGCGTCAGAGCGAGTAACTACCACAGCGCACCTGCGCGCAACTAGCCACCACATAGGATGAACACGTAGTCAAGGGCAACAAGCTACAAATAACAAACGACGGCTTAACCCAATGTACAGGAAAACGCATTAAGCAGCATATATAAGTAATGGCAATTTGTAAAGACCATCGAGTATACAGACACAACACCCACATTGAAGGCCTAATTAAACCAACTATGGGGTCATATCCAGGCACACTAATGCATAATAATAAGTGCAAAAAGGGGGCATCAGGATTGGACACTATCCAAGTCTAAACAAATTGTAATCCAGAGATAGCTGTAGGCGGTGTAGGTAAAAGTTAGGCAAATCATGCAGAATATCAATTATCCAATTCCAACAAACACAACTATAGACTTATTGTTATGCTCAATTGTTAGATCACAAATATAAACAAAGTATCATCGGAATTGTTGGGAGTGGATACTGGCAAGTACAGATTCTAGATACATAATGCACAACATGAAAAGTAGCTAAGCACAACCAACTTAGATACTAATTGGTACATAAATCTAGTGATATAAGAAATATGCAATGCAGATCAAAGCAGGAAGTAGAAGCCAAGTACAGATTATCACAAAAAAGAGGAACAACATAATTACATCATGCCACCATGGAATATTATAAGAAACTTTCCATACAGTGAGCATCACATTTAGAGGTGAAAAATTCCCAACAGTTTAGGGCATCAATCCACCAAAGTCGGGTAGGATTAATAGAATGGACTGAAGTCAAGTTATGTATTCAGACCCTTTGGGGCCAATGTGTCCAATCTATGAATCCACCTGCTCTCCAATTGCAGGAGTCTCCTGGCCCTGTCTCCCCCTCTCAGCATTGGCGGTACGTGGTCTATAAACATAGACCTAATGCTAGAGACAGAGTGTTTCTCTTGTTAAGTGTATCCAGTCCACGGATCATCCATTACTTATGGGATATTAACTCCTCCCCAACAGGAAGTGCAAGAGGATTCACCCAGCAGAGCTGCTATATAGCTCCTCCCCTAACTGCCATTACCAGTCATTCTCTTGCACCCAGCAACTAGATAGGTCGTGTGAGAGGACTATGGTGATTATACTTAGTTTTATATCTTCAATCAAAAGTTTGTTATTTTAAAATAGCACCGGAGTGTGTTATTACCTCTCTGGCAGAGTTTGAGGAAGAATCTACCAGAGTTTTGCTATGATTTTAGCCGGAGTAGTTAAGATCATATTGCTGTTCTCGGCCATCTGAGGAGTGAGGTAAACTTCAGATCAGGGGACAGCGGGCAGATGAATCTGCATAGAGGTATGTAGCAGTTTTTATTTTCTGACAATGGAATTGATGAGAAAATCCTGCCATACCGATATAATGTCATGTATGTATACTTTACACTTCAGTATTCTGGGAGAATGGTACTTCACTAGAATTACACTGTAAGAAAGACATAAAGCTGTTTAATAACTAGAGATTATGTTTAACGTTTTTGCTGGAATGTAAAATCGTTTTCATTTGCTGAGGTACTGAGTGAATAAATGTTTGGGCACCATTTTTCCACTTGGCAGTTGCTTAAATCTGTTTTTTCTGTCAGTTTCTGTTCTCCCTCACTGCTGTGTGTGTGGGGGAGGGGCGCTTTTACTATGCATCAAATATTTCAGTCAGCAACTCATTGTATTCCCTGCATGATCTGGTTCATCTCTACAGAGCTCAGGGGTCTTCAAAACTTAATTTGAGGGAGGTAATTTCTCTCAGCAGAGCTGTGAGAATTATAGTTTGACTGAAATAAAAACTTTTATTCTGTAATTTGTTTCCTGCTTTCAGAAATTGTTATCTTTGCTAATGGGATTAAACCTTTGCTAAAGTTGTGTTGTTTACAAGGATTGAGGCTATAACTGTTTCAATTTATTAATTTTTAACTGTCATAGATCTTCTGTGCTTCTTAAAGGCACAGTACATTTTAATATTATTCTATTTGAATTGTATTTCCAAGTTGCAAGTTTATTTGCTAGTGTGTTAAACATGTCTGATTCAGAAGATGATACCTGTGTCATTTGTTGCAATGCCAAAGTGGAGCCCAATAGAAATGTATGTACTAACTGTATTGATGCTACTTTAAATAAAAATCAATCTGTACAAATTGAACAAATTTCACCAAACAACGAGGGGAGAGTTATGCCGACTAACTCGCCTCACGTGTCAGTACCTACATCTCCCCCTCAGAGGGAGGTGCGTGATATTGTAGCGCCGAGTACAGCTGGGCGGCCATTACAAATCACATTACAGGATATGGCTACTGTTATGACTGAAGTTTTGGCTAAATTACCAGAACTAAAAGGTAAGCGTGATCACTCTGGGGTGAGAACAGAGTGCGCTGATAATATTAGGGCCATGTCAGACACTGCGTCACAGGTGGCAGAACATGAGGACGGAGAACTTCATTCTGTGGGTGACGGTTCTGATCCAAACAGACTGGATTCAGATATTTCAAATTTTAAATTTAAACTGGAAAACCTCCGTGTATTACTAGGGGAGGTGTTAGCGGCTCTGAATGATTGTAACACAGTTGCAATACCAGAAAAAATGTGTAGGTTGGATAAATATTTTGCGGTACCGTCGAGTACTGACGTTTTTCCTATACCTAAGAGACTTACTGAAATTGTTACTAAGGAGTGGGATAGACCCGGTGTGCCGTTCTCACCCCCTCCGATATTTAGAAAGATGTTTCCAATAGACACCACCACACGGGACTTATGGCAAACGATCCCTAAGGTGGAGGGAGCAGTTTCTACTTTAGCTAAGCGTACCACTATCCCGGTGGAGGATAGCTGTGCCTTTTCAGATCCAATGGATAAAAAGTTAGAGGGTTACCTTAAGAAAATGTTTGTTCAACAAGGTTTTATATTGCAACCCCTTGCATGCATTGCGCCTGTCACGGCTGCAGCAGCATTTTGGTTTGAGTCTCTGGAAGGGACACTTGAATCAGCTCCATTAGATGAGATTACACACAGGCTTAAAGCTCTTAAGTTAGCTAACTCATTTATTTCAGATGCCGTAGTACATTTAACTAAGCTTACGGCTAAGAATTCCGGATTCGCCATTCAGGCGCGCAGAGCACTGTGGCTAAAATCCTGGTCAGCTGACGTTACTTCTAAGTCTAAATTTCTTAATATACCTTTCAAAGGGCAGACCTTATTCGGGCCCGGATTGAAAGAAATTATCGCTGACATTACAGGAGGTAAAGGCCATGCCCTGCCTCAAGACAGAGCCAAACCTAAGGCTAGACAATCTAATTTTCGTTCCTTACGGAATTTCAAAGCAGGAGCAGCATCAACTTCCTCTGCTCCAAAACAAGAAGGATCTGTTGCTCGCTACAGACAAGGCTGGAGACCTAACCAGTCCTGGAACTAGGGCAAGCAGGCCAGGAAACCTGCTGGTGCCCCTAAAACAGCATGAATTGAGGGCCCCCGATCCGGGAACGGATCTAGTGGGGGGCAGACTTTCTCTCTTCGCCCAGGCTTGGGCAAGAGATGTCCAGGATCCCTGGGCGCTAGAGATAATATCTCAGGGATACCTTCTGGACTTCAAATACTCTCCCCCAAGAGAGAGATTTCATCTGTCAAGGTTGTCAACAAACCAAATAAAGAAAGAGGCGTTTCTACGCTGCGTACAAGAGCTTTTATTAATGGGAGTAATCCATCCAGTTCCACAGTCGGAACAGGGACAAGGGTTTTACTCAAATCTGTTTGTGGTTCCCAAAAAAGAGGGAACTTTCAGGCCAATCCTGGATTTAAAGATCCTAAACAAATTCCTAAGAGTTCCATCGTTCAAAATGGAGTCTATTCGGACAATTTTACCCATGATCCAAAAGGGTCAGTACATGACCACAGTGGATTTAAAGGATGCTTACCTTCACATACCGATTCACAAAGATCATTACCGGTATCTAAGGTTTGCCTTTCTAGACAGGCATTACCAGTTTGTAGCTCTTCCATTCGGATTGGCTACGGCTCCGAGAATCTTCACAAAGGTTCTGGGTGCTCTTCTGGCGGTACTAAGACCGCGAGGAATTGCGGTAGCTCCGTACCTAGACGACATTCTGATACAAGCTTCAAGCTTTCAAACTGCCAAGTCTCATACAGAGTTAGTACTGGCATTTCTAAGGTCGCATGGATGGAAGGTGAACGAAAAGAAGAGTTCTCTCTTTCCACTCACAAGAGTTCCCTTCTTGGGGACTCTTATAGATTCTGTAGAAATGAAGATTTACCTGACAGAAGACAGGTTAACAAAGCTTCAAAATGCATGCCGTGTCCTTCATTCCATTCAACACCCGTCAGTAGCTCAATGCATGGAGGTGATCGGCTTAATGGTAGCAGCAATGGACATAGTACCCTTTGCACGCCTACATCTCAGACCGCTGCAATTGTGCATGCTAAGTCAGTGGAATGGGGATTACTCAGACTTGTCCCCTACTCTGAATCTGGATCAAGAGACCAGAAATTCTCTTCTATGGTGGCTTTCTCGGCCACATCTGTCCAGGGGGATGCCATTCAGCAGGCCGGACTGGACAATTGTAACAACAGACGCCAGCCTACTAGGTTGGGGCGCTGTCTGGAATTCTCTGAAGGCTCAGGGACAATGGAATCAGGAGGAGAGTCTCCTACCAATAAACATTCTGGAATTGAGAGCAGTTCTCAATGCCCTTCTGGCTTGGCCCCAGTTAAAAACTCGGGGGTTCATCAGGTTTCAGTCGGACAACATCACGACTGTAGCCTACATCAACCATCAGGGAGGAACAAGAAGCTCCCTAGCAATGATGGAAGTATCAAAGATAATTCGCTGGGCAGAGTCTCACTCTTGCCACCTGTCAGCAATCCACATCCCGGGAGTGGAGAACTGGGAGGCGGATTTCTTAAGTCGTCAGACTTTTCATCCGGGGGAGTGGGAACTTCATCCGGAGGTCTTTGCCCAAATACTTCGACGTTGGGGCAAACCAGAGATAGATCTCATGGCGTCTCGACAGAACGCCAAGCTTCCTCGTTATGGGTCCAGATCCAGGGATCCGGGAGCGGTTCTGATAGATGCTTTGACAGCACCTTGGACCTTCGGGATGGCTTATGTGTTTCCACCCTTCCCGATGCTTCCTCGATTGATTGCCAGAATCAAACAGGAGAGAGCATCAGTGATTCTAATAGCGCCTGCATGGCCACGCAGGACTTGGTATGCAGATCTAGTGGACATGTCATCCTGTCCACCTTGGTCGCTACCTCTGAAACAGGACCTTCTGATCCAGGGTCCCTTCAAACATCAAAATCTAATTTCTCTGAAGCTGACTGCTTGGAAATTGAACGCTTGATTTTATCAAAACGTGTTTTTTCTGAGTCAGTTATTGATACCTTAATACAGGCTAGGAAGCCTGTTACCAGAAAGATTTACCATAAGATATGGCGCAAATACTTATATTGGTGCGAATCCAAGAGTTACTCATGGAGTAAGGTTAGGATTCCGAGGATATTGTCTTTTCTACAAGAAGGTTTAGAAAAGGGTTTATCCGCTAGTTCCTTAAAGGGACAGATTTCAGCTCTGTCCATTCTTTTACACAAACGTCTGTCAGAAGTTCCGGACGTTCAAGCTTTTTGTCAGACTTTAGCTAGGATCAAGCCTGTGTTTAAAACTGTTGCTCCACCATGGAGTTTGAACTTAGTTCTTAATGTTTTACAGGGGGTTCCGTTTGAACCCCTTCATTCCATTGATATCAAGTTGTTATCTTGGAAAGTTCTGTTTTTAATGGCGATTTCCTCGGCTCGAAGAGTCTCTGAGTTATCTGCCTTACATTGTGATTCTCCTTATCTGATTTTTCATTCAGACAAGGTAGTTCTGCGTACTAAACCTGGGTTCCTACCTAAGGTGGTCACTAACAGGAATATCAATCAAGAGATTGTGGTTCCATCTTTGTGTCCTAATCCTTCTTCGAAAAAGGAACGTCTGCTACACAATCTAGATGTAGTCCGTGCCCTGAAATTTTATCTACAGGCAACTAAGGATTTTCGACAAACGTCTTCCCTGTTTGTCGTTTATTCTGGTCAGAGGAGAGGTCAAAAAGCTTCGGCTACCTCTCTCTCCTTTTGGCTTCGTAGCATAATACGGTTAGCCTATGAGACTGCTGGACAGCAGCCTCCTGAAAGAATTACAGCACATTCTACTAGAGCTGTGGCTTCCACTTGGGCCTTTAGGAATGAGGCTTCTGTTGAACAGATTTGCAAGGCTGCAACTTGGTCTTCTCTTCATACTTTTTCCAAATTTTACAAATTTGACACTTTTGCTTCTTCGGAGGCTGTTTTTGGGAGAAAGGTTCTTCAGGCAGTGGTTCCTTCCGTATAAAGAGCCTGCCTGTCCCTCCCGTCATCCGTGTACTTTAGCTTTGGTATTGGTATCCCATAAGTAATGGATGATCCGTGGACTGGATACACTTAACAAGAGAAAACATAATTTATGCTTACCTGATAAATTTATTTCTCTTGTAGTGTATCCAGTCCACGGCCCGCCCTGTCACTTTAAGGCAGGTAATTTTTCCATTAAACTACAGTCACCACTGCACCCTATGGTTTTCCTTTTTCTGCATGTTTTCGGTCGAATGACTGGTAATGGCAGTTAGGGGAGGAGCTATATAGCAGCTCTGCTGGGTGAATCCTCTTGCACTTCCTGTTGGGGAGGAGTTAATATCCCATAAGTAATGGATGATCCGTGGACTGGATACACTACAAGAGAAATAAATTTATCAGGTAAGCATAAATTATGTTTTATGTGCTACACAATGGCGTGCCACTGGTTGGTCAGACTCGCCTGATTTTAAGGCTTCCCGGATGGCATGTCTATGGTTCGCCATCCTGTCACGAAATGCCGTGCCATGCGTCATCACGCTAGGCACGCTTACGTGCTTATGTGACGTCATTGCCGTAATGGGGAAGACGCGAGCGGCTGTGTGGCGGTAATTTGAATTCCAGATGATCTTTAAAAGGGGTATGTTTTTAATGTGTGTGTTAGATGATTTTGAGTGTGTGTTGTACATTTTTGAACATGTGTTGAAATTTGACAAAGGCACAATGCCGTGCCGAAACGTTATGTCTCCTTTTTAAAACGACTCAATAAATTTGGATGTTTTACTAAGACCAATGAGTGCCTGCATTTTTGGATCGTCTATATATATATATATATGTAGATAAATATAATGATAGATGTAATAAATAATATGCAATGATATAATAAAGATAAATAAACACTATTGAGAAAGTACCAAAAATGAACCCAAAATGGGATATTAAAAGGACAGTAAACACCTTAAGATTTTGAAATAACATTTTAGCTATGTGTAATGAAAAAACTTGTCGCCTTTCATGTAATTTCACTCTAAAAATTGAGCAATTTCTAATTCTCAGAACCTAAAATGCACCTGTGTCACAGCTAACCCTGCTACATATCTGTACATATCTACAAAACAATGCATTTTTATACTATGTTAATGACAGTGGCTAGCTTTTCTGTTTTAATACTATTCATTTAAATATTTTTTTTATGTAAGAAAGAAAACATTTTAAAATATTTTATTTCTGTTCTTTCATAGGGTGCATTTCAGTAAAAAGCATAAATGCTTCTAGTAAAATGTATTACTGCTTTTCAGTGGCATATGGACATATGCTGTGGGTGCCAGTGCACCAGTACTTAAATGCTACACCTTCTCAGAGAATCAGCAGGGACTGTATGATACAAATTAAAGGGAAAGTAAAGTCAAAATTAAACTTGTAATTCACTTCTTAATTCTTTTAAACATTTAAATATTTATATTTTTTAAATTATTATTTTATATTATTTTGTTTATTTAATTTAAATATGAAAGTTATGTGTTTTGTTTTTTTTAATTTCCCCAGAAAGGCTGGAATGCATTCTGTAGCACTGAATACTGACCCTGCAACCTTCTACAGAGTGATTTCTTGATCACTTTAGCAGTTCATTTATCTGCCCCAGTTGCTAAGAGCAGAGGAGGAGACAAGTTATACACTTAAAGAGACACTGAACCCAAATTTTTTTCTTTCGTGATTTAGATAGAGCATACAATTTTAAGCAACTTTCCAATTTACTCCTATTTTCATTTGTTTCATTCTCTTGGTATCTTTATTTGAAATGCAAGAATGTAAGTTTAGATTCCGGCCCATTTTTGGTGAACAACCTGGGTTGTTCTTGCTGATTGGTGGATAAATTCATCCACCAATAAAAAGTGCTGTACAGAGTCTGAACCAAAAAAAAAAAGCTTAGATGCTTTCTTTTTCAAATAATGATAGCAAGAGAATGAAGACAAATTGATAATAGGAGTAAACTAGAAACTTGCTTAAAATTGCATGCTCTATCTGAATCACAAAAGAAAATTTGGGTTCAGTGTCCCAAGGTATATGTCCCTGTAATGGTTCCTAACTGTTTATATTTTTAAACAGATATTTTATAGTTCAAGCATATCCTATACATAAAACCCTTCCTTTAATATTTGTTGTTCAGCAGAGCAGCTCAGCTGTCAGACTAGGGGACACTTACTCTGTCATGGAGCAGCAAATAAAGACCAATTTTAGCTCATAAAACGTGTATTATGTTTTCAGATTCACAAACTGTTATCTGGGGACTCACAAAACAAAAGCCTAAACCAAAAGTAACAATAAAATAATGAATAATGATAATAAGAGAGTTACCATGGTTTCGATTTAAAAAAACTTGTTTCTCACGTCAACATCGCCACTCAAAAAGTAAAAAATTCACAAAGATTTGTACCCGCACCAAACACAGCCGTAAGCTGCAAGACTGACTCTGTCATAATCTATTTGATAAGTGTTCACCTCTTGGAGCATAGATTTTTTTTATTGCACTGTTGGTTGCATAACTATGTGCTTAAAGGGACATGAAGCCCCAAAATTTTATTTCCTGATTCAGATAGATTATACATTTTTAAACAACTTTCCAATTTACTTCTGGTATTAATTTTGTTTCATTCTCTTGGTATCTTTAATTGAAGAAGCAGCAATGCACTACTGGGAGCTAGCTGAACACATTTGTAAGCCAATGAAAATGGGAATACTAGTTCAACCACCAATCAGCAGCTAGCTTCAAGCTTATGAATCTATCTAGATATGCTTTTTAACTAATGATACAAAGAGAATGAAGCAAATTAACTAATAGAAGTAAATTGGAAAGTTGTTTAAAATTGTATATTATATCTGAATCATGAAAGAAAAAAAAATGACAAGAGGAATATATTGTATGTACAGCCACCAATCATCCGCTAGCCTCTAGTAGTACATTACTACTTCTGAGCCTACCAAGGTATGTTTTCTAACAAATAACACCAAGTGAACAAACTTAATTTGATAACAGTACATCCAAAAGTCTCTTAAAATTGCATGCTCTATCTGAACCATGAAAGTTTAATAATGATTTTTATGTCCCTTTAACTCCCCCCCCATAACATCATAAATGGGTCTTTCCTCCACCATCTCTTAAACATCCCACTGCTTAATTCCAGAGCCTTTAACTGGCCTCACATCTCTAGCAGCAATCTTCAGACACCTTTCTAACAGATCACCATACACTCCACCATACACAGCCAATGACAGGGCAGGTTCTAGACCATCACTTTTGGAGGGTGTTAATAAATATTACCACAAAACTATGTAGCAAAGCTGGGGGATGCTTTAGTGAAGAGGCATCAGTTTTTATGACCAGTTGGTGTGTCCCTATTTAAATTCCCAGAGCACAAGACAACAACAATGTTCAACCTTATAAATGATTTTTGTTGACACCTTTGAGAACAATCTCTTTCCATATACACGTAGGTTTACTATTCATAAAAGTCTGTAAACATCTTTTTAATTTTTGTTTGCATATCCAAATTACTTTGAGTGTTGTCACCCTATGGAAGAAAAGGGGAAGCCAGATGTGGGGTCCTTGCTCGTATGCTAAGAGGGTAGTGGCATCTCTCCCAACGTAATGGCTGCCTCCCATGTGCCCCTCAACTGCTGATGATTTTTCCAGCCCCGCCTGGTCCCGCCCACACACCACGCCCACATCACGCCTGGTTAAGCCACTCCCATTGAGGTTCTGCCTACAGTACGTCCTGTCCTGCAACTCCTGTAGTGGCCCCATGATCCCCAAAGTGCTGGTGAGCCACGAGCAAGTGCCCCCCTATTATTACTTTCTGGTAATGCCACTGCTAGAGGAATGTGGCTTTACTGACAAGTCAAGAGAGTCTGGTGTTGGTTCAGAGGGGCATTGTCTATTATGGCAGATGAACTAAAGGATGTTTTGTATTTAATGAAAGGGATATTAAAAAAACGTTAAATGATTCAGAATTTACTTCTGTTATAAAATGTGTTTCATTCTCTTGATATCCTTTGTGGAAAGATCAGCAAATCACTACTATAAACACAACCGCGAGCCGCAAGACCAGCTTCATTATAATCTAGGGAGCCACATCTATCTGGTAACTATTCACCTCTTACTGCATAGATATATTTTGTTTATTGGACTGATGTTTGCATATACGTATGTGCTTAACCCCAGGAATGCACTGTAACCAGCTAGCTCCCAGTACTGCACTGCGGCTCCTGGGCCTACCTAGGTATGCTTTTCAACAAAGGATGCACAAAGCAAATTAGATAAAAGAAATAAACTGGAAAATTGTTTAAAATTGTTTCTCTATCTGAAACATGAAACTTTCATATTGACTTTACTGTCCCTTTAAGCTAAAAGGGACTGCACCATGAGTGGCACTTACCTACAAGTATGAATAGCTGTTGCTTTCCAGGTTTCAAGCATTCTCAGTTTCACGTGTCTCTCTATTTCCCCTTTTGAAAATGCAAATACAAATAAATATCAATGGGTAAATCTTTATTCAAACTATTCCATAAACCAGATACTGGAAACAGCAGCACTAACGAATGCAACACTCCTAAGTAAAACAGATATAAGCTTTTAATTATACTCTGTACCTGTTTCCTAATTCCAATTTCATTTGAAAAGTGAATTTGTTAAATAACCATAAATGTAGATAATGCAGAAAACATATATTCCTCACATCCATTAGTTGTCTATATTAAAGGGATATGTATGAAACCCCATTTTCATTTCTGATTCAGACAGAGCATACAATTTCTAAAAATTCTCCAATTGTCTTCTGTTATTTGTTGCTTTGTTCTCATGGTAGTATTTGCTGAAGAGATACCTGGGTATGTGTCTGGCGCTGTTGCAAATGGATAACATTCTGACAGAACGGCTTCCATATAGTGTTCCAGACACGGCTACTCTCTTGAACTTAGCTCTCTGCTTTTCAATAAAAGATAATGAGCTAGATTACAATTGGAGCGCTAATTTTTTTTTTTTATATTTATTTTAATATATATTTCCAAAGCATTTTAAACAGAAAAAAGAAAATCATGCATAATTGTAACATAGAATTTCTGTATGTACGTAATTACGTTTCCCTATAGCCGGATATCCAGGCTGCTGGGAGATCATGGAGTGCTAATTTATTACATGTCCATAACCTGACAAATTTGCCCACTTATGGGCACGCGATAAATAAGCAGCCATTACAAGTGGCTGGTTATTAGTGATGTCGCGAACCTAAAATTTTGCGTTCGCGAACGGCAAACGCGAACTTCCACAAAAGTTCGCGAACCGGGCGAACCGCCATAGACTTCAATAGGCAGGCGAATTTTAAAACCCAAAGGGACTCTTTCTGGCCACAAAAGTGATGAAAAGTTGTTTCAAGGGGACTAACACCTGGACTGTGGTATGCCGGAGGGGGATCCATGGCAAACTCCCATGGAAAATTACATAGTTGATGCAGAGTCTGGTTTTAATCCATAAAGGGCATAAATCACCTAACATTCCTAAATTGTTTGGAATAACGTGCTTTAAAACATCAGGTATGATGTTGTATCGTTCAGGTAGTGTAAAGGTTTTTTTTTTTGGAAATGTACACTACTGAGGGAAACTGACTGCTATTATTTCACAGTAAAAAAAGGTTGTTTTTTTTTTTAAATGTATGTACTACTGTTTTAGTAGATATGACTTGCACTGGTGTCACACTGTGCCCTGGCAGGACCTGTAGTGCACACGTGTGAGGGAAACTGACTGCTATTATTTCACAATAAAAAAGGTTTTTTTTTAAATGTATGTACACTACTGTTTTAGCAGATATGACTTGCACTGGTGTGACACTGTGCCCTGGCAGGACCTCAAACGCACACGTGTGAAGGAAAATGACTGCTATTATTTCAAATTAAAAAAAGTTTTTTTTTTTATTTTAAATGTACACTACTTTTTTTAGCAGATATGACTTGCACTGGTGTCAAACTGTGCCCTGGCAGGACCTCAAACGCACACGTGTGAAGGAAAATGACTGCTATTATTTCAAATTAAAAAAAAGTTTTTTTGTTTTTTTTTAAATGTACACTACTGTTACACCAGATATGAGTGGTGGCACTGGGCAAGTGGGCACAGTATACACTGTGAGCCTGAGCTGGCAGGAAGGCTGCAATTAGATTACACAGGGAAAAAAAAAGCAGACTGATGTTCTAGCCCTAAAAAGGGCTTTTTGGGGTGCTGTCCTTACAGCAGAGATCAGTTGTGTCCTTCAGGACTGTAGTGGACACTGAATACACTAGCCTAGCTATCGATTTCCCTATTAAATCAGCAGCAGCTACACTGTCCCTCCTCTCACTAAGAATGCAGGCTCCGAATGAATCTAAAATTGATGCTGTCCAGGAGGTGGGAGGATCTGGGAGGGAGGGTCTGCTGCTGATTGGCTGGAATGTGTCTTGTGACTGTGAGCTACAGGGTCAAAGTTTACTCAATGATGACGAATAGGGGGCGGATCGAACATCGCATATGTTCGCCGTCCGCTGCGAACGTGAACATGCTATGTTCGCTGCGAACTATTCGCGGCAGAACTGTTCGCGACATCACTACTGGTTATTGCTACCGCGAGCTTGTGGTAGCAAGTAGTGCTCAGAAAATTAACCAGAGATCAGATCTCTGGTTAATTTTCTAAAAGTGCCCCCAAAATAAAGGGTCTTTTAGTTTCTTTTCATAAAGATAAGGGTCTTTTAGTTTCTTTTCATAAAAAAACTACTGCACTAGGCAGTTTTTAGAGGTTAAAAGTGGCAGATGTGGGGTGTTAGAAAAAAAACGGCACTGAAAAGTGCCTTTACATAGGGGTCTATGGGAACGGTGTGTTCCCTGTAAATATATATGTATATATACACATATAGTTATGTGTTCATATGTATATAGTCTTATACATATATATTTATGTGTTCATATGTATATAGTCTTATACATATATATTTATGTGTTCATATGTATATGTATATATTCTTATATATATATATTTATGTGTTCATATGTATATAGTCTTATACATATATATTTATGTGTTCATATGTATATGTATATATTGTTATACATATATATTTATGTGTTCATATGTATATAGTCTTATATATATATATATATATATATATATTTATGTGTTCATATGTATATAGTCTTATACATATATATTTATGTGTTCATATGTATTTGTATATATTCTTATACATATATATATATATTTATGTGTTCATATGTATATGTATATATTCTTATACATATATATTTATGTGTTCATATGTATATAGTCTTATACATATATATTTATGTGTTCATATGTATATGTATATATTCTTATACATATATATTTATGTGTTCATATGTATATAGTCTTATACATATATATTTATGTGTTCATATGTATATGTATATATTCTTATACATATATATTTATGTGTTCATATGTATATGTATATATTCTTATACATATATATTTATGTGTTCATATGTATATAGTCTTATACATATATATTTATGTGTTCATATGTATATAGTCTTATACATATATATTTATGTGTTCATATGTATATAGTCTTATACATATATATTTATGTGTTCATATGTATATGTATATATTCTTATACATATATATTTAAAATTGCCATCACTGTGCAACTTACCCCCTTTGCTGTACTAGTTCTCATGCCATTTCTGACGACATGAGAACGAGGCTCCCATTGGAGTCCATGGAAGTGCGCTGGCGTTACTCAGTTGAGCGCAAATATCACTTTAGCGGAATAAATCTTTTGCGCTCAATTTGTAAGCTCAACCAATAGAAGTAAATTGGAAAGTTGCTTAAAATTGCATGCTCTATCTGAATCATAAAGAAAAATGTGGTGTTTCAAAGTTAAAACATATCCGATTCCTGACTTTTATGTAATATTAGTGAACGGTTACAAAACATTCAGCATTACTATAACTCACCAGTAGATGGCAGACACATACCTTGTTATAGACTGCAGAACAATCGGATGTGAATAGACCAGAATTGGAAGCTTATGTCCTGGTACAAAGAAAAATGTAAATTACTTTGTGTCACATTTTTTTTATTATCAAGAGTTTATCATCATAATGATAAAGTAATTCTGTTTTAAAATATCCAGCATGTTAATCATATGTAGACATCCTGAAAGAAAAGAATATTTTCAAAATGACCCATGTTCTACAATATTTGGACATTGTCAATCAAAGCTGTAATTATTGTATATCCAGTAAAATGTCATATTGTCATTCTACACATTAAATATAAAATTTTGTATGTTGAAAAATATTTTTCAAACATATTGCTATTTTACATATGAAAAAAATGTATAAACAAAAATGTCTGTTACACAGGAAACTTTATATTACTTTTTACGCAATTTCTGTTCTATCTGGATATATTTTCACTTTTAAAAGTAGTTCTAAATTGGACAACCATGTAATTAGCAGTGAGCTATATTGCTTTAGATCTACATACAAAATAAATATTTTAAACGTGTTAATTAAAGGGACACTGAACTCAAATTTTTTCTTTCGTGTTTCAGATAGAGCATGCAATTTTAAGCAACTTTCTAATTTACTCCTATTATCAAATTTTCTTCATTCTCTTGGTATGTTTATTTGAAAAGCAAGAATTTAAGTTTAGATGCCGGCCCATTTTTGGTGAACAACCTGGGTTGTCCTTGCTGATTGGACAGCACCAATAAACAAGTGCTGTCCATGGTACTGAACCAAAAATGTGCTGGCTCCTTAGCTTAGATGCCTTCTTTTTCAAATAAAGATAGCAAGAGAATGAAGAAAAATTGATAATAGAAGTAAATTAGAAAGTTGCTTTAAATTGCATGCTCTATCTAAATCATGAAAGAAAAAAATTGGGTTCAGTATCCCTTTAAAGTTGCATTGTTTTGCAGTAGGGTACACTTGAAAAGCACTGAACGTTGTTCTCTCTATTGCTTTAGCCAATCAGGGACAAATATAAATTATTTCCTGTACTGATTAAGCAATTAAACAGTCACTGCGTAGCATGTATCTTGGTCAGAGATTTAGCACACCTGCGGTATCCAGCATGCAGATTTTATAGCACCCTAGGCTTTTCAAGCACTAATATATTGCTTTCAACTTGTAATATGAGCATAAAAATTCTAGCGATATTGATTGCACTCAAGTGATGATATCCAACAATATTGCTAATATTTTTCTGCTCCACTTGTTATCTGGTCCTTTATGGGGAATTCAAGTTGAGTTTAAAGGGGCATTAAAATCATTAAAAGGGGTTTTTAAATGTATTAAATGTTTTTTCTATGCATGATGTTCCCCTCCACAAATAGAACTATGGGTGGTGTCTTGGTCAGCCACTGTGCAGTAAATCATGACAGATTTGTTGTGCACAAACATGCATTTCCTGTTAGCATTACAATAATTTAAACTCTTTAACTTAAACATATATTTAACCATATTCAATAGCTATTTGTCATGTGCAGGAGATATTGTTTTGAGTTTAATGTCACTTTAAGCAGTGGTAGATACTATAGTTGGGGTTAATTCCTTCTCATTACCAAACATTCTGGCAGCTTTAGCTTCAGCAGACACTGGATAAATCCTACTGCCTCCTATAAACCAACAGGCACTTGCACTTATGTCTCACTTAATAACTTTAGACACAAGCTGTGTAGTCTTTGAGTTCTGAGACCCTATGGACTTTCTTTGGGTTTTTTATCTCCCAGCCTCAGACAAAACAGGAAGCGTAGCCAGCTCCCAGGAGTATCACTTTACTTCAAGATGCTGCACTGAAGTAAAGAAGATTAAGCAAAGGATTATCCAGAATTCTCTCACACAAAGGGCAGTTTGAGACCCTAATCCATCCTCTAATTACAGCATCTAAGAGAATATGCATCAGCCAATAAAATGCCATGGGGCTGAACTCATAAAGGTACCTGTGCAGGCCAACAGACTGCAAGGGATTGTTCAGAATCTGTGATTGGCTGAAGGTAATAGTGGTTACAAGACAGAAAGATTCCCCAGTAATGACACACTTCATCTTGTCATTTACATGTCACTTACCAAAAGCCATTGTATCAACATTAGATTAATGTCATCCAAAGGATTAGGGGACAGATTTGCATTGATTGCTCTGCTGTTTTGTTATGGGACAGACAGTTATACTGGCAGAATAATGTTTCCGGTTTTACCTGGAATTAGATGTCTATTGTATATGAAAATAGAACAGGGGAACATACAATTATGGTAGAAATAAATTAATTACCTATTTTGGCAATTACATTGTTTTTGCCTTTTTTATTTTGTATTACACAAACTGATAATACTTTATTGTTGTAGAATTCACAAAGGAAAGAGTGTATATTGTATAATGCCCATAGGTGTAGATTCTATTTCAGTGGAACGTTTAACTATATTTGTTCTGCAAATCTTTCCATTAACTGGAATAAGTTACATCATACTAGCAAAAAAAAAAAAAGGGTTTGGTCAAATATAAAAAAACAGCGTTTTTTGGGTTATTATTGCTTTTGTCTGTAAGAAATGAATGAACGGTCCCATTAATAAAATCAAAAAGTGAAGAAATGCAAAAATATTTTGTTAATTCATTCATGCAAAAGGCAGTAGGGAAATTCTTTAAATTTGCACTGTTCAATAATGATCCAGCAATATAATTGTTAGTTGATTGATTTCTGCGTCAGTCAATAAGTATGTAGGCTCCACATTTGTTCTTGCCCATTTTTAAAATGCTGCTGGCTTTTAGCAGGAGCGCTAACTACTACTTTAACTTTATTTAAAGTTTACAATTTCACCCAGCTGGTCCTCTGCTGCCCTTAAGATGTACCCCTTAGAAAATAGCAGGTATACAGATTTTTAAAGAATGGCCCATGAATGAAAATTGGATGAAATTACAATTATTATGGCAATAGAATCATACAGTTATGTCCATTTAATAAAGTTGATTAATGGAAGCGATTGTGGCCAATATCAACTATATAGGATGATCTGTATAACAAACTTGTGGTTTTAAGAGTTCAATACTCATCTCTGAAGTATCATTTAGTTTGCTTACTAAAAGGCATCTATTTTATTTTCCTTATTTTCTAGGTTGTTCCCTTTCAAGCAGTTTGTTCGTTCTGTGCTCACTGGCTCAGAGATGTATTTTTGACTGCTTCAATCATTAATTGTTTAAATTGTAAATTCATTTGTGACAAACAGCCCATTTTATCCATATAAAATGCAAATCATAATGCATTTTGCATTGTGTCATTTCATCAGCAGCTTTGCTACAGAACAATGTGTCATTTTATGTCTATTTTGCATATGTTCTTCATTTAAAGTATGATCGATACAAATACCCCAGTCACTAAAGATATAAGTAGTCACATAGTGTCAGCATGATTCTGTGTTAGAATTCTAATCACTGGATCAAATGAGGTTAAGATAAGTGCACATAACCTGATTTAGTGAATTACTGCAGTATGTTTGGCTTCAGAATATACCAGTATCAACTATTAAGTCTTCAGCGATAGTTGATTACTATAAAAAATGTCAATTTTAAATAAATCAGCGGTTTCTCAGATATTTGTAAGAGAAACAAAACGCCACAGTTATTACAGTTAATTAAAATCTTCTTGAAGGGACAGTCTACTTAAAGATTTGTATTGTTTAAAAAGGTAGCTAATCCCTTTAGTACCCATTCCCCAGTTTTGCATAACCAAAACCGTTATATTAATATACTTTTTACCTCTGTGATTACCTTGTACCTAAGCCTCTACAGACAGCTCCTTATCTCAGTTCTTTTGACCAAGTTGCATTTTAGCCAAACAGTGCTGACTAACTTACTGCACGGGAGTGAGCACAATGTTATATATATGACACACATGAACTAGCACTATCTAACTGTGATAAACTGTCAAAATGTCCTGAGAAAAGAGGTGGCCTTCATCGACTTAGAAATCAGTTTAGGAGCCTATCTAGGTTTAGCTTTCCAAGAGAAGAAAGACAATTTGATGATAAAAGTAAATCGGAAAGTTGTTGAGAATGCACGCCCTTTCTGAATCATGAAAGTTTAATTTTGACTTGACTGTGCCTTTAAAGGGATACTGAACCCAAAGTTTTTTCTTTCATGATTCATATAGAACATGCAATTTTAAGCAACTTCCTTATTTACTCCTATTATAAAATTGTCTTCATTCTCTTGGTATCTTTATTTGAAAAAGCAGGAATGTAAGCATAGGAGCTGGACCATTTTTGGTTCAGGACCCTGGATAGCACTTGATAGTAGGAGTCAATTAGAAAGTTGCTTAAAATTGCCTGCTCTATCTAAATCATGAAAGACAAAATGTGGGTTCAGTATCCCTTTAAGTAAAGTGGCATTACACCCCATTACATTACCTTAGTATGCACACACAGTTTTACATCAGATCCAATTGGCTTCTGTGTATTCACACTGGAGTGAAGTGGTCTAAGTGGATCATATATCTGGCTAAGAATTACAGTGGATATTTTCATGATTTAACCATGAATGACAATTCATACAAACTCTAGATATTTGAAACAAACCAGTTGAGTGGTTTTTGAGATATTTGCTAGAGATTATAGCATACATCTCATAGAACCATGTGAAGTGTAATGAAAAACTTTAGTTAAAGTGATGGTAAACTTGACATGTTTTTATAATCAGGTAAGAATCTAAGCAATATTTTAGATGGACTTTAAATGATTACTGTAACTTACTTTTTAATCAAGCTGTGCCACTCTAATACCCCGCGCTCCGGCCGCCCACTTCAAAATTAATATTTTTTGTGAGCTAACAATTTGAACTGTTCTCCAATCAGTGCTCTAGCCATATGGCACTTTTTTTTGTAGCTAGAGTGCTGGTTGGAGAACAGTTCAAACCTTTAGCTTACAACAAATATTAGTTTTGATGTGGAAGACCAGAAGTGTAAGGTATTAGAATGGTACAGCTAGATTAAATAGTAAGATAGAGCACATATTCATTAGATTCTGAACCTGATTTTTAAAAATGTAAACTTTACCATCATTTTAAGGCTACAGCCCCAATGGTTGAACATATTGTCTGGAAATTATCAAGATTGAGATAGAATACAGTGGCATCTTTTGCCTTTTTAAAATTAAAATCTGCAAATTTGAGCAGCCTTTGCTAAGACATTTAGCTTTAAATATATATATATATTTTAATAAATATTTATTTGTGGAATAAGTTTTATTGCAATATGAACTTACATAAAATTAACCTTTGATCATATCTAATTTTGAGCTGTTACAGAGAAGAGGAATTCATGAGTCTAGTAACTCTAATACTTCTTTTCATGGATCATCAGCGTGTTTCTGATTGTTTCACTTAAAGGGACAGTCTAGTCAAAATTAAACTTTCATGATTTAGATAGGGAATGCAATTTTAAACAACTTTCCAATTCACTTATATAATCAAATTTGCTTTGTTCTCTTGGTATTCTTTGTGGAAAGCTAAACTTAGGCAGGCTCATATGCTAATTTCTAAAACCTCAAAGGCCACTCCTTATTTCAATGCAATTGGCAGCTAGAGGGCGTAATTTCATGTGTTTGATATAAATAACACTGTGACCACACCCTGAATTTACATGTGAGAGCACACTGATTGGCTAAATGCAAGTCTGACAAAACAACTGAAATAAGGGGGCAGTCTTCAAAGGCTTAGATACAAGGTAATCACAGAGGTAAAAAGTATATTAATATAACCATGTTAGTTATGCAAAACAGGAGAATGTGTAATAAAGGGATTATCTATCTTTTTAAACAATAACAATTCTGGAGTAGACTGTCCCTTTTAAGCTTTGTGAATTTAAGGTTATGTAAAAGAAAATTAACTTGTAGTCGACTTAAAGGGACATGAAATCTATTTTTCTTCTGTTATGTGCGATCAGTCCACGGGTCATCATTACTTCTGGGATATAACTCCTCCCCAACAGGAAATGCAAGAGGATTCACCCAGCAGAGCTGATATAGCTCCTCCCCTCTACGTCAGTCCCAGTCATTCTCTTGCACCCAACGACTAGATAGGATGTGTGAGAGGACTATGGTGATTATACTTAGTTTTTATGACTTCAATCAAAAGTTTGTTATTTTACAATAGCACCGGAGCGTGTTATTACTTCTCTGGCAGAGTTTGAAGAAGAATCTACCAGAGTTTTTTTACTATGATTTTAACCGGAGTAGTTAAGATCATATTGCTGTTCTCGGCCATCTGAGGGAGGTAAAGGCTTCAGATCAGGGGACAGCGGGCAGATGAATCTGCATTGAGGTATGTAGCAGTTTTTATTTTCTGAATGGAATTGATGAAAAAATCCTGCTATACCGTTATAATGACATGTATGTATACACTTCAGTATTCTGGGAATGGTTTTTCACCGGAACTACTCTGTTAAAGGTCACTAATCCTTTTAATAAATATTGTCATGTTAAACGTTTTTGCTGGAATGTAGAATCGTTTACATTGCTGAGGTACTGAGTAAATAAATGTTTGGGCATTATTTTCCACTTGGCAGTTGTCTGCTTTAAATTGTGACAGTTTCGTTTCTCCTCACTGCTGTGTGTGAGAGGGAGGGGCCGTTTTTGGCGCTCTTTTGCTACGCATCAAAAAATTCCAGTCAGCTACTATTATATTTCCTGCATGATCCGGTTCACTGACAGATCTCAGGGGTCTTCAAACTTCTTTGAAGGGAGGTACATTCTCTCAGCAGAGCTGTGAGAATTTTTATTGACTGTGAATAAAAACGTTACTCTATAATTTTTTATGTCAAATTTAGTTATTTACTAATGGGAACAAACCTTTGCTAAAAGTTGTGTTATTTTAAACTTGATGCTATAACTGTTTCAGTTCATTATCTCAACTGTCATTTAATCGTTTAAGTACCTCTTTGAGGCACAGTACGTTTTTGCTAAAAAAGATTATAACCAAGTTGCAAGTTATTGCTAGTGTGTTAAACATGTCTGACTCAGAGATTATCTGTGTCATTTGTTCCAATGCCAAGGTGGAGCCCAATAGAAATTTATGTACTAACTGTATTGATGCTACTTTAAATAAAAGTCAATCTGTACAATGTGAACAAATTTCACCAAACTGCGAGGGGAGAGTTATGCCGACTAACTCGCCTCACGCGGCAGTACCTGCATCTCCCGCCCGGGAGGTGAGTGATATTATGGCGCCTAATACATCTGGGCGGCCATTACAGATAACATTACATGATATGGCTACTGTTATGACTGAAGTTTTGTCTAAATTACCAGAACTAAGAGGCAAGCGTGATCACTCTGGGGTGAGAACAGAGTGCGCTGACAATACTAGGGCCATGTCTGATACTGCGTCACAGCTTGCAGAGCATGAGGACGGAGAGCTTCATTCTGTGGGTGACGGTTCTGATCCAAACAGATTGGATTCAGATATTTCAAATTTTAAATTTAAATTGGAGAACCTCCGTGCATTACTAGGGGAGGTCTTAGCAGCTCTCAATGATTGTAACACCGTTGCAATACCAGAGAAAATGTGTAGGTTGGATAAATACTTTGCGGTACCGGCGAGTACTGACGTTTTTCCTATACCTAAGAGATTAACTGAAATTGTTACTAAGGAGTGGGATAGACCCGGTGTGCCGTTCTCACCCCCTCCAATATTTAGAAAGATGTTTCCAATAGACGCCACTACTCGGGACTTATGGCAAACGGTCCCTAAGGTGGAGGGAGCAGTTTCTACTTTAGCTAAGCGTACCACTATCCCGGTGGAGGATAGCTGTGCTTTTTCAGATCCAATGGATAAAAAATTAGAGGGTTACCTTAAGAAAATGTTTGTTCAACAAGGTTTTATATTGCAACCCCTTGCATGTATCGCGCCGATTACGGCTGCGGCAGCATTTTGGATTGAGTCTCTGGAAGAGAACCTTAGTTCATCTACGCTAGACGACATTATGGACAGGCTTAGAGTCCTTAAACTAGCCAATTCATTCATTTCGGAGGCCGTAGTACATTTAACCAAACTTACGGCTAAGAACTCTGGATTCGCCATACAGGCACGTAGAGCACTGTGGCTAAAATCCTGGTCAGCTGATGTTACTTCTAAGTCTAAATTACTTAATATACCTTTCAAGGGGCAGTCTTTATTTGGGCCCGGGTTGAAAGAAATTATCGCTGACATTACAGGAGGTAAGGGCCACGCCCTACCTCAAGACAAAGCCAAAGCTAAGGCTAGACAGTCTAATTTTCGTCCCTTTCGGAATTTCAAACCTGGAGCAGCGTCAACCTCCGCTGCACCAAAACAGGAAGGAGCTGTTGCTCGTTACAGACAAGGCTGGAAACCTAACCAGTCCTGGAATAAGGGCAAACAGGCCAGGAAACCTGCTGCTGCCCCAAAGACAGCATGAACCGAGAGCCCCCGATCCGGGACCGGATCTAGTGGGGGGCAGACTTTCTCTCTTCGCTCAGGCCTGGGCAAGAGATGTTCAGGATCCCTGGGCGCTGGAGATCATATCTCAGGGATACCTTCTAGACTTCAAATTATCTCCCCCAAAAGGGAGATTTCATCTGTCAAGGTTGTCAACAAACCAGATAAAGAAAGAAGCGTTTCTACGCTGTGTACAAGATCTGTTATTAATGGGAGTGATCCATCCAGTTCCGCGGTCGGAACAAGGACAAGGGTTCTACTCAAACCTGTTTGTGGTTCCCAAAAAAGAGGGAACTTTCAGGCCAATCTTAGATTTAAAGATTCTAAACAAATTCCTAAGAGTTCCATCGTTCAAAATGGAAACTATTCGGACAATCTTACCTATGATCCAAAAGGGTCAGTACATGACCACAGTGGATTTAAAAGATGCTTACCTTCACATACCGATTCACAAAGATCATCAACGGTATCTACGGTTTGCCTTCCTAGACAGGCACTACCAGTTTGTAGCTCTTCCATTCGGATTGGCTACGGCCCCAAGAATCTTCACAAAGGTTCTGGGCGCCCTTCTGGCGGTACTAAGACCGCGAGGGATTTCGGTAGCTCCGTACCTAGACGACATTCTAATACAAGCTTCAAGCTTTCAAACTGCCAAGTCTCATACAGAGTTAGTTCTGGCATTTCTAAGGTCGCATGGATGGAAAGTGAACGAAAAGAAAAGTTCTCTTTTTCCTCTCACAAGAGTTCCATTCTTGGGGACTCTTATAGATTCTGTAGAAATGAAGATTTACCTGACAGAAGACAGGTTAACAAGGCTTCAGGATGCATGCCGTGTCCTTCATTCCATTCAACACCCGTCAGTAGCTCAATGCATGGAGGTGATCGGCTTAATGGTAGCGGCAATGGACATAGTACCTTTTGCACGCCTACACCTCAGACCGCTGCAATTGTGCATGCTAAGTCAGTGGAATGGGGATTACTCAGATTTGTCCCCTACCCTGAATCTGAATCAAGAGACCAGAAATTCTCTTCTATGGTGGCTTTATCGGCCACACCTGTCCAGGGGGATGCCATTCAGCAGGCCAGACTGGACAATCGTAACAACAGACGCCAGCCTGCTAGGTTGGGGCGCTGTCTGGAATTCTCTGAAGACTCAGGGATTATGGAATCAGGAGGAGAGTCTCCTTCCAATAAACATTCTGGAATTGAGGGCAGTTCTCAATGCCCTTCTAGCTTGGCCCCAATTAACAACTCAGGGGTTCATCAGGTTTCAGTCGGACAATATCACGACTGTAGCTTACATCAACCATCAGGGAGGGACAAGAAGCTCCCTAGCAATGATGGAAGTATCAAAGATAATTCGCTGGGCAGAGTCTCACTCTTGCCACCTGTCAGCAATCCACATCCCGGGAGTGGAGAACTGGGAGGCGGATTTCTTGAGTCGCCAGACTTTTCATCCGGGAGAGTGGGAACTTCATCCGGAGATTTTTGCCCAAATACTTCGACGTTGGGGCAAACCAGAGATAGATCTCATGGCGTCTCGCCAGAACGCCAAACTTCCTCACTACGGGTCCAGATCCAGGGATCCGGAAGCGGTTCTGATAGATGCTTTGACAGCACCTTGGAACTTCGGGATGGCTTATGTGTTTCCACCCTTCCCGCTGCTTCCTCGATTGATTGCGAAAATCAAACAAGAGAGAGCATCTGTGATTCTAATAGCGCCTGCATGGCCACGCAGGACTTGGTATGCAGATCTAGTGGACATGTCATCCTGTCCACCTTGGTCTCTACCTCTGAGACAGGACCTTCTGATACAGGGTCCATTCAAACATCAAAATCTAACTTCTCTGAAACTGACTGCTTGGAAATTGAACGCTTGATTTTATCAAAGCGTGGTTTTTCTGAGTCGGTTATTGATACCCTGATCCAGGCTAGGAAGCCTGTTACCAGAAAGATTTACCATAAAATATGGCGCAAATACCTATACTGGTGCGAATCCAAACGTTACTCCTGGAGTAAGGTTAGGATCCCTAGGATATTGTCTTTTCTACAAGAAGGTTTAGAAAAGGGTTTATCGGCTAGTTCATTAAAGGGACAGATTTCAGCTCTGTCCATCTTGTTACACAGGCGTCTGTCAGAAAATCCAGACGTCCAGGCTTTTTGTCAAGCTTTAGCTAGGATCAAGCCTGTGTTTAAAGCCGTTGCTCCGCCATGGAGTTTAAACTTAGTTCTTAACGTTTTACAAGGTGTTCCATTTGAACCCCTTCATTCCATTGATATAAAATTGTTATCTTGGAAAGTTCTGTTTTTAATGGCTATTTCCTCGGCTCGAAGAGTCTCTGAGTTATCAGCATTACATTGTGATTCTCCTTATCTGATTTTTCACTCAGATAAAGTAGTTCTGCGTACTAAACCTGGGTTCTTACCTAAGGTAGTTACTAACAGGAATATCAATCAAGAGATTGTTGTTCCATCCTTGTGTCCAAATCCTTCTTCAAAGAAGGAACGTCTTCTACACAATCTGGATGTAGTTCGTGCCCTCAAGTTCTACTTGCAGGCAACTAAAAATTTTCGCCAAACTTCTTCCCTGTTTGTCGTTTATTCTGGACAGAGGAGAGGTCAAAAAGCTTCTGCTACCTCTCTCTCTTTCTGGCTTCGTAGCATAATACGTTTAGCCTATGAGACTGCTGGACAGCAGCCTCCTGAAAGAATTACAGCTCACTCCACTAGAGCTGTGGCTTCCACTTGGGCCTTTAAGAATGAGGCCTCTGTTGAACAGATTTGCAAGGCTGCAACTTGGTCTTCGCTTCATACTTTTTCCAAATTTTACAAATTTGACACTTTTGCTTCTTCGGAGGCTATTTTTGGGAGAAAGGTTCTTCAGGCAGTGGTTCCTTCCGTATAATGAGCCTGCCTATCCCTCCCGTCATCCGTGTACTTTTGCTTTGGTATTGGTATCCCAGAAGTAATGATGACCCGTGGACTGATCGCACATAACAGAAGAAAACATAATTTATGCTTACCTGATAAATTCCTTTCTTCTGTTGTGCGATCAGTCCACGGCCCGCCCTGTTTTTTAAGGCAGGTAAATATTTTTTAAATTATACTCCAGTCACCACTTCACCCTTGGTTACTCCTTTCTCGTTGATTCTTGGTCGAATGACTGGGACTGACGTAGAGGGGAGGAGCTATATCAGCTCTGCTGGGTGAATCCTCTTGCATTTCCTGTTGGGGAGGAGTTATATCCCAGAAGTAATGATGACCCGTGGACTGATCGCACAACAGAAGAAAGGAATTTATCAGGTAAGCATAAATTATGTTTTTTTCCATTCATGATTCAGACAGATCATGTCATTTTAAACAACATTCTAATTTACTTCTATCAAATTGCCTTCATTCTCTTGGTATCTTTTGTTGAAAAGCAGGGACATAAGCTTACTAGCGTGCACATGTCTGGAACACTATATGGCAGCAGTTTTGCAAGAATTTTATACATTTGCAAGAGCACTAGATGTCAGAACTATTTCCTAACACTTACCTAGGTATCTCTTCAACAAAGAATACCAAGGGAATGATGCAAATTGGATAACAGAGGCGAATTGGAAACTTTTTTTTAAATTTTATGCTCTGACTGAATTACAAAGGAAAATTTCGGGTTTCATATCCCTTAAAGAATTGGAGGAACCAGTTTCATAAAACAGAACTGGAAATGTACACTGCAGACTTCACAAGGCTAACCCTGCTACACATCTACCTCTAAAACCTCATTAGAGATAACAACTGCAAATCAATGCAGTTTTTGCTAACATAATTACTGTGGCTAGATACTCTAACAAGAAGTCCAGGTTGGCTCCTCCAAATAACTCAAGTCATGGGTGGAGTGATTTAAACAATTGCAGAAAACAAGATGTATTTAAAATATTTAGAACTAGCTGATTAGTTCTGTAGTAAAACAACATAAATATCTTATAGTAACATGGTATTTAGTGTCCCTTTATAAAAGGGCTTTAAAGTCTTTGCCGTGATATTGAATAACATATCAGTAAAATGTAAACATTTTCAAAACAAATTAATACCTTGTTTGCTGTAATTATTTTTTTATAGCCAATTACAACCCACCACTTGCCTTTTTTGGAGGAGCCAATCCAAAATTACTGGAGTAGTCAAGACTGCATTACCTAAGAAAGACCTGCATTGTTTTGCAGTTCCTTATGAAACCCCCCATGTTGAGGCCATTAGAGACAAATATGTAGCATGGTTTGCCTTGAACAGTCTGTAGTGTGCATTTTTTCAGTTCAGAGAATGAAACAGCTCACAATTCTACATGAAAAGAGAGAAAAATAAATAGTGAAAGTATATTACAATGCTGTTTTACTACACATAACTAAACATTTTATATAAATCTCAAGATGTTTACTGACTCTTTAAAGGGACAGTCAACACCAAAATTGTTATTGTTTAAAATGATAGATGATGCCTTTATTACCCATTTCCCAGCTTTGCACAACCAACATTGTTATATTAATATACTTTATAACATTAAAACCTCTAAATTTCTGCCTGTTTCTAAGCCACTAGAGACAGCCTCTTATCACATGCTTTTTCATTTGCTTTTCACAACAGGAGACTGCTAGTTCATGTTGGTCATATAGATAATGTGCTCACGCCCGAGGAGTTGTGGCTGACACTGCACTAATTAAAATGCAAGTCAATAAATAGACATGTGATCAGGGGGGCAGTATGCAGAGGCTTAAATACAAGGTAATCACAGAGGTAAAAAGTAAATTAATATAACCATGTTAGTTTTGCAAAACTGGGGAATGGGTAATAAAGGGATTATCTATCTTTTAAAACAATAACAATTATGGAGTTAACTGTCTCTTTAACTGAAAGGTAAATTTGTATCATTTGCAGTGATTTGTATTTAACATATTTATATTTATAGAATTTAATAAGATGCTCACTGAAAGCTGTTGGGATTCTCAGGAATGCAGGATCATTATCACAATAAATAAAAATTTTTTTACTGAAATATAACATGGCTTCATATTTTTGTACATAGTCCTCATTCAACACAACAAGATTCATAAGAGATCTCATGTACAGCATCAAGTGTGATTGATTACCATGCAGATCCAATAAAACCTATCACCAATAATAGTTCTTAGAGGAAGAGAGGCTGGTTCATGAATTGCAGACAAACAACAAATGCATTTCAGACCTTCTTAGCTTGTGCTGACCGTCCACCAGTAATGAATTATAGCAAATCAATAGTCATTCTAGCATTTGGAGTAAGGAAGGTATAGAACTAGGATACTAAAAATACTTTATTCTTGTGATATCCAAGAACACTCATAGAACACACAATCTAATCCCTCACAACAAGCATAAAAAATCTCACCTTAAAAACATCTGCAAAACACTAAGATACAAAATATTGTCAGACTGATCAATAAAGAAACATTAAAGGTACATTGTAGTGAATAAATTATTTGCTCTAACTCGTTCAGCTATGTAACTTGTGAGCTACTTACTGTAAAACTTATTGGACCAGATTACAAGTAGTGCGCTATTTAGCGCTATCGCTCATGTGCAAACAAAGCAAGAAGTAAACATTTAATGCACGCAGGTTAGCACACATATTACAAGTTGAAAGTAAAATGTTTGTGCATGAGCGAAAGCTGATGCGCGTGAACTTCAGGACATCGGATATCGCGACCGTTCTAACTTTTTGTACCCATAGACTTCAATGGAGAGTGCAACTTCAAAAGCACCTAACTCTCCCTAGCAAACCTGACACCGCGTTAGACCGACGGCACCAACCCAAAGTGAGTAATAAATATTTTACATTCCTATGCTCCTCACGTAGGATAAAATGTATATCTATATCTATATGAATATACACAGGTATATAGATATACACACATGTATATATAAATATTTAGAAATACGAAGAATATCGTCTTCTAAGTGAAGAAAATTGGTATGTAAAATATTTACAGTAAAAACACAGTACATATGTGTAACATAGTAACATACATACATAGTAGATAAGGTTGAAAAAAGACTGAAGTCCATCGAGTTCAACCTATACAAATCTAAAATACTTACAAAAAGCTCCAGTTAAGCTTAAATAACCCCATTAAAATGTGACCCATTTAATACTAGCAATCATATCCATGAATTTTGTTTATATACAGAAATTTATCCAGACTATTTTTAAATGTATCTATGGTATTGGCATTCACTACCTCCTTTGGTAATGAGTTCCACAATTTTATTGCTCTTACAGTGAAAAAACGTTTCCGTTGCAGGAGATTAAATCTCCTTTCCTCCAACCTTAAATTATGACCTCTTGTCAGAACCAATTTTCTTGGAATAAAAAGAGCTTCTGCCATCTCTGTATATGGGCCTTGAATATATTTATATAAAGTAATCATGTCACCTCTCAAGCGCCTTTTTTCTAAAGAGAACAGACCCAGTTTGGCTAGCCTCTCCTCATAGGTTAATTTCTCCAATCCCCTTATTAGCTTTGTGGCCCTTCTCTGAACTTTTTCTAGTTCTGCAATATCTTTTTTAGCAATCGGTCCCCAGAACTGCACTCCAAACTCAAGGTGAGGTCTTACCAGGGCTTTATATAATGACAGAATTATGCTTTCCTCCCTTGAATCAATGCCTCTTTTAATACATGTTAGTATCTTATTAGCCTTTGAAGCCGCTGCCCTGCATTGTGCACTCATCTTTAGCTTGTTATCTATTACTACTCCCAAATCCCTTTCCTCCTGTGTTTGGCTAAGTCTTGTCCCATTTAAAAAAATACATAGCCTGCTTATTTTTACTTCCAAAATGTAGAACCTTACATTTTTCCGTATTAAATCTCATTTTCCATTCACTTGCCCATAGTTCTAATTTTAGCAAATCCCTTTGCAAAGAGAGTTCATCCTGCTCTGACCTAATGACCTTACTTAACTTAGTATCATCTGCAAAAATAGAGATGTCGCTATTTAATCCTTGCTCCAAGTCATTTATAAAAATATTAAAAAGAACAGGGCCCAGTACTGATCCCTGGGGGACGCCACTGATTACCTTTGTCCAATCTGAGTATGATCCATTTACTGCTACTCGTTGCTCCCTATCTTTTATCCAGTTATTTATCCATGAGCTAACATTTTCAGCTATTCCCAGTCCCTTAATTTTGTGCATTAATCTCTCATGTGGCACTGTATCAAATGCCTTTGCAAAATCTAAGTATATCACATCAACTGATTCCCCTTTATCTATATTTTTACTTACTTCCTCGTAGAATCTAATTAGATTAGTTTGACATGATCTATTTCTCCTAAAGCCATGCTGATTAGAACTCATAATCTTGTTTACACGAATATGCTCATCAATATAATCCCTTATAATCCCTTCAAATATCTTCCCCACTATTGATGTCAGACTAACTGGTCTATAGCTTCCTGGATCATCCCTGCTTCCCTTTTTGAAGAGTGGCACCACATCAGCTTTACGCCAATCCTGGGGTACCATGCCTGAGGATAATGAGTCTTGAAAAATTAAGAGTAAAGGTTTGTCTATAACAGTGCTAAGTTCCCTTAACACCCTTGGGTGTATTCCATCTGGGCCTGGAGTTTTATTTACCTTAATATTTTTTAGTTTTTTCCTGATATCCTCTAAACAAAACCCAGTTAGTGGTATGGACTGGCATGTTCTATTCTGTTCCAAAGTATCATTCAATGGTTCCTCTCTTGTGTATACTGAAGAAAAAAACTGGTTTAGTACCTCAGCCTTCTCCCTGTCATTATTTATCATGCTACCCTCCACACATTTTAATGTACCTATATTATCCTTCTTAGATTTTTTGCTATTTATGTACTTAAAGAACCTTTTAGGGTTAGACTTAGAATCCTTGGCAATTAATTTTTCATATTCAATTTTGGCTAATTTGATTGCTTTTTTGCATGCTTTGTTACATTCCTTATAAATATTGTATGCTGAGTCTGTACTATTTTCTTTTAATAATTTAAATGCCCTACGTTTTTTCCTAATTTCTTTTAACACATTTATATTTAGCCATAACGGCTTATTTTTTTTATTTTTATTTTTATAACCATATGGTATGTATTGATATGTATATTTATTTAACAAATTTTTAAATATTATCCATTTATCCTCTGTATTTTTATTAGAAAATACATTGTCCCAATTTATATTATTTAATGATTTCCTTAAATCGTTGAATTTTGCTTTCTTGAAATTAAAAGTCTTAGTTAAGCCTTTAAAACACTGCATATGAAAAGAGATTTCAAATGTGACCATGTTATGATCACTGTTACCCAAATGTTCTTTGATTTCTATGTTTGATATTATATCTGTATTGTTTGATAGCACTAAATCCAATATAGCTTTACTCCTAGTTGGCTCCTCTATTAATTGTGACAAGAAGTTATCCCTGAGAACATTTAAAAATCTATCCCCCTTAGCTGAATTACTAGTTTCATTGGCCCAGTTTATATCAGGGTAGTTAAAATCTCCCATAATTACAGCACTGTTATTAGCAGCCTTACCTATTTGCATTAGTAGTTGAGTTTCCTCTGGGTCACTAATGTTGGGAGGCTTGTAGCATGTTCCTAGTAATATTTTTTTAGGATTTTTCCCCCCACTCTTTATTTCAACCCACAGGGTCTCTACATTGTCACTTGTATCATAAATATCTTCCCTTATTGTAGGTTTAAGGTCAGGTTTAATATACATGCAGATTCCTCCACCCCTTTTATTATTCCTGTCCCTCCTAAATAATGTATACCCCTCTAAGTTAACTGCCCAGTCATGTGAATCATCCCACCAAGTTTCAGTTATACTGATAACATCATAGTCCTCTTCTGCAACTAAGAGCGTCAGCTCCCCCATTTTACCTGTCATGCTTCTTGCATTTGTTGTCATACATTTAATTTTCATGTGCTTTCTGCTGCTACTTGGTGTACTTTCCTCTATACTTTCTAATGTGACATTTCTTAAGTCATCCCTTCCTTGAGATATTAATGGAGAGACATATTCAGACACTGATCTCTCTGTTCTATTTTGTTCAAATTGACCCTCCCCCCCTATATATATATATATGTGTGTATATATGTGTTTATATGTGTATATATGTATGTATGTGCAATATTGCACCTGCACTAACCTTAGTTCGCCACTTGTAATCTAACCCTTTGTGTTCAGTTCAGGAGCTGTATCGCTTTTTGCCTCTCAAGCAGGACTTTACTTATGTGTTTAACACCTTTGTACAGTTGAACACATAAACAGTGAGCTGTGCAAAAATGACATGCTCTTACCAGTTACAGCATGTGTCTTTCCACTGTAATGTCCATTTAAATTATTATAACAATTTTACTATCTGGTTTCAGAATTATCTTTTCAAGTTCCTAAAACAATAAAAAAAGTTAATTTGTATATTAAACTTAAAGGGACACTGAACCCACATTTTTTCTTTCATGATTCAGATAGAGCATGAAATTTTAAGCAACTTTCTAATTTACTCCTTTTATCAATTTTTTTTTATTCTCTTGCTATCTTTATTTTAAAAGCAGGAATGTAAATCTTAGCAGCAAGCCCATTTTAGGTTCAGCACCATGGATAGCGCTTGCTTATTTGATGCTTTCATTTACCCTCCAATAAGCAAGCATAACACAGGTTCTCAACCAAAAATGGGCTGGCTCCTATGCATCATATTCCTGCTTTTTAAATAAAGATAGCAAGAGAACGAAGAAAATTTGATAATAGGAGTACATCAGAAAGTTGCTTAAAATTGCATGCTCTATCTGAATCATGAAAGAAAAATTTGGGGTTTAGTGTCCCTTTAAACATTAAAAAAAACAAGCCCCAGCATCAGTCTTGAAGCACACAGAGCTGCTGATTGGTTAGGGATTGATTTAAAAAAAAAAAAAAAAAAATGTTTGCAGAACATTTAACTTGTTTTTAGCAAACAAATGTTACCTTTAATTTTATTAAATGTATCATTCAAATGTTGAATTTAACATTTGACTATTTGAATATTAACATTTGAATGTTTAGTCTCATAAATGTAAGTCTATCAGAATCAATATTCAGATATAATATTTTAAAAAATGTTAGCATTTATTCAGTTGAAACATTTGAATGGTAGAAAAGTAAATTAAAATCTAAACAGCAAATCAATTTTTTATTTTTTTTAAATGACAAAAAGTTACAATTGACTAATAAATGAATAGCACTGGTAGGGTGAGGGGTCCCCTGATGGGAATCTCATTGCTGTTTTCCAGCCCTGATTACACGTATATATTTATGTATATATAAATGTCAAGATGAGGAATGAACGTATTGATTTGCTGTGAATCATTGTTCATAGTGTATATGCTTCACTGAAAATGCAAAAAAAAGGTATCATGACCTTCAAACAGGATACATAATGACAAACACACAGTGACTCGCTCACATCAGATCAGGCCACCTCAAATGTAGTTTAGAATGTACAGACTTGTACTTCCGTACCTAAAAGAATAGGGCAAACAAGAGTCTTTCATTCACTGAGCTCCTGTAGCTCTCGGCTGAGTGATCTGGGACAGACATCCTTTTCATGGACAGAGCTTGCAGCTGAGGGTTGACTAACCAGTGCTGCTGCTCTGAACTTTTCATCAGCCCTATGTGTGAGCTGCCAGAGCAATACTTAACCGTTCTGTATTCCCTGCGGTTTCAAGGGGACCCAGATGAACAAAGACAGGGGAACTGGATCTCTAAGCAAGCTGGGAGCTCTGTGTCCCCTCTCTGAGTAGATGGGTCTCCCGCCTCTAATCGTGTCATGGAAAAGTGCTCAGCAATTTGTTTCTGTTAAACAGGACCTTTCTCTTGAAAAAGCATTTGGCTTTTCCTCTTTCCCTGTGTCGGCTGCCAAACCCTTCTGTGCGGTGACACAGAAGGGGATTTAGCTCCCCCTAACCCAGTCTTTCTAAATTTTACCCGGCCGTGTATGGGACAGAGATTTTAAAACCCTTATAATAAAAGGAAGTAGAAAAAAATGTGTTAAATCATAAATGGTAGCTGTTAAACTGAGCTACCCAGAATAGGTATTTCCAAAACTTACAAAAGAATAACTCAGTGGTGTTTTTATAAATTATCTAGGGCTAGATTACAATTGGAACAGTATTTAACCCTCCTGCGCTAACTCCGCTAGAAGTATCATCAGGTATCACTCGTATTACAAGATAAAAATAATGATTTTTTTGCACGTGTGCTAACCCAATGCCCGCAAAAAGCCGAAGTTAGAATATTGCATGCATGTTCACGTATTACCCATAGAAGTCAATAAAGCAAAAAAGTGTGGGGGGGAAATGAACACCCTACTCATGCGTAAACTCGATTGCATATTCTCAAGTGCGCTAACCCGACATGAAAATATGAATATTTCATGTTTCAGTGTTCTTCACATAGAAAAATATGTTCTATTTATTCATTAATATATATTAACACATATATCTGATGTTGTTTTGGTACAATTTATATCTATACATATTATATATATATATATATATATATATATATATATATATATATATATATATATATATATATATATATATAT